>NC_066326.1:3591100-3935600 GCF_022539315.1 Serinus canaria | reverse complement strand
TATAAGATCAGCCCTCCATCACATCTGCTTGGGGAGAGAATGCCCTCATGGTATTTTATTCTTTGGAGAATCACTGCTGTTCAGCACCTGAATATTTGCTGTGCTCATATATCCACATCTACAATTTATACTGAAACAGCTCCACGTCACAAATAGTACAACCCAGCACCAAATAAACCCACAGCTGACACACATACAAAGAGTCAGAACTGACTCTCTTATCAGTGATCAATGGGCAGCTAAAAACTACTCCTTTATTCTGTTAACAAGTAACATTTTCAAAGAGATTCCTGAGAAACCAGTGTTTCCATGACTGGCATCACAACAGCACGGCATAGGGCTGCTGGAGGTCTTTGCTTTCCCAGCTGAGCATCATGGGCAACTTTGGGCACAGACGGCCCAGGTGAGTGCGCTGGATGAACACAGCAAAATTCACATGAGCAATCCTCTGCTTCTATGAAGTTAGACCTCAGGTCAGCAAGAAACAAGGAAAAAAACCTGTCTGGCCCCAGAACATGACTGCTAATTAAAGTTTTCAAGCCCCATCCATGCCTCCTCCTGCCTCACTGAAAAGCAAACCCAAGTTTTCAGAACAGCTTCTGCTCTGCAATGGATCGTTTCTGTGGAAATTAGGACTCCAAATTTGACACCCACAAAAATCCCTTAGTTCTCGGAGACAATTTCATTTTTAATAGCTTATTTCCGTAAGCTGAGCATGAAGCAATTTCACTCAACCTGACAAATAAGTAAGGCCAAGGATGCAGCATTTAAAATTCAGAGATAACTAAACAGAAGAAGAATTATATTTAGACATGATAGGAGTTGGAAACAGGTTCCCTTCCACTCTTACACTGAAGCTAAACAGCCATGATATGATCAAACAAGTTTTCACTTTTGCCTTGTAAATAAAATCAAAGGGCAACAGTCCTTTTTCTCTGACGTCTGTAGTTAATAAAGAATAAACATTACCTACTCTTACATGAGAAAGCAGGAGGAGAGAACATTTCTTAATCTCTTTCCAAAGAGGATTAATCTACAGTGTATTTCCACCCAAAATACTAATGAAACAAAATGCTTTTCCTGCAGTTTTCTGGAGGGGGTGTTCTATCAAAGCTTCTCATGTGAGCGAAGTTCACCTGAGAGCATTACCAAGCCTTCAGCTGCAGTGCCATGCCACGGAGCATCAGCTGCAGGGGGCAAGGAGATCTTCCACCCTGCAGGAGAAACACAAAAGCTCCTAATATTTCTTAGGGCCCACATATCTGAGGGGTACCAAGTGCCTCACAACCACCAGTTAACTGGGGCTTACAACAGCTCCATAAAGCAGATGATCTGTTATGGCTGGAACTCGTAGGGCACAGGGAGACCATGGCAGAGTTTAAACTGGGGATGGGTGTGATGGGGCCAAGTGTGCAGTGAAGCATTTATGGGCTCCAAACAACCTAGCTAGCATGACTGGAAAAGACGAGGAGCTGGGATAAGGCACCCATGTCCCTTGCTGTGCCTCTGAGCCACTCGCCCACCCGCAGCAAGGGAACAGGATGAGGAAGCTATTTTCATCCCAAGTATCTGGAGCTTACAAACACCCGCTGAAAACGCAGTGCCTTATCAAAACAGGTGAGAGCCAATGCCAGCTGACGTTCCCATTTCTCTGAAGAACTCAGCCACAAGACTGTTTTTTTTTAATTATTATTTTTGAACAGAGTATTTACATGTCTGACTCTAAATAGGCTTCGGCATTTCTGCAAGGGGACCAAATGCATGACCTTGTGGTCTTGAAGAGTGATGGGATCAGTCCAGCTGCCCTTGCTTTTCCTCCAGAGAGCCTCCTTAGCAAGGCAGGCAGACCCCTGGGAATGGGCTCAGGAGGGACAGGCCCTTACAAATACAGTGTATTTTCTCAAAGGAACCAGGAAGGAAGAAAATAGCTATGGCAAAAAGGCCAAGGAACAAGAGAAGTGCCCAGGCAAGACCTGGCGAGGGGAAGTGAGGGTGAGCCCAGACTGCAGAAGAGTTTACATTCCCTTTGAAGAGAAATATTCAGTCTGTCAGGTAAAACAGAGAATATAACCCGTGGGAGGACATAAGATGCTACCTTGAAGAATCTGACTATTACAGGATTAGCAGCTACGATCCCTCCCTCTGAGGACACCGAATGCCAAAACCTGGCCTGAGGGTTTTAGGTGGTGAGGTTTGTCCAGGCGTGTCGGCAGGAACTCTACAACATGCAGAAGAGAAATACTGTCCAAACCTGTATTATCTAAACATAGGTGCCTTTAAAATACTAAATATTTCTCTTAAAGGACAGGAAAAAAGAGAGAGAAATACGAAGCCAAAATACACACATTTCTTTTAGGAGAAAAACGTGCCCCTCAAACACTTGAATTCTACTGTACAATGTATTTATACCATGTTGAAGAAACATTTGTCAAGCACATAAAAACCCCCAGAAGTTCACTGTCACACAGCTTAATTCCCTATATTCTGCCTACATGCACATATAGGGCCAGTTTGTTAGGGGGTGGAGGTGTGTAGCAAAGCACAATCTAGCGAGACATGACACCATAACGGTGAACAATAAAAGCAAGCGTAGCATATGTGCTGGACATTTGGTGAAAATAACCCAGCCACAGCTCCAACTTCGGTACATTTTCCTCTGTGGAAGTTGGTAGTTCAGTTTCTGCTCTAATTCAGCTCAGCCAACAGTTAAGTTGCTCACAACTCTCCCCTGATAATTATTTGGGAATTCTGAGATTCTAGGAAATGTATCTTTACTTTTCAGCCCTCTTCTTATAGAGCCCAACAAGCTGAAATCTAGGGGGATTTTTCTTTTCTTCTCTTCATGTTATGGTTTATCTTCCAACTAGCAGCTAGGATTCTCCCTGACTATAAGATCTGAAATGGTAGCAATAATTATATTTTCTATTTTATTACTTGTAATTGCCCCTTTGATCAGAATCCTATGCCATTTAACCACATTTATGTAGTCATCCTGCACCCAGGTTCTAAATACAGAACAAATTATTTTCCAAGGGAAAACTACAGGAGCTGGGTTTTCCTTTACTGCACACACATGGAATCCCATACATTTGGCACCAATTTAGGTTATTATCATTTCATTCTTCCTTTTTATATTTGTTTCACTGTGAAAGCAATATAAAGCTCCCCATTCACTGGAAGCTGCTCATTCCTTAGTACTGCCTTCCCTCATCAAGCCTGTAGCACACCCACTCTGATTCAATCTCCTTTGCCAAAGAAGATACCAACAAACACGTGAAATACCCCACAGATGGAAAGGCTGCTCTGCGGGTCTCAAAGCTTTGCTGATCACACACTGCAAGCCTTACCCCAGCATGAAGCCTGGGAAACTCTTCATGCACAGCTTTGTTGTCTGTCCCAAAATCCAAGAGTTTGCAGAGACAGGCGAGTCTCCCCAGCTGGCAGACTGCCTCCAGGTCAGGCTCTCTCACACAGGACCAGACTGGCTGCCCCATCTCCAACAGCTCTGGCCATGTCACCAAGCTGTTGGAGCTCTCCTTGCTCATGGCTGCCCCTTACACACTGTTACCCTGCAGCAGGGAAGCACAAGGCCAGAAGATACTGTTCTCCCCCTTGTAAAACAGAGGACCATTGCCTGGGGCTATATGGCTGTTAATAGTGGTAAAACCCTAACAGACTTCAGAGAACTCAAACAGAGCTGCTTTTGATTTAGGCCGTGCACCTGAAAGCAGAATTTTTTCATTCATCTTCCTCAAAGTGATGGTCACGGGAAACTACCTAAATAGCCCAGCTCAAGAATTAGCAGTTATCTAGAAAAAAGAACATGGTCTTTTGAAAGACTATCCTTAGAGTAGGTGTTTCCTTAGGAGGAAAAGCCACTGTAAAGTCTAATTCAAGACAGCCAGAAGCAGGCACATGTCACAGGGAAGAGCTGGTGACACACCAGGATGTGCCTACTTACACTAATGCTCCCTATAGCCCTCAGGTGGTACAGGGATAACAGGAACAAAGGAAGGGGTTGAACTGTCTGCTTTAACAGCTTTGCTTGAGAACCTTCACTGTCCTGCTTGAAGCATGTTTGTTCTATGTGTTTCTATCACACTGCCTTGTCCATTCAGCCAGCTTAGAGAGACATTCACATCCTCCAGTCAGAGGAAAAAAAAATTGCTGCTGGAAGAGGGTGCATGCAGCTAGAAGAACTAAAGGCTCACAGATTGAAGAAACTCCAACAGCTACCTAACTTTCACTACTAGACTTTTGTGTACACTCAGGACCAGCAACAACAGGCAGATTCACCTGGATTTTCAAAATACCCCTCTTTTCAGGATGCTCTCCAGGTGAGCCAGCTGCCTGCTGCTGGGAACAGCTGTAGGAGGCTCCCTCATATGCTGAAAAAGCAAAGCATCTGTAGGTGCTTCCCAAGCTTCTCATCACAGGTACCTATGCAACCATCTACAGCCATGATAAGATGTGTTTACAAATAAGAACAAACTGACGAGTGTGGGAACAGGGAATCTTCACACTTTGAAACTTGATGTCAATTTGGTTCAGTCAAACATGGAAAAGGCAGCAGCTCTGGCACTTGGGGTAATTTCAGTGACAGACAACTGTTCTCCTTAGCTACTGGTAAATACAATCACAAATTCCTAGAGCTTTATCTCCAGATACTAATAGCAGACTTGATGCTGAAAAACACTACAAAGATAGAGATCAGAGGTCTATTTCTGTTTTTATGTCTTGACGCCCATGACTTTGATGGGGTAAGTAAATTAACATATGATAAATTACTCTTTAATCTGTTGTAGCTATAGTTTTAGAGACAGGTTCAGTGGCTTTGCTCTCAACCGCAAATATTTCTGTAAAGAAACACTTGTTTTGCTGGAAAAGGGTAAGAACAAAGCAGTTTGTAAACAAAGCTGGAAAAAGAGAAATCCATCTCCCACAAAGCTCAAAACTCCTCAAAATAACTTTCTGCAGAGAGCTACCATTACCCAGGGTGAAAAACTTCTTTAAACCCAGCAATCCTGAATTACACAGAAATGCTCAAACAGTGCTGCACAGTACATCATCAGAACTGGCATAGCTTTTAATTTCCCACCTGATTGGGTTGAAAAGGTTCATATGTGAGAAAGTGTGGCAGGAGAAACTTACTGAAAATTGCAATCCAGGATCAGATTAAAGAGGGAGGATGATAAAGGTAAAATCTTCATAAATGAATTTCTTTATCCAGAATAAACTCAAAAGGTCCTGTGAGGGGAGGAAGGATATGTGTTTCATTAGGACAAAGAGAGTAGGAAAAACTATGCCTGAAACCTCTTTTGTGAAGAAGACAGCTCTTACAACATGATTTCTTTAACGGCAAGGTATTGAAATAATTTTGGAAGAAATATTTTTATCTCCCAAGATGATTAACACTGAAGTTTTGCACAGCACACTGCAGCATTGTTGTATCCATAAAACACTAATAAGCACCAGAAGAGAGTCTCTTAGCCCAACTCTCAGTCTACTGTCACTGTCTGCTTGGGACAGAAATCCCTCCATGACATGAGAGAGAGATGCTCAGCATATTGATTCCTGCAGAATCTGAAGACATGACACATCCTCTGCAGCCAATGACATCCTAAAGCAACACATACAATAACTTTAGAGGGAAAACAAAGGCTTGAGCCATAAGGGTACCACTAAAATAGACAAAATCACCAACTCCTTTCCATGAGCTTTAAGGGACCAAATTTTTCCAGCATTATTCTAGAGAATTTCTGACATTATGGAGTTTCTGGGGAGAGTGTGCACCACCCTGTGCTGTGAGAAACCTTTTCTCTACCTGTTGCCCTGGGTGGAGTCAGCTTGTACCCAGTTTTGTCAGCAACCTGAGTAGCTCTGGGCTGTGAGCACAAAGGGAACAGCTGCTGGGTATTGTCTCCCGGCTGTGCTCGTGTATGAAACCCACGTCTACAACAACAGCCTCAGAAAAGACACTGGGGAGGCCTTTCCTTTCCAGGACACATTTTGCTTCAGAAGCAGACCCCAAGATTTGACACTGCACACTGATGTAACCCAAACTGAAGAAACAGCTGGCAGATGTCACCTTCCTAGCTTTGGTTATGGGTGAAAAGCAAAGGCTCTGTGAAAGCCAACACCCACACCATGCTCCGTGTTCGTACACATCTCCTTGGGTGATTCTCTTCACATCAGCCATGTGTGGATGTGTACAAGGAGAACTGAAAACCTGCATGTCAGGGCAACTGAGTGGCTGGAGCAGTGGGCTTGCTGGGAATGATTCTTGGGGTTTTGAACCAGAAACAGGGGGTTCAACAGGGAAGCCAGATCTCCATCAGGCAGCACTTCACCACAGCACACCTCCAGCCTGCACTCATGCATGGGCAGGCTACCATGGAAGGGCTGCTGGAAAACAGGATGGCATGTGAGAAATGCAGAACTGAAACCAAGAGTAGGTGACAGCCATAAAAACTGAAATCTCATTAAATGCTGGCCAGGCAGTGAGCGTGGACCCTCCCATCTGTTTGCTGTGTACCCTGAAGGGGTGGAGGCCAGGGTGACATGCATGCCTTGGAAATCAGCAGCTTTTACACTGTTCACCCAGGAAGTTATTAACTTGCATGTTTGTGGGCAACTGCACAAGCTATTTTTGGTCATGGGACCCTGTGTAAGGAAAGGATTGCGAGGTTTTAATAATGATATTCAGTTAACTTGGTTACCCACACAACAATGGCTTTCTGAGAGGCCAACTGCTGCAAAAAACTTGAGACGGGCTTTACTTCCAGAGGTATTAAACTATGAAAATATCTGACCATAATAGTAAGAAGCTATAAAAAGAGCCCTGTTTATTTCACATGATTTCTTTGTACGCCACAGTGTTATGAGAATACTTCAGCTCAATGACAACATGGTAAATTGGAAAAGATTAACTATTGTAGTCAGCACTTACGCAGTTCATTTTTGTTTGGTGTTGGTGATTTTTACTCTTTCAAAACCCAGGTTTCACTAATATCAGCAGGCACAACAAGATTTTTTTAAATTTGAATCTGCAACTAACCTGATATTAAGGTCAACTGATGTGGGGGCCATGAAGGGAGAAACTGGCAAATAAATAGAAAGAAAAAAACTAATGCAGACTTCAATTCTGCACTGCTGTATGGCACACAGGTAGATCTGGAGCCCACATTCCCAATATGAGAAATAATCCGGTATCTCACATCTCTATTATATTGCAAATTGTATCCAATAACTTTTCTGCAACAGTGGAGCATCACAGAATACTCTACAGAGAAGGTCAAATGCTGTACTATAGAGCTCTGATAGTGCCTTAGTTCATTCCTGAGAAATACCACGGGGCCTCACTGAAACCCTTTCACTGTTAGGGTACACCAAGAGAAAGGGAAAAAAATAAAGATTGCATTTGTTTCTGGGAGGACCTGCATGGCTCCACGGAGAAGACACTTCCACCCTTGTTAATCCCAGCTTCTTAAAGCAACACTCAGTAAGATAATGAATCCTTTAAATGTTACATCTTGTGTCTTGCATTATTGTGGTGCAGCAACTCTCCACATCAAACAGTCATCAGCACTATTACAAAGTGGGCTTATAAGAGACTGGCTGAAAAGGCGCTGTGTGAAAAGAAGTGGAAAATTAAAGCTGAAGCAGTCGAAGAAAGGGCTTAATTTACTGGCATGTACAGTATGCAAATGAGATTACTCTCAGCTTAACTGCATCATTTATGTCCATAATAACGGCATCATCATTACAGGGCTCAAATTAAATTACACCATAATTAGCATATCAAAGTGATTGGTTAAAGTTTAAAACAAATACCCAATTTTGTTAATGAACAGCTGTAATTGTCATGTACACTTCAATGAAAACTCCCTAAACAAATATATGTTTTAGAACAGAGAAAGATTCTGAAGCAGACAGGTCTGTGGCGGAGGTAAATTGCCTAAAAAAGAATGACACAGACTATTCTATTAATGTTAATATATGCTCATCGTTTTCAGGTAATAAAACATTCTATCAAAACAAGCCTTCGCTTCGTATTTTTTGCCTCTCAACTGCACCACCACACTAGCAAGTGTCAATGGGGAGAGGTGCTGGCCATGCCCAGCCTGCCCCATGCACAGGACAGGCACAGCCCCCACCTACACACCAAGGGAGGAGGAAGAGGAGGAGGAAGACGATGAGGACGTCTCGCTAACTCTACCCTGTAGACCAGGGCTGGAGTAAACTGATGACATGATAACACATCAGGCAGCCTACAATTCAATTTACTCTAATCTAATCACATCTACGCAGCAGTTCCAGAGGTGGAACTGCACCAGAGAAGTTTTTGCTGTTCTCGTCTCATTAAAATAAATAGGGAGGTGGGACCGAAGGGTTTGTCACTGTCAGCCTGGCAGCCAGCAACACATTTCCAAAGATCCATCACTGCAAAAATGTACACAGCAAACACACAGTTAAAACTCTCCTCAGGCAGAATGAGCTTTAACAGGGGAGCAGGTCTGCTCTGTGATATTTTAACAGTGCAGGTGAGCTCTCCTATGCTTGGAGACCAGGCCAAAGGAGCCTGGTGTCACCTCACACATGGGGGGTAAAATAATCCCTCCACATCCCCAAAAATGTTTACAGCGGTATATATTTGCTTATGTATTACCTCATATTACAGGAAGCAACACAGGGAAGTATATTTTGTGCTAAAATTGGGAATGCACTTTCAAATATACTTAACAAGGAAATTGAATGTCTTATTAAATCCGTATTATCAAAACACTGTTCAAAAATTTAAAGAAAGTAGCTTTTCATTTTATTCATCGAGGAATCCATTAAAGCCTAAGCTCTGAAGTAGTATGTAAATTATGTGCCTTTCAAGGTAGAGCTAGGGCAAATTCACTCCATCAACTAATGATGAACCTCATTATGTGCAGGGAGTATTCATAATGAGGAAACAAGCCACCCGCCATTCCATGTTCTAACATAAATCCCTGTAAAATGTGAATATCTCCACGTCTAATTAAAGGCTACTAATTCCTATCATCCCCTACAAGGCCCAAAAAGCAAAAACTAGAAATGTGTTTAAAAAGACACCCTTTCATTTTACAAAACACATTTATATGTGTTTACCATTAGTGAATTGCAATGTCTTTTTTTCAAAGAAAAATCAATCCCAGTTTTATAGGATAAAAGTTTGCGGGTACAAATCTGACTCGGTCTCATATTTTAAAAAGAGTTTCTGTGCTTAAGAGAAAAATAAATAAAAAGGCAGAGAAAAGAAATCTCCAGTAATATGTAAGAAATAATATTTTAGCGGAGGAGGAAAGGAAAAAAAAACCCAGCTTTGCTATCCAGGTTTGCTCTGGAACTGAGACTTCCTAAAAAAAAATAAATCTAGAGATCCCATAATAACTGGGGAAAGCAGGCAGCAGAGACAGGAAGAAGGAGAGCCAATTAAGCAACCAAGTACACAACAGGTATTTAAAAGATTTTTTGAATGATACTCAATTTAGGAAGAAGCTGCTTCCCCCCCAAAATCCCATAAGAATTAGGGATTGAAGACATCACTGCTTAATGCAGGCTGGAAGAAAAGTGCTCTTCCACAGACTTACCTAGATTTGATATTTATACCTACAAGCGCAGCGTCCGCTCCTACGATCAAAACCACATTTCTTATTAAGTTACATAATACCCATCCTATGCATCGCCGTGGATTCATCTGCTCCTGCACTGAATTATGGATTTGCTCTCTGTACTTCCCGGCATAGAAGTGGACAGGTTTGCCGACTCCCCTGAACGGAAGACGCATCACTGTTTCTTTTTCACTGCTCTGTATTAATATTTTCCTACGTGTTCAAAACAAACCGAGAAGCACAGCAAAACCTGAGAGCATTTCAGTTTGGAGGAGAAGAAAAGCATCCAATGAAGCTGAGCGACATACAGGCTTAAAAAAGAATAAAAAAAGAAAAATGATGGCATAAAGGGCTGGTTTAAGCAATGTGATAACTCCTTGCAGGGCAGGGAAGCACTTGAACAGTCGCAGAAAAGGCTGTGGTACCTTCAGATTATGTCAACCGAAAAGTTGAAATCCTCGTGTAAAAATACCCCGCACGTTTCATCCCTAGAAAAAGCTTATTTAGAATTCATAGAAATTCATAGCCGCTAAGAGGAATATGTGCTCATAAAATCACAAACGCAAAAAAAAAAAAAAAAAAAGGGAGAAAAAAACAATACTTAAAAGAATAAAATAGAGCACACAGATTAAAGTATTTCAGCAACGCAAATTTTCTAGAAATAGCTGGGCATTTTACAGGGGGAGGGAAGGGGGGGGGGGAATCCGGCTTCTTTAAGTTGCATAAAAATAAAACTACGCCGCGCCGCGCCGCTCCCCTGCCCGCCCCGCGCTGTGCCGGTGGGGTGGCGGTACCGGGCTTCTTTTTTTTTTCCGCCTGATTTTTTTTCCCCTCTCCCTTCTCCTTTTAGGTCAACCAGTCATGCACTGGGAAGACAACCCTCCAAAAATAACTTGTCCCTCCCCCGGAGCGCGGAGTTGAACAACCTACCTTTGTTCTGGCGCTGCAGATAAGAAGCGGCTCCGCGGCGGGAGCCGCGGCCGCGGCGCGGGGCGGCCCGGGGGGCTCGGCCGGCGGCACCACCTGGCAGCGCTGCGCGGCCGCGGAGCGCTCCCGCCGCGCCCCGTCCGGCCCCGGCCGCGGGGGGATCCGCGGGAGCCGCCCCCCAGCCCCGCCGGGCACCGCGCAGGTTACACACGGCGGGGGCCGGGTGCCGGGAAAGGAAGAGTTCGGCAGGATTTATTTGACACTTATTTTCCGGGCAGCCCTTTTGTGGAGTTGCGCCGTTTGTTTCTTATTGTCTGAGCAGCAGTTGGAAGCGTCTCCCCGAGGGGGCCCCTCAGCCCGGCTCGGCCGCTTTGACAGGGAGGTAACCATATTAGGATGTGTATGGCAAAGTAAACAATAACAGAGTTGCAATGAAATGGAATTTTTTTTTTCTTCCCCCCCTCTAATGGTGCTGGTGTCAGTCCTGTTTTTAGCCTTTTCCCACCAGTTTTGTTTTCTGGCTTAAACAGCCCATCTCTTAAAAATTAAAAAAAATATATATTAAAAAATAAAAATAATGGAGAGGCAAAGGGGGGTGAAGGGGAGAGGCAAGTGGTACCACCTTCCCAATTGCTCACCGTGAGGCTGCTGGAAATGCTTTGGGTCCCAGTACGGAAAGGGGGGGGAGCACTTTTAAATATCCAAATAAAGACATGTCAGTTTCATAACTGAGGAAAGAAATACAATAACGCTTGCATGCATTGCCGAGACCCACAGCAGGAAAAGGGGGTTAGTGGGGACGGGAAGGACAGACACTAAAATTGCAATTTTGAAAGCAGGGGTCAAGTAGAGTAGAAAAGTCCAGTCGTGTTTTGCACAATCGCAGCAAACTGGTGGGATGAGCTAAGTTGTGCAAAGCCTTGCAAGTCTGCTGGCTTTAAAGCTTTGAAATCGCTGTTTTTACAGGATAAAGCACTTTAAGCAAATTGTAAAATGCAGGTGTCAAGTTAGTCAGTTTAATCAGAAACAGAGCTCAGAGCAGCCGCCATGCAAAGGGTCCCCTACCAGCAGTCGGGAGAAAAGTTCTGCAGCAAGAAAACACTGTAAGTCAAACAATATTATTTTAATGCCTGAATTCCACATCCTAAGCAAATCACCAAGAACAACAAGTGTAGCATCTCCTCGCACTAAGGGAGGAGGCAGCCACTGGCGAGCGCTGCCTGCCGAGGCTCAGCACTACAGCCAGCCTTGGAGGGGATCACAGCTAGAGGATGAAACAAGTTTACACATCTGGGTGACTGTGGATGGGAGCAGCTCTCTGGTACAACAGTCCAACACGATCTGTTGAGCTGTTCACACCGCCAGCCAGCATCCTCCATCGAGCAACAGCCGGCAAACGTGGAGCGCGCCTCTGGGAAGGGCTGACAGGAGAGCGTGGATGCTCTGCCCGTACCAGGCACCGCCGTGATAAGACACAGCTCGAGGAGAGGTTGAAGGTAGATAGGCAAACAAAGTTGCTATGAGATCACGCACTTCATTTAGAACAAAGACAACGTTTCTCTGACAAATAGGATGCACGCTTACCCTGCCAAGTTCACTTGTATTCGGCTAATCCACAGCAATCAGAACATCAGTGTTGACATCTAATGGTACCTACAAGCATCTCTCTGCCTTTCCACATGGCGTAACCCTGCTCCGTTAACACGCTTTCAATTTTTCAACCATCTTGTTTAACCTAAACATCTATGAAACTACACAGTGCGTTACTCATCCATGCTGTGTGTGCAATCCCCCCCCCCAACAAAAATAAAAAGTTAACACGCTGATACCAAAATCAATAAATCACACGACCAAGTAGCAGTTCAAAAGTTCAAAGACATGATGGCCAGTTCACTACGTCGCAGCACTCAACCAATAATAACTTGACTCCATCACTCCTCATAGTATAGACAATTTCATGGCATCATTTTCATTAGCCTGTCTCACTGAAAATTGCTAGCTATTTATGTATACGCTAAAATAAATTAGCCATTTCATCGAGCACCGTGATTCTTATAAAATACATTAACACAATACTCAATTTTCCAGTTGGAGTAAATAAATAAATCAATAAATTCAATACAGAGTAATTTTTATTTTTTTCTATTGTGGAGCTTCAGCTCTCAGCATAAGTGTTTTTATTGGGTTTATTTGTTTCAATAAAAATTGAAATGGGCCAGTGATCTTAGCAGTAAGATCTGGGGGAAAAAAAACAACCCAGCCCTATCTAATATTATGAAAGTATGCTGTGCAGTTCAGCCAACTGGTAATACATAATTTTTGGTCAAAAATAATTTTCATTACAGTTATTAAACTGCCTCTTAATTTTGAAAGGTTCTTCTCTCTCCTCATGCATTCTCCAGCCCAGCAAGAAGCCCCTGGGCTCCCTTGGAGTGGATTCTGATCCTGCACAGCCCATCCTGCTGGGCTGGGGGCAACCCCATGCCACCTTGGAGCTTCCATGGGGAAAACTGGGATGGAAAAGTTACCAGCACTCATGTTCACTATTTTTAAGCACTCACAGAGCATAAGATTCAATATGACCTTTCATAGCAATGATAAGGCAGGACAGAAGGAGGATGAGGAAATGTGGGAGAAGAGTTCATGGACACCCCAAGAACTTGATCTTTGAAGGGGGCTTTTGTCTGACCTTTTAGGGCTGTGTTGCCCTGTAAGCCATGGCCAATAGATCACAGGCTGTTGGGTGGTGACATCCTACAGTGCAACTCAGGGCGTCCTTTGGGGACCTCATTTGTGCCTTACAATGTCTCATGCTCTAGAGAGATGCACCCAAGGAGTCCATTCCCCTGCCTTGGGTCAAACACCCATCATATCAGGGGCTGGGCAATGGGATGATTCAGAGTTTGGCCCTGCAAAACACTCACACATAGACAGGAACCTGGACTGCCCTGGACCTCAGAGCAAAGGAGGAGACCCACCAAGCCCCACAGCAGTCTCCTTATCCTTTAAAACAGCACTTCTCTACTAGTCTAACACTTACACTGAAAATCACAAGCTCCAACTGCTCTGCAGTGAGGACAAGAACCTGTAAGGACAAAACCAAACAAAATATACCCCTTGTGACATAAATTCAGTCTTAGCAGTGAAAAAACCAAATGCATTAACCAACACACACCATCTAAGCTCATAGTGGTTCAACATAATTCCTTTAGAAAGGCTGATGTGAATAGCATGCTTTGCAAACTGCTTGGTGCTAACAGGAGGGTACTTTTTGCTTATATTCACTCTTTAACCTAATCAGAAGAAAAGTAAATATCAGGTCCAATTTTAATGACTGACTATAAATAAAAGCTTTTATGCAAAATGCACGGTTTGCAAAGATAATGATTTTAAGGATGATGTCACTGGTGACCTACTGAACTACATGGCACATGTCAGACAGACGTCTGTTTCTTAAATTGCAGTAATAAATTAGTAGCCACAGAATCTGTTCTGTTAAGAAGATGTGAAGCTTTCCTATTCAGATAAAAGTTTAACAATTGTTTCAGTTTAGGTTCATGAGTTAAGGTTACTATTGATGGTGGGACCAGTGCAGGCCCAGCTTCATCTGCCTCCTCTTCCTCCAACCCCTGTGCAGCATTACTTCACCCCAGCAGGATCCAGGACTAACACATACTGAACACTTTCTTCTAACTTTACACTGATTAAACTATAAGTATTTTAAAGTATGATACTTGCACAAGTGTCGCCACTAACACCACCCAACATACCAAGTCCCATCCCAATTACCTTGTTTTCAGTTAATTTATCAAATTTTAGCCATTTTGTACTGAAGTCTGCCCTTGCTGAGCATTCTGCCACAGTCGAAATTCTGGCCAAAAAAAAAAATCTAAAACTCCTGAGGGTACTCCTGAAAACAAGAAACATAACAGATCTACCACTGTGAGCAACCCCCGTCACCACTTCTCTGAGAAGTCACCAAGCTCTGGAGCACAGACATGAGAACAGGCAGGTAGAAGACTTTGTGGGAGGCAGGTGGATGGCACCATTCCCCACCTACTGCCTCGTCCTCTTCCTCTCTGCCCCCCAGCAGAGGGACAGGCAGGGGTACAGGAAGCCACCTGATTTGAATAGAGAGGAGACACAGCCAGCTCGGAAGCAGGAAAATGAGCAGACAGGGACAAGAACGCCAGAGAAACGAACCATGACTGCCTGAGCACGTCACTTATCTCATACCGAGGGTTGCTTACATTTTTTGGCCATTACAGGGAACTACAGAGTTTAGTTCAGTTTGGAGCACCTTTGGAGACTTGTAGCTTGGCCAATCTGTGATCAGGATGTGCAAGCATATCCAAAGCAAAATCCTGGACTTCAGTGGGACCTCCCTCCCCATTTCCCTATTTTAGCCTTAAAACATGGAAAATCCTAAGGCTGCTTGGCTAACTGGTGTTTTGTGTTCTCACTCAGCCAAGCAACATCTATTTCTCTAATCCTTTTCTGAGAAAGAGCTGCCAAGGCCTTCGTGGAAAGTTCTGGACATAGAAAACTTCAGCCCAACTGGATTGGCTTTTAATCATACTGTGAATTCAGGGCTTTTCAATGGGAAGTGTGGGTCTCTGCTCTGGAAGTGTTTTTCTTTTTAATAGAAAAAACATAAGCCGCTTCTTTGTGTGAATAAAAAAGTAGAAATTACTTTTTTTCCCTAATGCTTTATTGCTGGTTACTTATGAAACATCAACTTTGTGAAAAAAAAGGCAACACAACTTTATCATGAGCTCCATATAGGAGGGAGTAATTCATTGCCAAGGCTTCCCAAAGGCATGTTGCCTTTTTCTCCTTTCAAACCCCGGGGAGGGGAGGGGAAGGGGAAGGGGAAGGGGAAGGGGAAGGGGAAGGGGAAGGGGAAGGGGAAGGGGAAGGGGAAGGGGAAGGGGAAGGGGAAGGGGAAGGGGAAGGGGAAGGGGAAGGGGAAGGGGAAGGGAAGGGGAAGGGAAGGGGAAGGGGAAGGGGAAGGGGAAGGGGAAGGGGAAGGGGAAGGGGAAGGGGAAGGGGAAGGGGAAGGGGAAGGGGAAGGGCCTGTACGCTGCCAGGCTGTATGGAGACTCTCTGCTCCAATGCTCACAAAGATTTCTTGCCGGGTAGAGCTCCAGAGGAGCCTGAGCTTATGATAAGCAACGGCATACTTAACAGTTACATGTTACCGTTCATGATAATGCAATATTTCATTTGGGTGATTTAGAAGTCCCTCTTGACCAACTTACAGTGAGACACCAAACGCTTCATCAATCACAACCATTTTTATTCACAATCCAGAGCAAAAACTACAGGGAGAGTTGAATTTTCAGCAACTCATTGGGGAGGGGATTGCTACTAGCTCTGAAAATCCTCCTATCTCACCAATTTTTATGTTAGATTCAAATATATTTTCTTTCTAAGCAGCATTCCATTTTCCTGCCTCTCTCTGCCACGTTTCTTATCGTGGCAGGGTGAAAGAGTATCCAATTTAATATCTGTTTTGCAGGACAGGAGATTTTTTCATATCTTATGCACTAAGGAAAGCTGCAGGGGATGGCTTAGCAGGCTGAGCATCACGTTTTAAATACCTAGACTCCCTGGAACCACAGATCCCATCAGGTTGACTGAGCCCTTCATGTTTCTGGGGTAGATAAATTAAGTGTCACACTGTTTACTTTGTCAGGGTCTGTTGGATGAGGCCTCTGCAGGAAAGGTCCTGTCTGTTCTGCATGGAGCTGAAGGTTAAAGTCTCATGGTTAAGACACAGCACCAGGTGCCACCTTGATCTCACTAACTCTAACGACAATTCTGCCATTTCTGTTAAGAAAGACAATCCAGGGATCTGCTCCCAAAACTTGCTGTAACGTTACTGGATGACTGAAAATTATTCAATGGCTTATCGGCCTCGGTTTTGGTGACTGTTAAATGAAAAAAATACATCTACACCTCCCAGATGTTTAATTCATAAGTTATACAAAACTGTCAGATCTATGGATGACAGAAGAGAGATATTCATCATTTTTACAGCCTGATTTCTGTGGTTGGAGGTAACCCTATGTTTCTGCAAAGTCATACCCTCTTCCCACTCCTCTGCACCACACGATAGCAGGGGTTGAGCCCATTGACATTAATGGCTCACAACAGAAGCTTTGTAGAAAGAAATCACTGGAGAGGAGTAGCACAAAATAATCAGGAAAGACAAAACAATATTAAAAAGAATCACAAAAGTGAGACCTTTCGTGGCCAGTTGTGTACAGTTGTGTTCCATCCTCACAAACACAAAAACCTCTTCAAACCCAGACACCTAAAAGAGGTCCCTCTATCTCCAAAAGGTCTGATTCATGGAGAACAGACTCAGTGTTGAAGAAAATGGGATGCTTTGAGAAGGACAGCTGTAAATATGCACTTGGAACCTATTCCTGGCCTTACTCTTAGCTTTGCAGCTGCCATTATTTTACTGGATTTAGCTACACAGAAGATTCTGGGAAAGGTGGGAGAAGGGAAATAAAATGTAATGATAAAAAAAAAAAAAAACACTTCTTCAAAATAATTTCCCTTGTAAGTAGAAATTAGGCAGGAAAAAATATTTCCTTTTACATTGGTTAGGAAAAGGACCGATTTTGATTTGTTTCCACAACAGCTGACAGTACACATTCCCTGCTTAGGGTACCAGAAATAATCGTTATCACTCTTAGAATGTGTGTTATGGTGACGTACCAGAGGTTAAATGTGGCTGTTGGCTTTACTGGCTGCAATTCCTTCTCAGGTGGCTTAGCACAACTCCCACATTTTTCTTCTCAAACTACCCAAAAACCTGCTGGAGCTCCAGCCTACAGACATTACTAGGATTAAGTAAAAGAGATAGGAAAGACTCTTTCAGTTCCTTTTACACATAGCTACATTCAAACTGTTTTTAATAGAGTTTGGCTACTAGAGGACATGATATCAAACTAATTTTTGAAAACATCTCATATTGAACCTAAGACATCCAAAGATACTGTTTGTATTGCAGAGGGGAAAACTCCATCAAGGAAAGGTACCAGACACATAACACTGGGTAAGGCCTGTTTTTATTGCTGTGTTTGGTGTATATGCTTTTAGAGGCAGAACATACATCCTTAGAAATGGTGATCAAGATACTCCCTGTCAAACCAAACCAAACCAAACCAAACCAAATCAAATTCAACCCCAACCAGCAGATTCTGCTACAAAGAACGAGGACTTTGCCCCAAATCCACCTATTGTTCCTGGAAATCTCAGTGCCGTAAGTTTTCACTGTCTCAGTTAAGGACGTATAGGTCTGCCCTACCTACTCTAGCTCTAGCAGGGGAAAGAGCTAAAGAAGAAAAAATAAGAAAGGTCAGGAGGTAGCGGGGCAGTAAAACTAAACCAATTAGCACAGTTTTCCTCCAAAACTGCTTTGAAATAATTATTACAGAACCTCATTAGCTTGCACTTTGACAAGAACATAAACTCCTGACCAAAGTCCTTTCTCCAACAAAGCCCTTGTAGGTGGCTGGCTGGCAGGTGTGTCTCCAGACTCACAGAGTATCATAAAATCCTTCAGGAAAAGGAGTGGGAGTAAGAAGGTGGAGGTGCACTACTGCCCCACACACATATATCTTGGCCCCAAGGACAGAGTCAGCCTTGGAGCTCAGCCCTCCCATCTCCCTTGGCTCAGTCTAACGAGATTCCCTCCATATTCCCATCTGCCCTCTTTGTGCTCTTCTCTGAGCAGAAGACAACTGGTCCAAAGAGGTGCCAGCTGCCCGAGGCACCAGCAGCTCTTTTATCAAACAGGCAAATCCTTCATGTCCAGCATGTCCCCGAATGCACTGAACCATGTCCAGAGGCCCCGGCTACAGGTCCCAGAGCTCAGGGACTGAAGCAGAAGAGATAATCATTGGCCCTGACTGCAAGCTCCTGTTTCAGTGCTTCGAGTCACTAGTGGTCAGCAAGGAGACTTTTGGTGTACTCAAATGGAAAAAGCTGGAATGAAAAGCAGGAGTCAGGGCTGTGCCTCCTGCTATCCCCAGGGTGAGCCAGGGTGCTCTCCCTGGCAGTGGGCTCCCAACAGGGCTCTTTGATGGCTGGTCACACCCGCTACTTCAAATCGACAAGCAAACCAAAGTGAGAAACGGAAAGGACAAGGTGAATTGTAGATGAAAGTGAAATATCCCTCCTCTCTATCAGCTCTGAGGGGTAAGGATGAAACAGGATGAAACTGGTTTTGGTTAAAGCTGTAAAAGAATTGCAGGGAGAGAGCACTTACGGAGAAATGTATTTTGATGTAAACTTTTATGCGCCCATCCCTTGTAGCTGGACATCAGGGAGGATGTTAATAAACATCATCAGAGGGAGAAAAACACAGTAAAAAAAGAAAATCAGACTACAAACCCATCTTTTCCAAGATGTTCAAAATAGCTTTGCAGCTATATACTGCAGGGAGCCGAACACACTCAAATACAAGTTTGCATCTTAAACGTAAGCGCACATACATACAAACAAGGTTTTGCAGATATTTGTTAGCTGTACTACAAGATTTTCCAGGGCTGGTGCTGCAGCTTATGTTACCGTGCTTTTATATAGCTGCAGATCAGCCCCCTAAGAAGCAGCCTTGGAGAGAAGCTGAAATAGTGACAGTTTGTGTTGCTGGGGATATTTCTGAGACGCAGTTGCTGTTTACTGTGTTTCTATTTCCAATCAAGCTGCAAAGTCCACCCATAAAACATGAGGAGGCATTTCTTTGGGTGTGGGACAGAGCAACATGCACACAAGGAGGACCAGCTCTTCAGCTGCTCCACCAAAATACTCTTAGCCCTACCTGCAGAGAGTATTTGGCCCATGAAGAAGAAAACTATAGCCGAAGTCCCCAGCTACAAAGCTGCTCTCAGTATATATTTATGCACAAAGCTCAAATAATTTAATACCACGCCTCACTAATCATGTGAATGCACAATTCTTGCAGGGGCAAATGGTTCTTTTATCTCGTGCACCTCTTGCTCTTGGCTGGAAAAGGTGCCTCAGAATCTTACTGGCACTTTTAAAGGTGACTCCTACCTATCTGTGGCATACAGAGTCCAGTGTGATTCATTGTAGGCTCCCCAGAACAGATTAACCCCCCCACAAGGAGGCAAAAACTAGTTCTAATGATGGTAAATCACAGCACATGGCCAATTGGACAACTTCCTCTTCACAGGGGAAATTAGGTGATAACACTCTGGAGTATGTTCTCCTTGGTAGACTCCTGTTACCCTTTTATTGCTAATGGTTGTACAAAGTGTGAGAAAAGTGCTACAAACATCTAAAACAAAGCAAGATCGGTCAAGAATATGCAAAAGCATATGCAAAGGGATCTAAAGAGTATTTCAACATAACACAGTTTTCTTCCTTATTCCCTCCTTTACTAAAAGGCAAGAGGCATGCAGGATTGCAAAAACATAAAATGTGCCAAAAAATGTACAAACTACAGTTCATGAAAAATAGTGAAATGGAGACCCAAAATTTGAGGCCAGTACAAGTTCATAATATGAACTGGGGATCAGAAAACTGGCTCCTAAAGTAAGAAAAAAAAAGAACACCAATTCAATTTTTTTCTAAGAAAACCATTTCCTACCAACTTTGAAAACAAGAATGCCTACAGTGATCTGGGCTCTCTGTGATGGTTTTGGCTTGGCTCCCTTGCCCCTCCTCAGCTGCATGGCCAAATGTGAGTCTAACCATGAGGTTCAGAGAGTTGTGTTCTTAGCCTTCCACTTCTTGCTTCCAAGTTTAGACTGCAATAAAACGCCCTTTCAGAAATTTCTCTTATTCTTCATTACTTCTAAGGTGATAGTTTACATTTCAGCCTGTATCTGGGATGCCAGACTACTGAAGAAGCACAGCACGGAGTTAAATATACTGGGGTTTAGCCTTTTTCTACTTTTCCTTGGATTTTTAATTTATTTTTTAGAACCATTACAAGAGCGGCTCAGTGGCTCCGAAAGTGCCATAAGCTCTTGCCCAAATTTTGATGCCTAGACACAAAATTAAATATAGAGGTGATCTCTTGGATGCAAGATCTGCAACGGCAACTTGCAACCGTCCATTGTGGTGGGGCAGCATCATGACTAATTATTACCTTCATTAAACACCCAGTGACAAGTCCATGCTGTCACCACATCCCACCAACGCTCGTGAGTATGAAGAGAGATGGGGTGAGAACTGAAAGCGCCCTGACTGCTCCTGAAAAACTGTTCTCCTTCCAACCAGCTGCTCTTCCAAGCCACAGGACTCTTTCCAGCATGGTTATGAGCTCCACCTCAGTCTGGGCTGGTCAAGATGAATCTTGCCTTTGAGCAAGCAAGAAAAATTCACAAGGGAGAAAATCAGATTTGGAAACTAAACGTTTTGTAATCTCCTGCCATGTAATTTGGCTTGCAGGCAAACTTCCAACCCTTCCAATAGCAAAAAACCAGACAAATACACTGTCTTCTACCATCTCCTGGAATATTAAGGCCAGAGTGTGACGTGATACCACACACACTTAAAAAGCTGTACGAGCAGAAGGGAGTGATGAACCCATGCACAGTGGTAGAGGAGACGGCAAACATAGCACACAGAATCAAACAGAGCCAAAAGAACCCCTTCTGTTACGCAAATTTATCTTCTCATGCTCCCTTGCCAAACTGGACACGGCTTTCCTGGCACAAGGAGCACCTCCATGATCTGTGGTACTGCTGCTGCTGAGGTGACTCTCTGCATCAGGAGAACCTGGAGCATCCAACCTTTGGCCAAAGAAGGGCATGAGACAAGGAAAAAAGAAACACCAAAGCCAACCAGCATGCTGAGCATACAGCAGCTCTGGGTATGACTGGGTTATTGCACTGCTCTTATCAGCACACACGGGTTCAAGGTCAGCCTTGATGCACTCACTGAAAACTGACACTGCCTGTGTCCTGCAGTCAGCACGGCTTCAAACCAAGGCTTCCAATTATTAACAGTTGTTTTGTTTATTATTGTGGGGCCTCAGGACAAACAAAAAAGGAGCCCCATTGTGCTCAGCATCGTACAGAAATGCTTAATTAGCCTCTTCATAGGTTGTTCCCTTCAGTATCTTTTAAACAAGATATTTTCAAATATAAATAAATTCAAATTTCAGAATTCCAGAAATCAGTTCCCTGGAATTTGCATCTGTAAACAATTAACATCAATTTGCCTTCCCAAATTTCAGCTGTACACCAAACACTTCACTCTTTTACTTTAAGAAGAAATTATATTCTAAAATATTGGTCTTTGGCATGTAAACAGACTTTTGTCGCTCAGTTAAAGCCTGGATTTAAGCTCAAATTTTCTCTGAACTATGAGAAAGTTGCAGAATCCTTGGTCTTCTGTTGTTTCTTTGCTCAAACTACAGTATTTATGTATCAACAACATAAATGACAAATGTACAGGAAGAGTCACAAATTGGAAAAACAAATTAAGAGCTGAATTTTTACTCAGTAAAAAACTGATCTGTGCAATGTGATGCCATACTGCAATCTCGTGAGTTCAGCAGAATAATGAAAACAGCCCATGGACAGATGAGTACCAACACTGTCACGGAAGTAAATGCTGGAAAATACAAATGAAAATTTGTGAAGAAAAAGTAAAACTTCAGACTTTGCTCTTTCTCTGGAGGTATCTGGTCATGTACTTTCTTAGAGATGCCAAGGTAGCTGTACCAATGGTCCAGTCTCCCATACCAGCACTTGACAGTGTTCTTAAAACTTGCTGAATTCAAAAGGGGAAAGAAGAAAGTGAGGCAAGAGGAAGGCAGCTCATCCCTCCAAAAGCCATTCACCCACAGTATCCAACTGCCCCAACTTGTCAGCAGATAGATCCTGAGGATCTAACCATCACTTGAAAGCATTTTATGACCATTTTCAAATGCAAATACTTTCTGCTGAGTCTCCACCTCACTCAGATTTGTACCAATAATTTAGAGGTCACCAGCTATTACATCTTATTATCTAACCCTTCAGACTCTGCTTTCTTTCTTTCTTTTTACTCCTACTGCTCACTGATGTTTCCATTCACCTTTGAAGATGCCTGTTTAATTTAGCTGGGTTTTCAGACCACACTGTGGATTACATTTCCCACAAGCTTATTCCAGCAATTTCTTGGCAATAAATGATATTTGGATACCCCACAGAAACCCCACATCAAATATTGATTACTGTTATTTCCATTACCAGAGGCTGAACCAGTTAGGTCCTAAGGGCAAATTAAAGAGCTTGCTTCCAAGTTCTGGTCCTTTAGAGGAAGGATGTAACTATTCTCCATAACAAGGAAGATGCTGACACAAAAGCAAATAATGGCCCTAAAAATGGTTCATTTTCTGGCATGGTTAAATAAAGAAAATATAGTAAACTACTTTGCATGCAAAGGATAAAATCAATATCATTTCCATCCAGGCAATAAAAATTATAGCATATTGCTTTAGAAACACAGATACTCTTCATTTAAGGTGGAGTTTCCACAATTCCCTGCTGAATACCCAGCTCTGCAGCCTGCACCTCTCTATAGCACTCAGCAATCTCTGCTTGACATTAGTACTAAACAATATTCATTAAGAGCATAACACTAAAGTGCAACATGTAAGTAAATCAAACTCTCAATGCTCTATTTTACAAATTTCATGGGCCACTGGGGATAATTAAAAGGGTAATTATACAAAGTTGGTGCAGTTTTGAGACTTGAATGACATTTTCTGCTTTAAAGCACTTGATAATCTGGTATTTTTCGACTAAGACAGTCTTTTTGTACTTCAATGGTCAAACAGCATAAACAAACAAAAATTGTTTTTAAGGTATTTCAATTCTTTTTTTTCTCCCCTACACTGTTTTTCTTGATCAATACCACTCACTAGTTATTCCTAAAAGCCCTATATTGTCAAGGAAAGCGAGACCTTTGGAAAAAAAAAAAAAAATCCCTGATCACCATAAAATGCCACTGGGTCTCAAGCCTGGTTTAAACTGTAGCTCTGAACAAAAATGGCATTGCTTTGGGTGTTTACAGCACTGGAGCACTCCTTGGTTTGTCACTGTGCTTAACCACTGCTCTAAAGCCAGCAAAGTACATTACTGGTAGTAACAGCTCATGAAAAATACAGCGAAGAAACTGCTAGTGGCAGAAGCATTTAACTTTCTTGTTAGCAGCCTCCCCCATGTGGCACTTTAGCACCAGCAAGTTGTTTATTATGTTCTGTGCCAGGCAAAACTGATTAAATGGGGCTCTTAAGAATCAAAGCGTTATAAATTCATGGAAATACAGCAAGCAATAAATTCCATGGAATTAAAAGCTTACTAGTGCTATTAGCATTTCAGGGTGTTTGCATTGTTAATAGTGATGCGCAAAAATGATGTTCCTATAAGACAAGGCAAACCAACAGAACATATGCTTTAGCTGCTACATTTTTATACCATGTCATCATCAATGGCAATTATTTTTTCCCCAAAAACACTAAAAAGCTCATTAATGTTTTGAGGAAAAAAATGAATCAAGGGTCTGTAGACCAAGGATTTACATCCCTAAAGAGAAGTATTATGTAGAAAACAACGTTGTGACTCTGTGGAAGAGCAGGAGATGGATTTCCTGGAACAGAGCTGGGGAGGAGGGAGAAGGGGTGAGGCAGGGTGACTTTGGTGACACCACAGGGACATGGTACAACACAACTTGCTAATAATTTAATAAGTAAACTCAATGCATAGTAATTCATAATATCAAAAAGAAAGGGCAATGTAGTCTGACCTGCTGGTCAGTAAATCTGTCAAAAGCTCTCCAAAAAGACATCTTTACTCCGGGTCACTCGATCATCATTCCATGGGAATGACTCTGCTGGCAGGTGACTAACTTCTCCATCATTACTGCAGAGCTCCATGTGACACACCAGCCCAAGCTGGGATGAGGCCTTCCCTTATGCCCATCTGTTTGCAGGTAGCTGATAACTCTGTAAATGGAATTTCTTTCAAGCGAAAACTTGGTAAAGAAACCATGTTAGGTGTGTGGCTGAGCAGGAGAGGAATGGGACACTTTTCCAAAACTGCAAAAAAATAGGCCTTTCAGGGTTTGTTTGATTTGTTGTTGGGTTTTTGGGGAGTCTTTTTGCTTCAGGTTTGTTATTTTTTAAAGGAACAATTTTTACCTTTCTGAGTTGCCTGAGCACACAGCAGCCAGATAATCTAACCTGCAATGTCCCTCTGGAGGGCAAGGGGAAAATCTGGCTCTCATTGCAGACAGGAAAATCAAATCACCGCCTTGTTGCCACAGTTAAGGTCTGACATAGGATAAAGAGCATATTCTGGATGGTACATCATGCACAGCTGGCAGCATGCAAAGGCAAAAAAAAAAAAAACAGGAAAGCTTTGTCCAGAACAAACAGTCCCCATGCCATGGAGTGAGTCAGCTGCAGGGGTAGGAAACGAACCCCAAATCCTGTCTTGTGGGCTCAAGCTCTGTGCAAAGGACATTAACAGTGAAAACCCTCTCCCAAGACTGAAGGCCTTGACATTCTGTTTGCCTCAAGCAAAACAAAACAAAGCAGTAGGTTTTTAACTGCTCAGAGGCACGTTATCCTTTTGATGTATGCATGTCCTGGCAGTCACACATCTGCATCAGGAGAGAAATAGCCCATTTTTTTTGGCAGTTATTTAGTCCTTTTCATCTGAAAGTTGAAAATGCACCACCGGTGAACCTTTGCAGCTCTGGGTTCTGCATATAAAAAGCAGCTGCTGAATACATGCAGGGAGTGAGGGCTTTTTCTTAATGTTTGAACAGTTCCAAGTTCAAACCCATTAAAGTCCAGGTCACACAGGGATCATGTCACTGTTAATGCATCCAGTTACACGCTGAGGGAAACCCAATATAAAACTATGATGAACTCTAGTTCTCCTGCAGAGATACTCTGAGGTCTTGCCCAGATGATGCCACAGATCACTCTTCATGGGCGGTGACCAGACAGGATGCCAATGTCAAAGGACAAGTCTCTTTAGAGCTGTTTTTAGAGAAGTCTCCTCAAATGTCTACCAAGCTTGTTGGGACCTTTTAATTTCCCTCCTCCTGGGGGAAGAATTTACTGCCCCACGGATGTTTTCTCCTACACATCACAGCTTCTCACACCACCTCCTCCCACAGCACCAGCAGCCCACTGCTGCTGTGCTTCACAGTGAGCACCCCTAACTCCATGCTCCTTCTTCTGGGGGCCAGTCCTCCACTGTGCAGGTGGGCACAGTCCCACTTGTTCTTGGGGGACTTCACACCTGGCCAGCTACTCCCCAGGCATGGCAGCAGCAGGAGACTGCAGATACCTGGTACTTCATCACACAGCTGGTGCAGCCCTACTCTCTTGCTAAGAGGGCAACTGGCAGCTTCTGGCAGGGCAACTTCAAAGACAGGTCCCTCAAGTGATGGAGTACAAGTGACACTTGTAGGGGATGTAGAACAGCACCACAGCACAGCCCTGCCCACCCAGGAATCACTTCAGCATCAGCTTCAAACACAGCCAGGCCTGATAAACCAAACTATTTACCCAGCTCCTCTCTGATTTCCACCCTAACTGTACTAGGAAAGGAGGAAAAGGACTTTACTGGACTTTTCCACCTTATCAAGTATCTAGAAAGTCCAGTGGCTGATCTGGATGCATTTCAAGGCAAGTTAACCATGGCAGTTCATGGAGCAGCACTGCTGCAGCTGGCCTGCAGGTCATGAACACAGGACAAATTTTGGGGAGATTTAGCATGCACACACTCTACACATGGGATTTACATCATCCACATGTTGGGTTTGCACTTTTCTGCTCGCAATTTTCTGAAACTTATTGCAGGGTTAAGAAACTGGAAAGAATCGTGAATGGCCTCAGAGAAGTAAGATGTGTAATTTTAAAAAAGTTATTAACTTTATTAGTAAAATTCACATTGTCTTTAAAAAGAAGTGCCTTGTGCACTTGAGTCTCATTGAGGAGAAACTTAAAACAGCCAGTCTGCATTTTTAAACTATGTTCTCTCAGATATTCACCATTCTAAAGAAGAACAAGCCAGACTCTGCTTTTAATTACATGAATAAAAATCCAGGTAATTCTTTCAATTTTAACTAATATTTTGTCTAATTAGTATCTTTTTTTTTCCTCACAAAACATGTATTTATCTGCTGTGAAATCGAAGGCAGAAATAAATTGGTTTAAAGATAGCAGAGAGTAAATAGCAAGTTTGGAACCTTTCAGCCTTACCCTGGCAATTTGTCTCATATAATTGACTCAGCAGACATGCTTACAATTTCTTACAACTTTTACAAGACCTCCTGTGGGCTTATTCTAACGTTCTCCAAAACTGAGCTCAAAGCTTTGGACTCTCCAAGCAAGCAACAGCAAAAGCAATCATCTTTCCCTCCTTAAAAAAAAAAAAGCAAACAAATAATAAAACCACATTTTTCTCCCAGGATATCGGCTCTTAAAAAGGAACGAAGATGCAAATGAATTTGCATTGTTTCAGAGATAATTTTTCTGTTCTTTTTCAGTAACAAAGTTTTTACTAATGTACAATTTGCATTCAATAAATCTTTAGAAGCAAAACTTTCCCAATAAAATTCCCTTTCCCAATTACTGGAATAAAATTTCAATGGGTAAGGATGACAGCAATTAAACAAACACAAACCACAAAAAAAGGGTTAAAAAGTCCCCCACTCCCAAAAAAAGGAAATGTTCTCATTGCCCATATTATTGATTTATGCTGTTGTTGGCTTTTAAATGCAGCACTTTCTATTTCTAAGATCTTTACAATTACTAGTGTCACAACTCTGTGGCCTTGCTCCATTGGTGGAAGTGCCCCAGGAGCAGGAAATGCTGTGCCCTTCCACAGACATTTCCTTCCAGTGCTGGGATCTACTAACCCTTAATAAGTCAGAGGATTAGGTGGAACACTTGTATTACAACTAATAAAGATAAATACAGGAGCTATCAAAACTAACAAAAACGGTATGACAGGAGAAGGAAGTAGACCTATTACTCAAAAGATGCCAATTTATCCTTTTTTTTTTAAATCAGAGGTAACAATTTTACCCTTTAAAAAAATCATCATATTACAAAAAAAAAAAAAAAATCTATTTTGTAAAGCAATATTATAAACTTGGATATTAATGGTTTGCAATGGAAATGACGTCAGAGTCTTAGTTACAAATGTCCAAATGTTTGTGCTACCCTACTAAAAAAATAAACAGTGAGCTCAGAGTCAGAAAGGACCCGTTTGAGCAATTAAGCAATACTACGCAAAACACACTGAAAAGTATAGGGCCAGCAGAGGTGGGAGAGGCACAAATTAAAATTCACAGATTGCACTGGGAGAAACACAGAACAATTAAACATCTCAGAGGTGCTGTCTAAAGTTCCTGCCATTATCTGAGTGAGAAATGCTTTCATATGTCGCAATCAGAAATACGGGCAGGCAATCAGGAACAAAAAATAACTTTTTTTCTTCTTTTTTTTTTTAATGCCCTAGCTCTAGAATGAGCTACCAGATAAAAAAGGTGGCCTCCCATAATACCCACTGACATCACTGGTCTTGTAACGCTTGTAAAACATGGCTGCCATCGTTGAACAACAATAACTTAAACATTATGGAATATATACTTCTGGTGCAGGAGCAAGCAACAGGCTTACAGATGACCAAATAAAATATGCAACAAGAATCTATTTCTGGAGTCATTTTCTCACATCTCTAGATTTTATAACACTGGAATGCGCACTGTCTGCAATGTGAGTGTTCCAAAGGCAGGGTCCAAGCCTGCAAGGGGCTCTTAGCCTTTGTGCTGAGACACAGGCACGGCCATAGGACCCCAGCAGACAGCCCTGGTGTGTTTGGAAGCCCACCAAGACTATTATAAAGAGGTGAAAAACATCACTGTATCCACTGGCAGAGCAGCATGACTTATAAAAAGTATTAGCCCAGCTCTGAATTAAGAGTTCACTGCCTGCTCCAGAAGGAAACCTTGAAACTGGGTATTTCCATCACATTCTGTGTTTGAGACCAAGCATGAGTTCGGGCTGAGCTGGAGGTCATGCTCTGGGTCTGGAATAACGTATCAATGCTGTTCCTGCTTTTGCCAATCCCAATTCTTTCCTCAACCAAGCTGATAAAATGCAGCACATCCTGACATACTATACAGCTTGATTTTCAAGAACCAGGCCAGAAATTGCATGGTCTGCAAATACGCTTGGTGTATTTGTAGCTGCTCCCTTGGTGCACCTGTACTGACAAACATCAGTGCATCCTTTTTGGCTGCCTAATTTGCAGTCACAACCTTTATGTGTTGGGCCATTTTCAATTTATGCATTTGTTTCAATACCTGCACCTGTCTGATCGCTGGGTGCAAATGAGGCTAATCTGGAGGTGTGCATGAACCTTTCCACCTTGTGCTCCATGTTCTTCAGGGATTCAGAATGGGTGATGGTGCCAACGGGAGAAACCCCGTGAGATTATGCAAAATACTGGCCAAATCTTGCTCACTTTAGCAGTCTTCATGAAGACCAGCAACATTTGGTCCAAAAGCATCAGATAAGAGGATCAAAACCTGCTACTGACTGTCTTAAAGCAGAGAAACATATTTTCCTATCAACCCACTTGAAGATTTATAAGATATTAAGGAATATTAAGAAGAAGAAAAAGAAGAAAAGCTAAATGGGCCAAAAAGAAAACAAAAGAAACATGTTCCCTTGAGATTGCTAATACTGGCAGACAATAGCACAGAAAGAACTCCTCTGACAGATCTTTGAAGTCTTCAATACAGCAAGCTAGTAGGCCATGTTAATGAGATTTGCTCAGATACTTCTTAAATTATCCCAAAATGTCTTAATCTATTTTCTACATCTTCTTGACCCGATTGCTTCAGAAAAGTTACAGCTTCACACACGTATGGACTGAACTTTTCATTCAAACAGGTAAGGTCTTCAAACACTTTGTGTTTCCAATGACCCACACACAGGCTTTTTAGGGTTTACCCCAGAACATGCAGGTAATGTTGTAATTTCTATTACTAATGAATACAGAAACACTTTGTACACACCGTATCTTTGAACTTTAAGAAAAAAACTTCTAGTAACTCAAAGTTCTTAACAATTAAGATATTACAACTTCTACCAATAATCCAAAAGTACATAAATCCAGTCTTAGATGAGGCCTGACAGACATTGATCATTCCAGCTACAGAACGACCATCCCAGCAGCAAGGGAGCAGCAGGCATCAATGAGGTTTATCTTTCCTGCTGAGGGTGACACAAACACTCATGCAAAATGCTTCCACTACAGGTCTGTGTGGTTTGGGCACACTGCAGAGAAAACACTGAAGAAAATGTCCAAGAACCAGGTTGTCTGCTCTGTCACAGAACTTGTGACTGAACCCCAGTCCATATTCAGGACCCATATTCAGAAGTAGCTGCACACCACATGTTCAAGGGACAGGAGCTGGTTCTGCTCCCTAATATGCTTTCAGACCTTTAGGTCAAAAGCAGGAAGAGTCAAGTTGCCAAATTCACTAAGGAAAACATCATCCCATAAACTTCCCACTGCCTGATGTGCAAACACTCCTGCCACCCAAGCCAGTAGATAAAACAGGACTAAGGACATCACCAGCACATCTTCTGGAAGTCACCAGCAAGGAAAAGTGCTGGGGAGAAACTGCACACACTGCAGAGCCTTTCATAAGCAGAAATGTGTCTGAAAGTTTGTTTCAGGGTTTTGACTTTTGCCTGCAATGGCCAGCAAAGACCTGACACAGCGATTTGACAACCTGGTTTGAGAACCATTTCTCTTCCTGATAAAACAAAGTTGGAAAAAAGTAATTTTTTTTGGTCCACTTTTTTTTTCCACATAGACCAATTACACAAACCATTTTTTGTATTGAGCTTAGGAGAAAAAGTCCTTTTGACCTTTCTCCTGGTTTGAAGGAAAAGGAGGAGAAAATATACCTATATAAGAAAGTTACAGCTCAAACCCACAGATTTATCTGCTGATCATCTCATTCAGCTCTGAGTTTCAGCAGGCAGCTTCTGGTTTATTATCAATATTTAATCAGCATTTAACTCTGACATGCATTAAGATTTGAAATTTTAAACTAAGTGCAACTTTGCTAAATCCTTTGTGTTTTTGGGTTTTTTTTTTGCTGTTAAAGGTTTTCTAAAGGATTCTATCTTTGCCATCTTAAAAGTCTACACGTGCCTTTTGTTATCAATAATGTACAATTTTAATAGCATGTTTTGTACGTTTCAAATTTTCAGCATGCAAGCTATCCTTGATTTACAATGCTCACTGAAGTGCTGTTTGATTATTGAAAATACTTTTACTACATTTAAACAAATGACTGCTCCTGGAAAACTAACACTATTGCCCATAATTCTGTAAAAATACATTTCCTCTCGCTTCTCCCCAAATCAAACATTTCTAATTCTTACTGTGAGGAAAAACTGGTATATAATTAGGCATTATGCCTAACCGTGCTAAATAAAGGAGAATGTAAACATCTTAATTCTGAAGGTTTAACCATCAAAGACCCTTGCTGTATCTCTTCTGTTATTTCTGTTTCTGTTCAGAGCTCCTTGGAGCTCACAGGGAAAAAAAAAAAAAAAGAAAAAAGAAAGAAAGCAAACAAACCACGCAGAATAAAAATCTATTTTGCCAGCTCTGAGCTGCTCCCACCCCGCATGCCCGAGGCCAGGCTCGCGCGCAGGGCTGGGACACCCGGGGCCACGCGGCTGCTCCTCAAGGAGTAGAGTCCTGCTCTGCAACGGCTCCGAGCGGCTTAACCGCTAACTCAGGAGATGGGATTTCACCTGAAATTAAGCTATCAAGCAATTGAGCTCAAACTCAATCAACCAAACCCTTAACCTTCCCTGTTTCAGTGGCACTGCTCTAATTAGGACTCTATCACTATTTCCATTACTATCTCCTATTCTCATGGTTTATTATCTCAGCGGTTTCAATTCTCACCCAGTTTAAATTTGACATCCAGTTTCTTGGACCACATATCATTCATTATGGGTTTTTTAATGAAATATGTTGCAAGACTATGGACCGATCCTGCAATAAATATTTTTTTGTTGAAAACTGCACCCCTCACAGCAGTAAAAGCAGGACAGAGCCAAATCTTCTCTGAGAAACAATCCTGACATTGAAGGACACGTTGAACAGCTTGTTTTCCATTAAGTTTTAAATTCTGTTGAACAGTTTGATAACATATCCTTGAACACAGATCCACCTGCACACACCACAGCTGCCCCATGCTTCTCCAGTCCTCACTGTCTTCCCCTGAGCTTGGATCAGCTTCTAGGAAACAGAGTTTGGCTGAACTCTGCTTACCAGCTCTGCTCAGGAGTGAGAATCAATAACTGATGATACACAGGAGATCAGGCTGAAAAATGTAATGGTCTTTTCCAGTGAATCACCAAAACTGCTTTCTGCTGAAGGATGAGTGACAAAGAGGATGTGTGCCCGAGTGGTGCACCAATGGTAGTAGTACAAAACACATCTGCTTTTGGAGACTACAACCTACAAGCTTCAGGGTGTCTAAAGGTAGCGTCCTGCATTTAATACCACCAAAATTCTGAATTTTCCTGGGTCATATAGGACACAGTCACACATGAACCAGGAACAAGGCCCTCTGATGTACCTGGGACTTCAAATTTTTCCCTTCTTCCCAAAAACTCAAAGGAGGAACAACACTGCAGAGCAAGGAAGAACTAGCTCCTTAAACTGCGGGATCTGCTTCTTCTCCAGTAGCTGAAATACATCTAATACTTCATGGGCTCCACCATAAAAAAACAAACCAGTAAGATTCAAATCTTGAAGAGAGGGATATATCATATAGCTGACATACACCACTGGCATGGCCAAGGATTGCAATATTCACTTGAACTTCATGAATTTCATCCTAACTAAATAGATATTTTTGGCAACAAAGAACTGAAAAAAATAATATCCCAGATCATCCTCAGATCTATTTTAATTTAAAACAGAGGAGAACAGGGACATTTTTTCCCCCTTCAAGTACATTTTAATAAAATTAAAAATAAAAATAGCTCTAATTCACTCCAGTGCATTTAGTCATTCTGTAAAATTCTAAGTTTAAAATGAAATCACCATTTTATATTCAAACAAGGTCAAGAGAACAGCACTAACGAGCACTGACATCACAGTGAACAGCAGCCACTGCTCAGCGCTTACATCAGTGTTGCTTGTTGCTATGGTGCTTAACCGACTATTAATTTCTGAAAGAAGGTGATTATAAAGCAGCCATATGAACCTCAGTCAGATGACACCCTTCAGTACCAAACACTGATCTGCGTTTCTCTTCTCCTCTGCAAGTTAATTTTGTGAATCACCACTTTTGTGATGTTAATATTCCTTCCCAACTTGAAACTTTGGACCAGAAGAGAGGCAAGGAGTTAATTTAGAAGCAAAGGACTTTCACGCTGCTTTAAATAAAAATCATTTTGCAGAGAGTGATATTTCTTTCCTTTTTGCTATGCTCCAAAGACTAAAAAGCATGTGTTTTAACTTTTGCAGTGATAATAAGCAATCAAATTAACAGCTAAATTTTGCTCTCCTGCTCTGCTCGACGTGCTGCTGGAAACCCAGGAGTGTCTCAGCCTGGGATGAAGCTCAGGAGTGTATCAGCCTGGGCAAACTCCCCAGGGATTTGCCTCAGTTAGGGGACCTTGCCACAGGCTGTGCCACTGCATCTCCCACCCCAGCAGCCATGGACCATGGAGCTGCCACAAAGACCAGCCAGAGCAGAGTCTTCCATTGCCATACAGGCTCTGCCCAGTTACCAAGCAGCCCTCTCAGAACATGGCTGAAAGACAAAAAGTGCATCTTTTTGGCCTTGCTCCTCAAATGCAGCTGAACACCTAAGCCAGTGGCTTCCCAGGCAAAATGAGGATTTTTAAGGCACAGCATATACTCCAAAAGCTTCAAGCCCAACGCTGCAAACTTTATCCATGTTGCCCGAAAAGCCTTTACTTGTGCAGCTAAGGTATGGTCCTGTGGTTCGCAGGATCAAATCCTTTGTTCAGACATACTTCAAAAATAGTGTGAAAGACAGTATATTTGCATTTACCTTCTTCAGTTGCTCCTGTAAAGCAATCTTCAGTTACAGCCACCCAAAAAGGTCACTCTTCTTACCCTGCAGAGAAAGGAGGTAACACACGTGACTCTGGGTCAGTGTCAGCAGCAACACCCAAAGCATTTTCATTGGCACCACATTTGCAAGTACAAACATAAATAAAGCAACAAATGAATCTAATCGTGTTTAATGGTGAATGACTTTCAGAGAGAGTTAATAAAAACAATCAAGTCACAGGACTGGTGCTTATCAGTACCAGCTAGTGTGAGGTTCTTCAGTTCAGCACAAACAACTTGGTCTTTGGGAGAAGAAAAAGAGAAGCAAAAAACCCCATGGAGATGAGACATCTTTGTTCTCGAACATAAACTTTCTTAATCTTGATGCCTATCAATCTATTTTCAGTTTGAATAATAAATGAGTTCACTTCTTTGTTTCAGAAATCTGACTATTGTCTGCATGGATTCTCCTTACTTAAGGCATTTTAAAACCATTTGCAACCGCTGCTATTTTATCTTCTGGATCCTTTCTTTTTTCTCATCCTTTTCCATAGAGACACAGTCCTAGATGAGATTTTAGAACTAGCTGCATCTTCCTAATTCAGAAAGTTGTTTACTGTCTTGGGATATCTTCTCATTAAGCATTACCAAGAGCACGCCAAGCACGCCAAGGTGGTGAGAGCAGAGGGTATTAAAAGGAGGAATAATTAAAGTGTATCTTTATAAAAAGTAGGAGGGAGAAAACAGCACGTGTAGGTTTTTTTTACCCTGTATATTACTGCATCTTGTGTACTCTCTCTTATGCAAAAGAGTATGTAATCTTTTAAGAAACATGACAATCTGCCACTTTCTGTTCATGTAATTGGGATCAACATATGGTACAAGAGAAAAGAAAAACATTTGTTTATTAATTTAGATCAAGTTACTAACTCAAACCACTAACAGCATTCAGAATTAATTCCACATCAATTGACCAAATACCTTAACAGAGTAAAATTATAACAATTTCACTGAAATGTTGATCTTCTGCTGCAGGGGTATAGAGTACTGTGTAATATAGACAGAAAGAAATATGTGATAACTTGGTGACACTGATGACTTCATACGAAACGGAAAGTCAGTGACATGTGGATGTGTAAGACAGAGCTACGTGAAACTCCATTTCATAAAATTCACACAGTGATGTGGAGTTTTGGAGGTGTTTGTGAAACTCACCAAATGGTAAGTTGTGCTATTTACATCACTAGGTGAAGCTTTTTACTGGAGCAGTAAAATACCAACCTCTGGGAAAAAAAAAAATCAGAATCTTCACTAAGTTCACTCAAAAGAATATGAACTCATTCACCATTTATTTTGGAAGGAAAAATGTTTTCACAGTGAGAATGAGGCATTACTTCTTTACCATTGAAACCTGATTGTTTTTAGCTGGGAGAAAAAAGGTTACCTTGATATGAAATCAATATTGGTTTTATCTGTAGCTCACTGGCACTTTATTTAATTTTTATTTTTTATGTTTTGTGTCAGAAGCTCTTCACAGCTCTTGTAATGCAGTACCAGAACATCAGGGCCAAAATTTGAGTATGTCTGCTGTATAGGAAGCCCTGTGTTCCTTGCTGAGGTACACATATAAGAAATTCCTGATTCTGCACTGTAAAGGACATAACACTACTCCATCATAATAGGTCAGGGCTCACCTTCCTGAGAGTATGTAAAACAATACATCTTTTATGTAAAATACATGACCTCTGACATGTGATGTGCTCTTAGATTAGCAACAATAAAGGCTTTTATCCTGCTTTGCTGCAGGGGTTATCTTGGGTTTGACACTTTAAACCTCTTTTCATATTTATCTGTTTTATAAATTTTCTGGGTATTTGGCAGTCAGATCCTTGTTTTGGCAGTATTTTGGCAAGCAGGCTTCATTTCTACCCTGAATCTCCACGATAGCAAATGAACCATCTTAAAATGTACTTTTTAAGGAAGCTGATAAAAATTAGATGTTTGCATAAAATGTGCATTCAGTATCTCTGGGCAGTGCTGAAAAAGGCAGGTATCATTTTCTAAACACATTTGTCTTGCATGAACCATACTCCAAGGAAATCCGGCTCAACAATCAGCTGGTGGGAGACCAACAGGGTCTACAGGGGGCTGAGGAGAACTCAGCTCTCCTCACAAACTAGTCCCTGATTGAAATCCAGACTGCTTTAATTTCTGGTTATCAAACTCCTGCTACATGTTACCTGGCTTTCAAAAATATGGAAAATGCACCATTAAAGTTAAAATGAGCAGCAGAAACAGCTGTTCCCACCTGTGAAAATTTCTCATTAATAGTCTAAAAGTTGAGTATCTCAAAACGTAGAAACACAAATACAGACTTTCCTCCTGAAACTGTTTATATGGGTGAGCAAACTGATGTAGGCAACACACATTCCTTCCATCATGCTGTCTTTAAGATAAACACAAAGTACCATCAACACTGTAAGTGTGTGTGTGGAGCAAACAAAGAAAAAATCCCATCCTACCAAAGCAAGACATCTCGCTACACTCATATTTTCCCCCCAAGGAGATGATTAAAATAGAAACCAAACCACAAACAAAAATCCACTTTGCAAGCAAGCAGCAGTGGTCCTGCTGCCTGATGGGCAGAGAAGGTCTCAAAGCACCCTCAATACCACCTCCAAGGCTCAACTGATTCCGTACACAAGGAAGAGTCCACGCAAAACTCCATGCCCTGAACAGATTTTACCAGATATTCCTGAAAACGTCAGGTTTGTTCACCACGTGCCTCAGTTTACCCACTAGCGAGATACGTAATTGTAACAGAGTTTGAAATCCTTGGATATAAAGATACTTCTTAAATCAGAGTTTCGAGCAGGATTTTGGAAAGACAACAACAATCTCAAGCTGAGGCAGCGCCATAACCTCTCCAACAGAAAGGCCCCCTCTTGTCCTGGATCAGGTACTACCTATTCCCCTGGTACCAAGGGACCAGGCAAAGATCAGAAGCTTTGACATTACACCTGCTGTTGGGCTGGACCTTGTAACTCTTCTGATCCAACAACATTTATTTGATTTAGTGATCTCCTCCTCCAGGGCAGTGAGGTCATTCCAGGGAGGCTGCAGGATGGAGCCCTAACTCCAAGGGATCACTGCAAAGCCAAATTTAACCAATAATACAGAGAATACTCAGCAACAGAGACCACTGAAGAATGAAAGTCTACTTAAAACTCTAACATTTTTCACTAATATCTAAATGAGAACAGCCTTGGGTTTAGCCAAAAATAGATTAACAAGGACCTTGATCCCACACAAACTGGCTCTGAGTAATTTTACACAGGAAAGTAGAACACCAGTTGAGCTGCTCCTCTGCTCAGAATTACGCATGTACGTTTTTTTGTCGGTGTCCCAGCCCTCAGAAGCCTATAATTTATTACAGGAAACCTAAAGCAGCAAAGGAATCTCCCCTTCACTACCTAGAAAGCACACTTTTTTAAAAAATAAAAAAAAAGGATAAAACAGACACATGCACCTGATAACACAAGAAAAAAATTTGCTTTGAAATTAGATTTTGATTTATTTTTCTTATATAAGACCAGCTGAAATGTATTTAATGTGTCTGATTAAAATATTTACTAAAAAGCTTCCTGAAAGTTTTAAAATACTAAAACCTGATCACCAAAATAAGCACTTCTGTGCAGTAATTTCTTCTAAATAAAGTGAACTGTAACAACCTAATACAGCTGTTCTTTCCCCTCAAAAGTCCCTGAGTCACATTCAGTTGCACACAGGCTGAAATATTAAATATGTACTACTTATAATCTGTCGTATTCTTATAATTATTGTTTTCTTGTCCTATACAGGAAAAGACACAGTCTGTGATTTTATCAACTGCATTTCCGCAAGAGAAAAACAAAAATATTTTTTATTTGGTATTTTGCTGGTTCTGAAAATACAGAATGTACACTGATTGGGGAGAAAACATCTGCTACCAGGCAGACTTGTGGACCAGTCCCGCACACAGGTTATTTCCTCACCCAGCACACTCAGCTTGGCTACTTGCACTAACACAAATCATGAGTAGAACTGTTTTGAGGACGGTCAGTAGTTATCTCTTCAGTTTTATTGTACCTATTTTATTTTTTAAAGAGAAATTAAATATTCAACTAAATACTTCAAATAATCTGGGAGAGAAATTTTTTTTCTGACCACTCTCCAGGTGGCCACTTTTTATTGTGCAGCATATATAAAATCTCAGGAGGCATGGCACAGGAGATTTTCTATAGCAGCAGTCCTTACTGCCTCCTCAGAAAGTGAAATGCAGGTGAACAGTGAAACTGTGAGAGACTAAATGCACTTCTTCCACCTCTTTGAAGAGGGGGAAGTGGATTTGGTACAGGCCAAAACACAGGGATATCAATGCTCACTACCTTGCTGCTTCTCAGTGGAAGGAGGGAGCAAATCATACTGTATTCTCCTTTTCAGTCATTAGCAGGCTGTTCAGAATCTCTGGCTAGTGCTTATTATTTATTCCAAACAGAAATAAAATAAAATTAAAATAAAAAACAGCACGAGGACAAAGCTATACACAGCACATTCGCTCTTTCAAATTAATATTACCTTTCAAGTCCACCGTAACCTTGGAAAAGAATAACTCGGCGTAAGCCAAATCTACAAAACTAATCACGATCCGTTCCTCCCCCGCTTTTTAACAGCTCTTACAGGGAACACACGGGTGCAGTTCGCAGGCAAGTTGGGAACAGCTCGCTTCCAACACGGGATCTGCACCGCGATCGCTCAGTCCCGCATCTCTGACTGATGGATTGCTTGTTTGCCTCTCGTGTGTGACAGCGCTGGCCCTCACCGAATCCATCCCAGGTGAAGGGAACGCGCTCCCGGGAGCCACCCAACCTGTCAGGTGAGGAGAGGCCATCCCCGAGCCAGATCCCATCTCCCTCGGCCAGATCCCACCTCCCCGAGCCAGGGGCCACCATCTCCCGGAGCCAGAGCCAGCCATCAAACGCCGCCGCTTGGCTCCTATCGCCAGATCTTCCCCGTTTCTTAAAATAACTCCCCGTGCCTCAGTACCAGCCTTAACCATTTTATGCCTGTGCTACAACTCTCCTCCTGAAACTTGACCTCTCCGGGGCGGCAGCAGGCGGAGGATGCCCGTGCCCGGCGGCGGCACCGCCGCGGCTGCGGGCACCGGGGCCGGTCCCGCCGCGCCGGCCCCGCCGCTGCCCGGCCGGCACCCAGCGCGGGGCCTCGGGCAGGGCTGGCGCTGTCCCCAGCGCCACTTTCCGCGCACACACACACGGGCACGGGGACACATCGCACCCCCCCCCCCCCCAGTACCGTGACCCCGGCGCTGCTCGGGGTCACTTCCCCGCCACTGCCCCCCCGCCGCCCCTGTCCCGTCCCTTACCTGGCAGGCGAGTGACACTCCTAGTCGTGGTCATGTGAAAATATTTTCGAGGTATCCTTTAACAGCCTTTAAATATTGAAGCCTAAAAACAATATTTGCTGTTTTACCTTTTGAAGCTTTAACAAAAGCTTTGTTTTAGCATTTACCTCGGTGTGCAATAAGAGTTAATAATCAAATCCGTCCCAACCCCCACAAATGTTAAACAAAAAGATAAAAGAAATGCAAATAGCTATTGTCATGGAAAGTTAAAGTACCTGTCTGTATTTTTAAGTGAAAACTATTATCTCTATCAATCAAAATTTAAGAATACAATAGCACTAATCACACGAGGTGCTTTGACTGAGGTACTTTTCCTCATAAAAAGTTTTTTTGGTTTTTTTTTTAACTGGTGCATAAAAGTAATACACTTACAATTAGACACGGTATTTGTAATTTTGTTATTAAAAAACCTCAGCAGTCTTATTGTTAATAAATGCCTCTGAGTCTGTAGGCTGATTCGTACCCAAGAAGACCAAAGTCCCTACATATTTTAATAAGGTTGATGAAATTTTATTCAGATTCTCACACTTTCCAACATGTGGTGGAACAGCACACTCTTCTGTTTGAGAGGAGTTACTCAAACGAAGGAAATAGTTAATTGGGAACCAAAACTACTACTTCTGGCCTCGCCGCACATTTTCCACATTTCTCCAAGCGCTGTCTGTGCTTCAACCCTCTGCCTCCAAGACGTGCCCTTTGTCATCTTTTCTTTAATTTTTGATGCCAATTCCCTCCTGCCGGACCCCGACGCTCTCCCAGCCCAGCACACATTACGTATACACTGTGTACATTGTGCAGGCACACCGCACAGATTCTCTCCAAAGTCATTTTTAAAACTAATTTGTCCAGACGGAATCAGAAACCGAGCTGCACAGTTAATAAGTGCAGGAGAGAGCGGCAGTAATTACGCCTGTACTAAAAGAAAGAGCCCGAGATTAAAATACCTATAAGTAAATAGTTGAGGCAGGATGCCATTATGCAAACTCTGCTCTCGGGGAGGGATGTCTCCCACACTGAGGAGCAATAGGACTGTCATTTTTTTCCCCCTGCAATATCAGGTTTCCTACTCCACAGCTCTGGTACTCTGCATCATGGCTAACATCTCTAGTGTGCTATTAATATCAATGAAGAGACGATTCAATTTCCACATAAGAAAAACCTCCCTATTACAGCGCAGACATTCGAGTGAGGACCCTTGCAAAGGAAACAATAAAGACCAGAGGGTTGCTTTTTTTTTCCTCCCCCCCTCCTCCTCCTTTTTTTTTTTTTTTTTTTTTTGCTGCTTCTTTTGCAGTTCTGCGTTGCTCACTGTTTGAAAGCTTTTAGCTAACAATGGAAGCATTATCTTCAGGACAGTTACAAAACAGGATTTGTTAGTACAAAGAATAATAACACCAAACTCATCCCCCCCCCCACTTCCCCGCCCCACAAATACCTGTCTATTGCAATATTGCATTTAATACTTAATTCAGAACTATATGCCAGAAACACCTGTATTCTTGATCTAATTCCCTGCAACAAACTCCCTCAGCAGACCAGTTTTGCTGAAGGAGGTTTGGACAATTACAAACAAACAAATATTTTGTGCATTTATAAAATGGAACAGAAAAAAAGTATCTTATTCTACCGAGTGCAAACTTACCCATTAATGAGGAAGAAAAAGGCTTAGAGCTGTACAGTAATTCCCAACCAACTGCAGAAAGTTGAGAGTTTGAAAACACTAAAGCACTTTTGACTATCAAGCCTTTCTGTGCTTCAACACTGGCTGCAGTGTAAGGAAGGACTGAAGGTATGTGGTCTAAACACAACAAAAGCCACTGCCTTACTCTAGATTAAATATGCAGGAAGAGGCCCCTTTGCATAAACACAAACACTCAGCAAATGAGTAACTGGCTCAAATCAGACGCCTGCTGTGCATTCTACCTGTCCTGATCTCTGACAAGCTACACAGCTTGTTTAAGGGGATAGGAGCTGCAAAATCAAATCAAATCATAGCACTAAACGCTCTGCTCCTCTGATAGTAAATAACAACAGCACCAACAACTCCATGCCAAACACTCATTCCTAATCTAAGCATTGCTCTGGCACAGAGTTGAATCCTGTACTGTGCCCACTTTGGCTCAGCCACCTATCTCACTACAGCATAAGAAACACAACCAAACACCACCTGTAAAATTAATTTTCATTAACTGTACTGAAATCCAATACAATCCTGGCCCGGCCTTTTCTTAACAAGGATTTAAAATTAATATAGAGACTTTTGGTTGAGTTGAAAGATTAAATCTGCATTTGCTCTTACTGTCCCTGTTTTGTTTACTATATAAAAGACATTCCAGACACAGATCTATTTTAGCTGTTATGAATCACCACATAATGCACACCTATTTACTAGTTTATTTGGGAAAAAGGAAGAAACTTCTGAAGTGTTCCTTAAAAACATTCTTTTCAAAATGTTGCTCTCATGAAATGAGCCCTCCAAACTATACTTACTTAAAAAAACAACTAAATTAGAGACTGTGATAACCACCAAACATATCTAAACATTTATTATTATAATTGAATATACATAATTACATACTGTGATTTACTCTTCCTTCTAGAGAAATAAATTATTTTTCAGTCTCGTTTATCCTTCCAGTCCAGAAATAGAATGAAGCAGCATGATTCTAAAGCAATTGGAATTCACCAGTGTCCCCTCCTAACTTAAGGAGTCAAATCACATTGACCTTTTATTCTAAGTCCTAGCTACATGTTGGTTTTGGTAATTTAATTATTTTTTAATAACTTGCAGTATTAAATGATTGCCATTGAAACACAAATAAGATTATACTCCTCTGCCTTACTCTCTGGTGCTCCAGACTATAGCGTAACATGGACGGCACGACTGCGTCCGGGCCCGAAATTTCATTCTGAAAGAGCACTTACACACAGGCAGGCACAGGAAAATTCAGCCTTTCAAGATGCAACACACATTTACTGGATTCTCAAGCATGTGTCACAGATTATTTCAAAGGACAGTGGATATAAGTTAACTCACAGTTTTAACAGGCATGTAGCATGTTCAGTTCCACAGAGCACTTGTATGGTATGGAGGGAGTTTTCACACCTCCTTGGATAAACTCACCAGGCTAAAGCACAAAAACATTGATAACGTGAACTAGTCAAGCCCAACAGGAGAAAAACCCTCCAAGAAAGAAATTTTAGAGCCCCTGTGTCATTCACCATTTTTACATTGAAATGACCTTCCAAATAAGGCGTCAGATAATACGTTCACATAGATGATACCGATCTAACCTTGATGCAAATAAAACATAGAACAAAATTTAATCAGTATATCACTGTGTAAAAGCCTTTGTCCATCCCAATGGAGCTTCTAATGACTGTTTTGGCAGTTCTGGCTGGTAGTTATGCCTCCCTGCTCATATATATCTCATACTGGTTGAGCAAGCTAATGGAACTGCTGTTAGTGGAATCCAATATTAATACCCTGCATTGTGCAAAACTGGATGCAACTGAATATATTACACAATTACAGGTAGTATCTAATTCCATAGGTATTAGATACTGGTCTCTAAATTAATATTTTAATAGAGAAAGTGATATAAATACTACATTTCAGGTAAGATATCTATGAACTCTGGATCTGCCAGTCTTCCTGCTGTAAGCCTGCCCTACACTCACACAGCACAGACACAGGACCCTGACAAAAATTGGCAGGCAAGCTTTAGACAGTGAGTGACACATACTGATGCACAGAGTCAAAGATGTCATCTTCATACAAGCTCAACTAGTTATGAGCTTGAGAGAAAAATGAAACCAAAAAAACCCCCCAAAATAAAATAAACAAAAAAAAAAAAAAAAAAAGAAAAAAAAAAAAAAAAAAGAAGAAAAAAAAAAGCAGGGGGGAGAGCGGAGCAAGACCTCCAGAAAATAAACAGGGTGTACAGTTTCAAAGGCTACAGACACAGACATTTCATTGTTCAAGCCAATTATCAGTGGAAAATAATAACAACAGATGGATTCAGAGTCACTGACTTTTCATATGCACTTCATCTCTGCACAACAGATGATGAAATGCGAGAGCTATCTCGGAAAGGCAAAACATCTTTCAGTAAAAGAACTCTATACTCCAGATGGGGACCTTCTAAGGCAGCTGATTATCTTCTTATAGTGTTGTAAGATAGACTTACTAAAACATTTCCAGAACTGATCAGATTGGATGAGCACAATGGCAGCATTATGGGGAGTAAGTTGCTCCGGTCTCAGACTTGTGACTGGACTACTCAGAGATTTCAGTGGGCTCAGAGCTGCCCATCCCATTTCCACATCAAGTACTGGTTCTAAAAAATGCCCAAAGCTGCTGCTCCCAGTCTGGGCAAAACATGGGCTCAGCTTTGTGTGGAGAGGGGATGCACACATGAGGCCACAGAATCAGCATCGTCATGAATTTGTCCCCAGTAAAAGACCCACCATTACAAACAGGGTGAGTCTCCTCACCTTCTGCAAACACGCATTTCACACAGGGACACAGGCAGAGGACAAAAATATTTACATGTTTACAAGTGGCACTGTCTCCACTGTAATTGCCGGATGTAGAAGGAACTCATCATCCAAGGTAGGAATAACCTCATCCAAGTCAATGGATTACACACCCACAAAAACTGGTGTGAGGCACAAGAAAGACATAAATTCTTTCCTATAAAGCCTTCACAAAACCCCATCTTTTTATGGGAAATAAAAAATTGCTTTCAAAGGGAAATAACAAACACATGTAAATTTTGGTGGTTCCGGTGATAAGCAGTTCCAACAAATGTCACAAACACCTACCTAGCACAACCTTCTCCCACTCAACCTGAACACCACAAACTATGTGTTTTTGATCACATGAATCAGGTATGCCACAACCTCAAAACTTAAAATAAAAAAGGAGTAGTGGAAAAATTAGCTCATTAATCTTTAAGACAACATTTCTTTAATGGAAGAACACTACATAAGTAGTGCATTAAACTGAACTGGTTGCCATTTCCACAGTTTCTTCTTCACAACACCGCAAGGAAAATCTAAGGAACGGCATTCTCCATAAATCAATACTGCACACCGAGGGGGAGCGATACACAGCACACACACACTCTGAACTTGCACCTACTGCTAATTTATTTCACAAGTTACAAAATATTTCTGAAGTAGGGGGCTGTTGGCTTCACAAACGTGAAGGGAAGAGATGGGTTTGTGGGCACAGCGTTTCCCCTCTTTGTGAACTACTTTGTCAAAAGTAAATTCACAGGGGAACATACGAGCAAAGAGTAAATTTTGCCCAGGGCAAAATTCTGCAACTGCTTTAAGAAGCAAACAAGAACACAAAAGATGTGTAATACAACCATCTGGCTCTACTCATGCTATATCAATAATCCCCAAAATTTATCCCCACCCCCTTAATCAACCCACACTGATGCCACAAAACCAAATGGCATCACTTATGCTTCCTGCCCATCACATTTTGAAATGATATTTAATATGCATACAGTACATATTTGCATGTTAATCAATTTCTTTAAGAAAAAAATATTTTTGCTTCTTTAGCTATTAGTTCTGCTTTTTTCTACTTATTCACACTGGGATCTCTAAAACCACCAAGAAAGTCCTTGTGGTAAAGATACTCTCATATCAACACAGCATCTCAGGTATCAGGATAACGTACCGGTCAAAATTTCAATCTCTTCTTCTCTCTAGTTTTGTGTCACAGTTTGAAAATAGCAGAGGGTGAATAATAACATGCCAGCAAAATTAGCTGTTCAAGAAACATGGGTAAGCAATCCGTTTTGAACTCGGGGTTGGATGCATTTCTAAGCATTACCCTATTTGGGATATAGGGAAGGAATGACAGAGGGAAAGCGGGGTATCCTATATGTCTTTTATTTTGAAGATTCACACACGTTTTTTAGGCCTCCCCCATCCAGGAGCCAGCCTGCTTATGAAGGAGTAAAATGGGAAATTCTTGGCCACAGATGGAGGACAAGCCTCAGCTGTGCTTTGGCTGAGTCCTGCTCTCCCTTCCCACCCCAAGTCTGCAGTGGAAGACCACCTCAGGACAGACAGACAGAAAGCCATCCATGCAAAGTGTCCAGAAGGGTGGCTCTGTGATTGTTTGGGGGAGGGATTGTTTTCTTGAGGGAAAATCACCCTTGTAACCATCATGATTCATACCAGGAGCGCGCAACGTGAAACCGGTACCAAAAACAACACTACAAAGACGGTCTCTCCCTGGCGCTCCACCGACCGACGGCCACGGCCCCGGGGGCTGACTCAGAGCTCTTCTTCTTAATCGACTTTTCTGCAACAACATACCCCAGCCCAAGCCCTGCCTCTCCCTGTGGCTGGCTGGCACACTCCCCATGCCTGGTGCTGCCCGGGGGACACGGCACGGCGGGGACGGAGCCCCACGGCCCTGCCGTAACACGAACAGATGGCTGTTACACAGAGCAGGAGAAATACAAGCCCTGAGCACTCATGGCATAGGTGGAAATGTTTTGCAGCTATTTTCTTTGGAAATAAGCATACATATAGCGGTTATGTCTGCTCCCTCATCCAGACTACCAAGCTGAGATCACAAACACTTTGTTAATTTTTTTTTTTTAAATCCACTTTTGGATTGCTTCTGTTGTTTGTACGGCTGGACTTGTACAGCCTCTTTGTAAGAATTGAAAACAGTCTCCCACAAACACGGGAATGGGCAAATGGTTTAGAGAGCTAATCCACACCTGGGCTACGTGAAAGGGGCTCATATTTTCCAAACAGAAACACAACCTCTTTTATATATGAACCAGATTTCAATCCAAATGCTAAACCCTTCACCACATCCTACGTGGGGCTGTGTGATGGTCACAGGCAGTGGTGGTGGGTGGTGGCTGTGCTGATGGCAGCCACGGGCGAGGAGTTGCTGTGTCCTTGGACTTGGATGAGGAGGGCAGACCCGTCCTTGGTTACACCACAGTGAATGCAGGGTAATCCCCATCCTGCACACGCCTCTTACAGAAGAATCTGGCCCTGTCTCGTTACTCTTGTTAGAAAAATGAAGGCTGTGACAAAAAATAGCTGAGAACTACATCTTGCCTATGCCAAAATACAATAATAACATGTTCAAAGATTTAATTTAGAAGACTACAAAGTCTAGCTCATACATCATAACACCTTGAAATAACACTTTAAGGTCAAATCCTGTGCATTTTTGGAAACCACCAAAACATAATGAAGTTTTACTTAAACACAGCATTTACATTTATAACGCATTTCAGATTCTTCAAGTAAGCTAGACCACATGCTAGGAAAATGTACTTCCCACAACATACAAATTAAGTCATGTACAGCCTTCCCTCCGCAGGCTGAACAGCCACCAGCACAAATGGAAGTCCTGTGTATGGATCAAAGGCAGCATGTGGACCTCAGAACATGATTTTTTATATTTTGTTTTTAATTGGCAAAACATCAAATCCCACTAGCAGTTTATTTTTGTTGCCTTCCTTGCCCCTTTTCTACCTCTCCCATTTATTTCACAACGGAACATTTTTAAACCACCAGAAGTCTTTGTGGCAAAGATGATGTCATACTGACACAAGATCAGGTGTGAGGTATGGTATGAATAAATACTTATCCGCAAACACATTTAATTTTCAATGGTTGGGTATTGAGAGACAAAGAAGTTCTTATGCAGACATATTAGCTGAGGATTTCATTTCGAATGGTCTACATTTAAAAGAGCAAAACACCACACAGTGCAAGCCCAGAAGAAAAAGGAAAAAGAAGAACCAAAACCTCTTGTGCCTTCCTTCTTGTTTTTGGGAAAGCAATGCACAGCTCTGCTCTTCACAGTAATAAATATGTGGTGCTTGATTACTTTGCCTTTTAAGTCACCGATACCATACAGGACAATTGTCCTTTATACACTGGCAATAAAAACTCTCCCTAGAAAAATAAATATGTATTTTAGAGTAATCAAGCAGGAACTAATTTTGTATTTTTTCACAAGTAGCCATTTACTTTGGCACCAAATGGTAATGTGTAGCAGAGAATGCAGTATATGCTTTAACCCAAGAAAAATTAGACTTGAAAATTAATACACAGTGAAAGACAAATTTAAAGCAGCTTTCTTGTGTTCTGACATAAGAATATAAAAATGACATGAGCAAGTAAAGATTAGTTTACATACTTTTCAATCACAGCTGCCGCTCAGTAACCACAATACCTTTAAAATGACATTCCATCGAAACAGATACAGTTTGGCTGCAACAGCAGCAAGACACAGTTAACATGGAATTAAAAGGGCATTTTTTATTTACACACATCGTACAGCACTGAGCCCCAGCACAATTACAATGGAAAGATTTTTAGCGTGATTAATTTGGAAATAATCTAGTGATAAATAGAGTGCATTGCAAGTGATTCTGCTGAGCAAATTTTTATCACCAGCCTTAGATGTCAAAACAGTTTCAGGGACAGAAAGAACAAGTCACATCTTCTTGGTTAATATTTAATTGGGTGCTAAAGATTCCTCCGAAGGACCTCTGAACCATCACTGACAGCCCCACAAGATGTCCCTGCCTGTGAAATAGATACCAACCCCTTCTGTATAAACTAAAATAACATTAAATTTAATCAAACCATTCAATTAATAAATCACTTCAGTGGACATTGCAGCCCAATCCCTGTTTAATTACATAATTTAAAAAATATTTGCACACTGCAACCACTAAGATTGGCTCCGAGGTTTCATAATACACACTTAACACTTGAGTTGGAGAACAAATTTATTTAATAAATGCAGAGCTAAGTACAATAATGCCACTCCACTCAAACTGCAAAAATCACTTAGCATCTCCTGCGAGAAAAAGCAAATAAACTTTTTCCTATTGAAATGCATGTCCCTGCTATCACCAGCTCTGCCAGAAGCCACCTCCTTTCTGCTCTTGTCCCTGCAGTCATAGGAATGCCCAAGCATGGGAAGGGGTGGCAGAGCTGCTGTCCCCCCCCCCATGGCACAGAGCATCCCTCTACTTCACCTTCACTCGGACTCCCTGGCCTCCCTTCCTCCTTGCCCTCTGCCTCCATCCTTTCCTCCTCACTTTTCCCTCTATTTCTCCCCACGTTGCTTGTCTGCCCCTTGTTTTCTGCTGTTTATTGGAGTTCCAGCTCCCCCCATTTCCATCTCAAGCTCATGCCCTGAGCTTCCTACACCTGCTCTCTTCTCCACTGCCATCTGAGATAGCTCAGGGGAAAAAAGCTAGCTGGGAAAAAACCCACCACAAACAGGACAGAGGGAAGAGGCTGGGGAGGAGAGCAGGGAAAGAAAACAGTTTAGTAAGGCCAAACAGAACTGCACAATTTCCAACAACAGCAAGAGATGCTCCAGAACACTGGGATGAAAAAAATAAAAGCCATGGACCAAGTGTATTATGTGAAGCAGGATTCAGGTTCTGGGATGGGTGTAATGCCTGTATTCGCAGAAAAACTCTGTGTCTCCCAAGAAACCCATGTTACTGCCATATATAACTAGGTGTGACAACTTGGGAGAGGTTGAAATACATAGGGACCAAGCGGTGGCCTTAAATGAAGGGGAAAAAAAGCAAAGCTAAGGGTTTGTCACAGCTTGGAGGCACAGCTGTGTGCACTCATACAGACTTTGCATTCATTCATATAGAGCACAGCTTTCAGGTCCTGTGGTTCCAGCACGATTTTTGGACGAAAGTTGAGACTCAAAAATAAATAAGTCTATATTTGGCCTGCCCTGGATTCGAGACACTCTCAATAGTACTTTGCATAGAAACAATCTGAATTTATACAGACTAAATTCTCCAGATTATAATATTCTTTACCAAGCCAATGGATGCACCTCTAAAATTCACTGCCCTAACAAATAGTAGAGCTCTTGAAAGTCTGCTTGTATTAGTTTTATGGATCTATTCTACTGCTTAAATCAGGTCTCATTAAAATTACCATCCACACAAGTTCTCCCACTGGGAAATCTACATGCCAGAGCTACTCCAGTTCCGCAGGCAGTGCTCGGAGGGGGTTGCATATTGCAAAATAACTGCGGACACAGCGGGGGGAGGACAGGGGAAGAACAAGAGGACTTCAGGACAGCAAACAAGTGACTCCTTACCCTCCTCTGATTTTAACCACTGCAACTTTTGCTCAGGTGGTGCGACTGCATCCACGAAAAGAAATGCTATTGCAAGAAATGGTGGTGTAAAAGGTGCCCCTCAGAAAGCCAGATGTGGCCTCAAACATCCATTTTAGTGCTAGAATGGCAGGCTAAATATGCAAACACTGCACCTGACAACTTACACTAAAGCATATGATCTGCACACTGCCCCTCCAGTTTAATTTTTAATAGTAACAGTACTTAAATCTCAGCATTAATGTATTAATGTTCAAATGAATACAATTAAAGGCATCTCTGTTTTCTTCAGTGCTAATGACCTGGAAGATCTTTCTCCCCTTCATATTTGCAGAGATTATTACAAATACATTCTGTAGCCGTTGTTTTGGCAAAGAAGCAAAAACCTTTGCCTTTTAAATATGAAGTAACAGGAATAATGAATAATATATCTTCTGATCTTTGTTCTGCCATGATATATATATAATGATATATAAAATGTTCATTTATTATTATCACACATCCTAGAGAGCAGACATGCAAAATTACTTTTTTTTTTTGTCTTATAAGGTCATTTATCATATGGAACATCCTCCAAATAGGTACTCCTAAAATCTCAATTTACAAAGACATTTTTTAAAGCTGAATTCTTCAAACAGGGCTTCTGTCCTGATGGTTAAAATAAAAACTTTATGATATTAACATAGCTGGATTTAAGCAGGCAGAAATGCTCTGCATTGTGTTTTAGAATATCCTGCCCCAACAAATTAATGTCTGCCTATTTTTTTAACCTAAATTCTGACACATTTATTAGTAACAAAAGCACTGCACGACCCTCTTTAGGTCAAATTCAGAAAAGAAAAGCATTTACTAAAATGCATTAATTTTTATCATAGCATCTGTGATCTTTGGGTGGGGAAAGGAAACACAAAAAGAACGAAGTCTGTATATACAAACTATCAGTCAGATTTTAACACTTATGCAGAATAATGCAAAGCTTTATTTCTTTTTGATGTTAGCAGGCTTTTCCTTTTTCTTTTTGCATTCCATTTTTCAATATGTAAAATGACAAAATGCAAAAAAACCAACAAAAACAGGAAAATGTGCTTGTTAGGGCTGGCCTAGTTTTTTGAAACACGCACAAAAAGAAAACCCACTCATACGATCTTATTTTAATATGTAATAGAAGAATCTGGCAAACATTAGCCAGAATAAGTCTAGCCAGCAAATGCACACTAACATACCAGTCTGCTGCTGCAAGGCAAAAGGAAAATTTGATCTTGTTCTTCCTATACAGAAGAACAGCATCTTCCACATGAAGAGCATCAGCGCAGGAGCACAAGCAAACATCAGCTCCTTGCTGCTCACACCTACACCTCACCTCCTTCTTGGCTGGCAATTTCCAAACAAACCCATCTCAGCTGTCCCATCTCCAAGTCTCTCCTCAAGTCAAGAGTAAATCAGTCTCCTCCCCCCAGATCAATATGCTCAGTCCAGCACTGGCCATTGTCATTTGGGAAGCAAGACCCAGCAAATTCCAAGCAGTGGTGCTCTTTTTGCAAAATTTCTTTGTGCCCAAAAATGTGCTCCAAGCCATGCAGCTTTGAAGCGGTACCCAGAGAAAGAGCCAGACATAAAACTACCTCCAGGGGAAAAGAAAAGAAATAAAGAGATAATCAAGAAAGAAAAAGGGAATGGGAGAGCTGGAGTCAGCACAGCTAAAGACTCAGATGAGGAGGGTGGTGGAGGTGGAGGACAACTACAAAGCACTTAATTATAAACCTAAAAATGTTCAAAAACCAATCTCACGCTAACAATTTGCGTATTTTGGGATTACCTACGGATGAGGAAGGTTCAGCTTAATCAGCTATCTGTGCAAATGGATCCCCAACGTGCCAGAGCTGAACTCAATGGACAATCCCGTTAGAGTGGAAAGAGCACATAAAACGCCCTTGAGAAACGTGGCTAATGCAACAAACACTGAGGAAACAACCATGAATAAATTCTTCCATTTTCAGGCTTAGAAGGCAAAGGGCAAATGTTGAAAGGAGTAGAAGATGGGAAGGGCATGGCTAGGCTTTATAAGAAGTCTATTTAAGGTGTGACATACACAGACCAAGGCAGGTCTCACTCCTCAGATTAAAACCAGTATTTTTAACCCACTAAAAAAAACACCTCCCAAGAGAGAAACAACTACGTCTCTTCTTTAATCACCTGAATTTAAGATGCCTCTCCATCTTCCATGACAGGAGACAAAGAAGAAAAGTCTATAAATAAAGAGAATAGAGAGTCTTCATAAAAAGAAAAATAGTACAAAAAGTATCTATTAAAAAAAAGTGTGAATTCGGGTATCAGAGGCACTCCTTTAAATTCAAGTTAGGACTTTCCCTTTTGATAAATGCCATCCCACAGGACAAAAGCTTCTCCCACATCCAACCACATCATGTTGGATGCTCTCTCTGTAGTCTCTGTTTACCCAGGAAACACATTGTGGACTACTGTGTATGAAGAGTCATTAGCAGAAGTAAATTGGGGGTGGAGAGCTCCCGCAACCCTCAGGTTACACACTGAGACACAGATGAATTTGACAAGGTCCATGTGGTGGGACCAGACTTGAGGAGCTCTGCACTGCTGCCATTTTCAACTCTAAGCAGCCACTCAGACTTCAAAGAACCACCAATGATACTGCAGGGCCCAATCCTAACATCATCTCATCCATCCTTATCACTTTAAAAGCCACTTGCACCTCTGGCAGAGGACTGTGGTGCATCCCTGCTGTCCCCCAAGGACGAGGCCTGGCTGCAGGGACCACCCTGCACCAACTCTGCTTCTACTTGGGTCTGATCCAGGTGCTCACACAGTGCACTCATACATTTTATTCTCTCTCCCCGAAGCTTTGGCAACTGAAATCTATTATGATATCAAAAGGTAGCTGACAACATAAAATGTATCCCGCTGAGTTGATGCCGCACGCTGCTAAATTTACAACAACATAAGTATCATAAAAATTATAAGAACTGCAAATTAACCACTGATTTTTTAGTTCAGTGACATAAATAACAGTAAAGATCTGGAAAACTTCCAAACATCTTTACAACTGTTTAATTTGTCAAAATCTATCAAGTGTATTTCAACCACAAACCTGTCCTCTGCAGTGCATTAGTTTTCACATACTTATGTTAGCATCAAAGGCAGCAAAAATAAGGCTTCTGTAATTACTGTATTCTGATCCACCTTTCCAGTCACACTTTTATTTCTGCTTTTCTTCCTCTGTACTTCTCTGTTGACACTGACAGTCAACAATGTTTTAAAAACATTCACACTAAAACAGACAAAAAAAATCACTACTGCCTTCCACTCCCCCCAGGTTTGCCTGGGATACTCAAGGCAGCACATCGCTTTGTTTGCCCACTGGAGTGGTTTTCCACTCACGTGCTGCGCCTTCCTCGCGACGCTTGCGTCAGCAAACCCTTTTATTTACTCCTTTATTTGTGCACCAAAGCCACCTTTCCAGCAGCTGCAAGAAAGCAGGCAAAGATCAACAAAAATAATAAATTTTATAGGCTCTATTTCTTTTCCTAGGGGAGGAGCTCATTTTTATGTAGCTATTTATTTTGTATGGCTAAATAGCACTTACTGTATTTTCTAAGACATAGGTTTACTAAAAAGAGCGTGTTTATTTCACAACCATTGCAAGACAAACCAAAGTCCAAATGTGTTGAACTGCTGATGCACAAAGTCAGGGTCTTTCTGAAAAAATAATACAAAATGTATTTCTATTAGTTAACTACTCGGGGGATGTGAAGCTTCTAAGTCCCCAATGCCTGCCAAGAGAGCTTTGACCACAGCACCAACACAGCAGTGGAGAGGTTGCCAGTGCTGGCCCCAGCACAAAAAGATAGTTTTGCCTTTTGCAGAAAGAACTGGCCAACACCTTTTCATGTCGTATTTGTTGCTCTACACATGGGTTCACACCAGGAAAATTCATATACAACTCCAGCTGCTGTGAGGTAGTTGCTCTATAAAAAATAATAAATCAAGTAGGTGCTGAGAACTGACAAGACTTTTCTATCACATTTTGCTTTTACAAAGGCTTCCCAAGGTCGAGGCTTGAAGAAGGGCTTTTTTTTCCCCTTGAACTGGCTCTGTCTTCCTCAGGAGCCATTTTGTATCATTCCTGTATGTAAATTATGAAATATTACAGGAACTAATTAAACCTTCTTAAATGGGAGAAACTAATAAATCCCTCCCTCTAATGATACTGAAGTGCACTTATGAGTGACTGCACAGAAGAAACACAATCACTGCAGCTCCCCAGGCATGAAAGGCCACTGCAGAGGCTGGCAGGGTGTGGGTTCATAAAGAACTGGTTACTCAAATAGTCCCATGTTCTCCCACCAACCTCAAAGGTTCATCTGCTCTCCACAGCTGACAACCCCATCATCCCAACAAGCCAAGATTTGGTGATTCCATCACTTGTGGATCGCAAGGGTGACATGGCTCTGATCCCTGGGCTGAGTGGCAGAGCACATTTTTTAGAGGCGAGTATCTGCTGAGATCTGTTATTCCCCACAAGACAAAATCTCCACATGCTGCCTATCCATATGGAAGCAGGAAAGGGAGGTTAAGGACTAACTTTGACACAATAGGTTAAACTCAGCCTCCAATTCCCAGTATATTATACAGTAAATCTTTTTATTCTTTAAGGGCAAAATAGAATTGCTTACAGTTTGTCTTAAAAATGGGATTTATGCCTCAAATACAGAAAACCAACACAGAACATAGTGCAGCTCTAAAAATTAAGCATCCAGATATAAAAGGAAATTTTAAATTAATTTTCCCACTGTGTTGTTTGCAAGAGCAATACACTTAAATGGCCACAACTCATTCAGTGACACCCAGAGGTACTGTGTAAGTGCTATGGAGCAATGCAAGTAATTCAAAGTTCTTTGATTAAATCTCACATAATTGCACATAACTGGAAAAAATCACAGCAAGTTGGCTTCACATATTGTATTGCATAAATCAGAAGCTATTCCCACAAAATCTCTCCTTTCCAGACTATTTTATCTAAGCAACATATAGCTGTTACAACAATTTTTGAGTGATTTTGATTCCCATTGTGGTATAATGAGTAATGAAGAAAGCACGTTTTTTTATTCTGGTTTACAGTGATGTGTAAACCCTCGGTGACTCAGTTCTGCCGCTTCACAACAAGGAGTTCTCATGTTTCCCTCTACACAAGAAAAAAGAAAATAAGTCTTCAGCTATCCTGTTCTCAGCTCAAACCAAAGGGAAGAGCGCCTTCCTTGGGAGCTCCTATAATTTCTGCTGCCCATTGCAGTAAGACCCTAGGCCAGGGTGCTGTGCTTACCCACACACAGCAAACAGACAACATCATCTGAAGACAAAAGTGTCCCAAAACTGAGTTCTCTGCAGAGAAAAGGGGATCTTCAACATGAGCCTGAGGAACGTTTCTTACTCCACTTGGCCAGAGTGACTTGCCTCAAAACTCAAAAGCCTGGCACAACAGCCTCCTGCAATCATCTTTCTCTGGCATTCTCAGAAAGGGTGACCACAAAAACTGCTGCTTGCTCTGCAGAGAGAACTGATCTTTTTCTGTGCTCAGCACCAGCTTTCCAGACTTAAGTTTCTCTTTCCAGTAATGCGCAATGCTAACGCTTTGTGCTACGTGGGGCCTAATATTTTCAGACCTAGAGACTTAATTACAATCTACTCTAATTGGCACATGGCACTAAAGTATAAGTATTAATAACACTAACCAAAAAAAAAAAACCCAGCCCTGATTGAGATGGCAAGCTGAGGACCGAATCAATAAATCAACAGTAATCTTTTTCCTTAATCACAGCTGCTACTCCACCCTTTTTATTGATATTTTTCCTTTTTTTTTTTTCTTTATTTCACTATAAATCTCCTGATTCATGATTGAATTAGTTCAAAACAATTGCACACCTAGCCAGGATAAGCAACACTTTGGTTTTAAAACCCTCCTCACAGTAGCAGCTGCACAGTGAGTTGTACGATGTCGAGAGCCACCCCCCCCCCCCCTTTCATTGTGCAGCTTCTCCTCCTGGAGCTCATAATCCAGGGGAGACTGGTGGTTAGTCAAGGTTTTTTCTGTCTAAGATGAGGTAACCATGCTACACCTGACCTCTCCCCTCAGCCACAACGATGTTTTCATGCACATATTTAAAGGAACTTTTCATTTAACTGTCCTGTAATCTGAAAGCCAGTCAGAAATCCAAACCATGTATTTTCTTTAGGTGTATCTGTTGATCAAATATTTTACTCCAATGTTCTCTACAGCATCATTATGGTACTTGCACATGTACACCCCAAGTATAAATCTCCAGCATATCCTACCTGACTCTGCAGCAGCTTTCCTGGAAATGGCTTTGTTGTGTTCTAGTAAACTTCACTTGTGTTATTTATTCTCCTTTAAAAAAGAAGTTACACTACACTGTACTCATTCTTAGCAAAGACAAGTTTCTGCCTATCAAAAGACAAGTTTACTGCAAGGACTTTTGTAATAATACCGATAATGGGTAGAAATTACACATTTTTATATGGGAGAAGACAAAGGACTTCATGTTTTATAATAGTTGTGCTGATATCATAGTTTCACCAAACTGTGCTTTCAGACAAAATTATATCCTTCCCTCCTGAGTGACCTAACCTGTAACTATTTAGGATAGATATAATGGGGCAAACTGTCAACTACAAATCAAGAGATGTACTGGCTTCAATGGAGATTTTGCAATTGGTTTCCAAAGACTTGTGACACTCAACCCCATATATTGTCAGTAAAGGACTAAGTACTCCTGAGAGGAAACCAATCAAGCTGGAAAAATCACCAAAGAAACTTTACAAACTGGCAAAAAATGAAAAAAAAATACTCTTTAGAGTGCAAGCTCCAAAGGAGCTAGCATTTTAATAAAGACAATACTCACAAATATTACTGAACAAAGGAAAAGGAAACCGAAACATGCCAAGAAAGATAATCAAGAAATGTGCTTATAGGATGCCAGTCCAACTGATTAAAGATCTTCAGAAAGCAGGATATCCCACCTAGAGCCGTTAAGTCTTATCTGGATTCTTACACACCCACACCCCTGTCAACAGCAGATCTGAGGATGGAAAAGAGGAGCCCATCCTTCTTCCTTATTACTTCTGCCCCTCCTTTTGTCTATGCCCACTGTAGCTGCTTCTTGCAGCCTGTTAAATGTTCGTTACACAACCTTTGCTTAGCTTAAAGCAAGACAGAAGCTGCACCCAGTAATTTTTTCCCCCATGGAAAAGGAAGCAAGGGAAGAGATGCCAGGCAGGGTGTGTTTTTGGAAGCAGCAGGTCCCTGAAGTGGGTGAGTTGTATAAATGATCCAGGCTTGGGAACACCGTGCAGCAGGTAACGGCAAACAAACAGGGTAGCTGGTTAATGATGATCTGCAGTAACGTCAGGGAGACTTGTTCCCATGTAAGTAACCTGCCACGCCGGGGATACAAATTGTCTGGGATTTGATGGCACCTACTGCAGAGAGCAGCGTTATCAATGTGCTCGTGTACTCAGATAAATGGAGCACTATTTCCCTGCGCTGCCGCTGTCACTTTCTCCGGTCCGTCAGCCCTTTTCTTAAACCAATTGCTATTTTTATTACACTCCTTAAAATATGAAGCGGGAGACTCCTTTTCCTGAAATACACTGGGCTAGATAGATGACGCCTTTTAAATAATATTCTTTTCTTGCTGGCCCTGCTCCTTGCCGTGTTGTTGCTTACTTTGGAGGGGGAAACAAAATAAAAGTGGCAAGCCATATCTCTCCATTCCAAAGGGAGTGGTTTCCCAAGAAAAGCAGAGTTTTGTTCCCTTGCTATTTCCTTTCAGCACTGCAGACAAGCAGGCAGCAGACCCGCTACTAAAACTGACCCCAGCAGTTATGAACCAACTCTCAATATACCCAGAAAATAGTTTGAGGGCAGCAGGTGGCATTTGGGGGGATGTAAATGGGATTTATTTCCTCTAAATTCTGGATTTGGTAGGAGAAAAGGAAAATTATCAGCAAACTTTAGGCTTTTTAAAGTCTAAAATTAGGTGAGATGCTATTGAAAAGGAAAATAACTTCCAGCTTTATTTTAAGAACTGGAATTGTGCTTCCTGCTTCTATTGCTGCAGTTCTTCTGGAAAGGAAGTTGCCCACAAGTAATGGATAAAAACCAGAAAACCTTGTGGATTCAAAAATGCTCTCCTCACCCTTCTGTAAAAATAAAATCCAGAGGCTGGTGGAGCACACTGGTTCCACTGTAGCAGATACAATGCCAAAGAGAGGGGGAAAAGCACTCCCTGATACAATAGGTCATTGTACTCCCGGATCTACCACATATGTTACTCCAAGGGCTCTCAACCTTAAACTTGGAAAGTCTAAGACACTGGAGCCATGATATATAAAGTAAGACCCAAGTTCCAAATATTTGATTTAGCAAAGTAAATATGGTTGTTTTTATTGGGTGCAACAAGCATTTTTCACAGAGTGAAGAATTATGGTAAACATCTGCTAATCATACTCACAAAAGAGGTCATTGTGTTTAAATCCAAGGTCATATTAATAGCTATATTTAATTAATAAAACCCAACAGTAATATTACACAAGTTTCCAACAACGTCTGCTTCCTGACACTCAAGGACCTATTCATTAATGGACCACTTATATTGGTTTTTCTTGATATTGCTGCTAAACTCTTACAAAGCTTTTAGGCCATACAACAGAGGCCTGACTTAGAAGTAAACTGCATCATGTTATACTATATGTCTCTGGGGTATTATACCATGTGGATGTAGTTTGTGAACACATGAGCTAACAAAAATACTGGAATATGTGATATTCCATGAAGGTGGTCTTGCACTTCTAGGTTCCTATGCCTTCTCCCATGCAATGGAATAGGTAAGGGCACCACATCTGTTTCTGAACAAGGAGATAATGTTCTTTGTTGAGTCCTTCATTGCCTAGGTGGAAGTCAGAGCTGCACCTGCATTTAATGAGACTTCTTCTGGTTCAAAGCAATAAAAGGACAGAAATCCCAGCTTTTCAAGAACTGTTGGATTTCTTTCCTACTCTCAACCAGCCCCTGGTTAAATCTGGAAGGAACGGTTTCTCAACATGTTTACAAGTTGCCCAGCCCTGGTGAATTATTGCCTAAAGTGAATTGAGTGTTTTCACAGTTCTAGTCCATTTTGCCTGTTAAGAAGCAAGCTGTTGAAATGTTGTTGAGCTCAAACAGAAAAATGAAGCTGGTTTTCGCTTACTCAGGTGTTAAACAGCACAGCTTTTTTCAAATCTCAGGAGGTGTCCTGGATGAAACTGATACAAATGAGAAATGAATCAGATCTTAGAACTTCTAATGTTTGATTGTTTAAATTTAAGGAAACTGAGATCTTTTGAAAAGTAGGTTTTCTTGCACACCCAGACTTTCTCATCTAACTGCAGTCATTGATGTTTATAGATTTTTTTCTGTGAAAGATAAATCTAGCTTGTTGCATGAAAAATCCTCGAATGCACTGATGTTTATTCACTGAATTTCCATATCCTTTACACTTGAAGTTATTTTCTCTTTTCCACAATGTATGCGAAAACCATGACATTTTCTATCTTCTACACAAGTTCCCCACACCATACTGCACCATCTCCATGTTATTATATATATTGCAGTAATGCCATTTCCAATTCATTACAAAACACTTTCATGTACCAGATGTCCCAGCTTTGGTAGGACCGAGTTATTTTCTGCCCAACAAATCCTGAAAGCAAAAATAGTTGTTCCTGTATCTTTGTACACAGCCAGGCCATTTCACCTACTTGTGTCAAACTTCCACCCTAACAGACTTAGGTGCTTACCCTATTTTTAGACAAATTGCAACTGAAGACAACTGTGGAAGTCTGTGTTATGTACATGGCCACACCACAGGCTATGGCATCCTAGTGTAAAGAAAGTTGGAAACGGGAAGTTCCGATAACTCAGCTCTCACATGGCCCTCCTGTTTTTTATGGCTCCATGTCAAGCCAGGTGGATTCTCTTAACATCTCCTAACCTTAAATCCACAGCCTAAACGTTTTCCAGAAGCCTGGATTTGTTCATGCATAATAAAACCCTGGCACAGAAGCAACAAAAGCAGCAAAAAAATCACCCTACTCACAGCTTAGCTCATATCACGGCCTGCAGTCCCCAAAACCTCTTTTCAAAAGCAGAGAAAGAGAGTCACAAGCTGTTCAGCAAGCTCTGTAATGATCCTCAGTGCCTTCTCATTATCCTAAGATCACACGGAGACCTCCTGACAAGCAAAAATGAACCAGAGGTATTTTGGGAGAGGTCCTTGACATGGGAAGCTGAGAAGGAGGGTGGCTGTAGAAGGGCAGAGCAGGGGAGTGGAGTAAAGGTGAGAGTGAGACATTATTGTTACCCTCCTGCGCAAACATACATGGGGCCAGCAGCTCGGGACACAGCCAGGGAAATACAGACTCTCTGGACCAAAGCCCTCATGTTCAGTCCCACCCCAAGAAAAACTTCTACCAAGTTCAGAATTTAAGGAAGGACGACACCAGGCTGAACTAAAATTAAAGTTGGACACTCACAGAGGAGCCTTTTGTGAAACAGAAAGATAAACCAGCAGTTTAGTTTAAACATAAACTCATGGCTTTGGATAGTACCATTCAAGAGCATCAGGAAGTGGTAGGTAATAAATCTTAGACTAAGTAATTCATTAGCCATTTTGGCATCACACATGAAGTGCATCACTATGATCTGATGAATCTCAGTGCACTCTATCAGCTGCAACTGGCTGTGCTTTGTTGAGATGAAGGGCTTTTTAATCCAAATCAGAAAGTGATGCTTCTGCACTGCTGCTCTAATTTAGAAGTTCTAATTAACAGACTTACTGCTAATCAGATCTCATCATACCTCCCCTAAGGCCCCAAATGGAGGAAAGAACAGAAGAAAGGGCCAAAAGGTGCCTCAAGACAGCATCTGAGTTTGTGTCTCTGATTTCATGTGTTCAAACCCATGCATTCATATGTGTGAAATTGGTGGGACACATGATCTTGTGGTTGAAATAAACACAGAGAAACAGGAGGCCTGAGGTCCGCTTCCATCCTTCCATCTCTTTGGGCAAATGACACAGGACTTGATTTTTGAAGTTGGCAATAGTAAACACCCTGCAGAAAAGTCCTGCTATCCCCACACAGCTGACGTTAAATTGCACTTGCCTCCTGCACAGATGGCCTCTAACCTTTGTTCAGAACAGCATTCCCTCTGCAGAGCTGCAGAAAGTGAGCTCTGCTCCCAGAACTACTGCACAGCCCAGGGTAGTCATCTGCAAAGTCAAGGAACTTGGGACTACCTCAAAACACAGGAGTGTCTATCCCTGCTTCTTCACACCCACACAATGCACAAACGCAGACGTGGAGCCCACAAACACGTAGGACAGTTTGCTCTGTGCTACGTTTGCACCTTAAGAAAAAAAAAAAGCAAGCTAGAACCCATTTTTACCAGGGTCAAGACAGCCTTGAGCACACACTGCAGCTCCTCCCTAGCAGCCACACTGCCTGTGCCAAGCTCCAGTCCCTCGGTCGGCAGCTGCTGGGGCAGCCACGTCTGAGGGACATCCAGCCCAAGGCAGCTGAGCCCACACAATTAACATTTCAACATTTGTGCAACTGCTGCATCACAAAACCTCAGCATTCATCATTCTGTCATACCAGTTAACCCAAAGTAAGTTAGCCTGAAACATTTTGTGCAGGCTGTCTCCCTACTGGCTGTCAGGGTCCCAACATGCCCACTGAAGGATCATTCAGTTGAAACACTCAGTTCAGCACAGGATTTGCTTCTTCATAATCTCTGTGCTTGTTTTGTGGAACCCATCAAAGGTCACACTGACTCTTTGGCTTGGAAAACCCATTCCCTGTATTAAAGCAGGTACAGTCACACTCAGGGTGCTTTCAAAGCAGAGGAACTCACAAATCATGGGCAGCACGTTCCTGCCCACAGTTACAGAAGGATTACCCAAGGTTCCTCCAGCCGTTGGCTCACGCCTGATGCCCATTTTCTTCATGCCTGTGGTCAGACCAAAGCCAGTGGTGAAGGCAGCAAACTCACCAGCAGCTGCAGGTTTGCCACCAGCTCTCTGGAAAATGTGTAACTGTCAGCGTCTGGAGCTGGGCAGGGGCTGCTCAGGCACCTCGGATCCAGCCCACTACCTGGGGACATCACTAAGCACCACCCCTGTGCCCACCAGCAGCCTTGCTGCTGCCCCACCCAAACACAACTGGAGCATGGAGAGAAAAGGGTTCAGCCCAGAGTGTGCCCTTCCCTCATCCTTGAAACAGCAGCTGGTCCCAGCCATCCCTAACCCAAACCTGGATGAGCTGTGCCACACCAGCAGAGTCTCTTCACAGGGCTTGCCACCCCAGCACCAGCACAGCAACCATCAAACCTGAAACACCACTGAGCTTCCCTTAACCCTGCCCATGGATGTTCACTTAGAAATACTATTTTCAAACAAGAGGATGAATCATGTCCCATCCCTGGAAGTGGTCAAGCCCAGGTTGGATGGGCTCAGAGAAACCTGATCTAGTGGAAGGTGTCCCTGCCCATGGCCAAGGGTTGGAACAAACTGAGCTTCCAACTTAAACCATTCTATAATTTGAAAATTCTCATTTTCCACTACCAGGCTTTGCAGTCCCAACATGCGCTGCATCTTTTAACTTTCCAGAAACAGAGTTAGAACTGATCTAAAAAAATCAAAAGGACAGCACAGGAAAATGCCCAGTGGTCACACTGTAGCATCTCTGAATGAGATAACATCTCTGAATGAGATATCCCTGAACAGGGATTCTCACCAGAGAGCTTTCCAGGTTTAAGGAGTTTATTCTTTGTGCCAGTTTGCATTTTCTATGTAAATTCATGCAGCTGCCTTGAAAGGAACTGCAGGTTTCTGCTAAGCAAAACTTTCTTTGTGAAGCAGGAGTAAAATGCATAAACCTCTCCTTAAGAATTAAATGTATGTATTTTTATTGCAGCATGAACAGCTTTTTTTGTAAAGGGAACAAGAGCTTGTAGAGCCAGGGAAGTGTTTATAAATATAACACTTATCCTTGTACAATATATATATTTTGCTTTAATAAAAACAGAACCTGATCATTCAGTATCAAAAACCCAGCACAAAATTCATATGTTTTTCCCAAGACAGAAATTCTCACTCATTTTCCATGCTGTACCCTCAAGCTCTTGTTCACTGCAAACAGGACATTGTTTTCTTGGTTTTTCTTCTTAAACAGCATGAAAGAAAAATCAGTAGAGAGTGTCACTGCAAACACATCAACATGTACCATAAAAATGAAAACAACCATGATTAACTCAGTTTAACTAAAGCTTCCAAGTTCCTTATCAGTACCTGGGACGTATCTGGAAGCGAGCTTTCCCACCCTAAAAGGAAGTGCCAGGGGTGTTCCCCCCTCCCAAGGGTACACAAGGTTGGGTGGTTTGTCCTGTTGTGATTTAAATACGATGTGATCCTTATTCAGTGCTATAAAGTCTGCTCCAAGCATGCCAGTACATGTCAGCTTTGCCTTCACTCTGTAAGACAACAGCCGCCTCCATGCAGAGTTCAAAAATATTTGATGATTTAAGCCAGCTTGCTCTAACTTAGGTTAGAACACAAAGCAGACTGCAGTGTTCAATATCAGAATCAGCATTTCCCCCCCACACTTGTGAATACATGTATTTAGATCAAATAGGCTTTTGGCATCATTTTCACATGCCTACATGCAAGCCTACTGGTACTAGAAATCCTCTCTTCAGTATCATCATCCAAGGATAAAGGCATGAGACTTCCCATTCTCCAAGGACTGCCAGTCTCCTTAAACATAAATCTGCTATTGTGCAAAAGGCACAATCTCTTAGGATTTCTATCGCAAAAGAACAAGGAAAATAGCCCAATAACTGAGAAAATGGAGCAGTTTCACAGATTGGCGTGTTAAAGCAATATAAAGCAATTATGTGGTTGGGTGAAGGTAAGGAAGGGAGCAAAGACATAAGAAGTCAAGGGGGGCTGGAAGTGAAGAAAAAGTCTGATTTGGGACTACAGCAGCTTCTTCAGAAATTGCAGACTAAAGAGGGCTGCTTGGGACAGTTCAACAGCCACAATGTGATGGAGGCAACCCCACTGCGCTCCAGATCAACCCAGTTATCACAGATCCACAGAAGCACCCAGCAGTGTTTCTCACCGGGTACCAGCTGTGCTGAGGTGGGGCAAAGGAAAGCAGTCAGTATTTTGAGAAGCACCGTAAGTTATATTTTGACAAAGGCCAAAGATGTGGAAAAAAACCTCCCATGTTTTTCTCAACAATTAGGCAATTCATAGAATATTTAATTTTCAATTTTTTTTTCACATCCAGGAGTGTAATTTTGTCTTGCTAAGTACGCACCAAGTAGCACTATCCCACAGGTATAATTTCATTATTCCCCTAAATGCCACATGTAGAACAGCAGCACAAACAGCATGTGTGAGGTGGTGGGTGGTCTTATTTCCAATGAAGTAATATTTAAACCACAATAAGGTGGCTAGTCAAACACAAAGTCCCACCTTTAACTTTGCTTCTAGAACCTAAGAGGTTTAAGCTTTTCAAGGTGATGTGAACCAGAGCCCCCTGCCTGTGGCAGATCTGGGGCAGCCCTGCTGATTTAGAGCTGCTGCTGGGCATCTGGTACAATGCTTTGGGGATATATCATGTTTATTAACTGCTCAGCTATGAGCTACCAGCTCACCGCAGGCACTTTACATGTAAGAAAGTGATGAGAAACATTAAGGCAGGATTGAACTGGGGATGCAGTTCCCAGCTGGTTTATCATATTAGCAAATATCCTTGTCATTTCCTAAGAGGGGTTGGGAAACCATCCAGGGGAAATGCATTGCCCAGGGCCTGACTTCACAGAGAAAGGCAAAGTGACAGGGAAATATCAGGCTTTAAAAACCCCAAGGTGTTGCCACCCTGCCTGTGGGGCTCTGCTACAGCACTGCTGCTTCTGGAAGCTGGAGCATCATCAGGGAATGGGCCAGGCTGGAGGGAGAGGGCTCTGTGCCAGAAGCAGGTCTGGAGGCGTGTGGCAACAAGGAATTCACAGCAACGAGCTTTAGGGCAACTCTGGTGTGTGAAATCACTCTTGCCTCTTCCTTCAGTTGCATCTAAAGGACAGCAATGAGCACGCTGGAGAGAGAAGAGGAAGACTCAGGAAAGAGGCACTGAAACTTCAGAAAAAATAACGTCACAGGATTATCCCTGATAAAGTCCACAGGTCTACACTAGTATTACTCGGAACAGGATGTGCCCAGGTTCACTGGATATATAAGCAACAACAAGTTTTCTTTCCCAGGATTAACTAAAGAGCACGATTTTCTCTCCTGTTTTCACTATGACTGTACAAAAGCAAACCCTCCTGCAGAAATTACTTGTGTTTTATATGTTATTGCTAATCTGCAGTACAGTGTGTTTCCCTAGCAGAGTGATTAAAACGTGCACGGGTCAGGATGCTGAGACTGCACTCATGGTTCTTTATAGTTACAGTATTAGTAAAGTATTTACTAAATTGACTACCACCTACTTTAAGTTAAACTTGCTGACAGATAAACTGAGCATAACCTCTGGCATTTTCAGACGTTTTTCTTATGAATAGATATATTTTGCACGTTTTTGCATGCTAGACCCTTTCCAAATGCTGATTTGATCTCTGACATCAAGGCTTACTCACCTCCTTGAAGGTACAAAAGAAAGGTAACAGTAGCTTGCATGTGGGGGAACGAGACTTTAATATATAGAAAGTACAAAACTTACTCTTTTCAGTTTATTTTAGATTCAAAAGCTATAAAAGAGCACTAAAAATTCAGTACTATTTCTGCATTGGTTAAAAAACGCAGCTGAGAAGAGATTTAAAAAGGGAGAGATATAAAAAGAATATTATTTGCATAGTCATAAATCATTATAAAACAATTATTCTGCAGCAAAAAAGCACTCGTTTCACAAGGGCAATCCAGATTCAAGAGAGTGCACTATCTGTTAGCATCCTATTCTCAAAACAGACATCTCTGGACAGATTTGTTACAGTTTTGTAGATGCTAATGTGTAAACAGATTGTAAAATTATTTTTGGGCCTGTAATAGGATTTAATGTGTTTAAGAGGTAGTCTTATACCTCTTTAACAAAGAGGCTTACAATATGGTAAGAATGTATCACAAAAAATATAATGCTTTTAAACAGATAAATCCTCTTGGCAAAGGCTGTAATCTTTCAAACTTAATTGGTGAACTCATTAACGAACAACTGCCACTACAAGAAGAAAGACTATTGTCAGCGACTTATCAGGCAATGAGATAACAAACTTAATTATATTGTTTTCAGTGGATTTACATTTGCTTCCTTTAGGACACTAGATTTTCTAAACATAATTTCCTTGGCTGTATACAATTTTTTTATCCCCTAAGAGAAAAGCAAACCTATCTACAACAAATAGGAAAAAAAAAAAATACCCAAAACCAGAATACATCACAGCTTTGAAGTAAACACAACACAGTCCTAAAAATTCTGTCTTTATTATCTACTTGTAAAAAGTTATAAGCCTGTAAAGTAGTTAATTTATGAGCCATGTTAATCATTTGTTCCCATTTGATCTGAGGTTTAGCAAACACGGTTTCCTGGGATGTAGGAGGATAATTTGCAGGTCCAGCTTGGCTCCGGAGGGGGCACTAACTAATTTGACACCGTAACATGACATTGATGGCAGACACATACTAATGACTGCACTGCTCGATGCTCCTGTCAGTCTGTCGCTGCACTGAACGGAGAGTTTCTTCTTATTGCCAAAAAAAAGTGCAGAGTGGTCCTACTAATTATTCAGACATGCACTATAATGAGAATTTTAGTGCTCCCTCCCAACATACGAACCTCTCACTAAAGCTCCCATTTGTCTGATACGGTGGCTGATTAGAATTTGTTTCTTGAATAGTAAAACCATGGCTTGAAATAAAGTGGAAAGGATAAACAGCCTTTTATTCTGCCTAAAACTCAGAAAGTGGCCATTTTGTTTTCAAGCTGTTTTTTTTTGTCATTTATTTACACCAGAAGAATCGAAAATTGGATTAATTTTTAATAGCATTTCTCAAATAATGTAGATCTTCATGGAGTTTTACTGTCTGGATCACTCAGGACATAAATTTTGCGGACAAAGGGAGGCTCTGAAGGTATTTTCTTTCTTCTAGGAGAAAGAAATTTCCTAGAACAGAAACTTGTACTAGACAAATCACAGGTTAAGAATAAAAGGGCCTCTTTTTCTTAGATTATATTGTTCGAACTGATTCCTCGCTATGAAGTCATATGAAGTTCATAAGGGCTTCATGTATCTCCGAATAATCTGAATATAAAAACATAACAGAAAAGAAAAGTTGAATGGTGCCTTCCAGAATCAACTTTTATTCCTCACTATGGGTCCTGATCTATCACAGCTATGCAGCGTACTTTGACTGCATATCTTTACCATATTTACAGGTATACACTTTTTTTAATGCCTCTGCAGCAATGCGGAATTACAATCCTGGAAGAGGCCAATGGACCAACCAGCGTGTGTCGTATGTTAAGCACGCAGACTGAAGATACGTTACTACCCTGAAAAAGAGCCCGAGTTTCTAAGGATAACACTTAGCTCTTTCTGAAAAGCAAACCCTTCTAAGAGCGTTTCAAGTGGGTCACCAAAAGCCTAGCACACGCTACTGAGTCATTCAGAAAAACGTTATAAACTTGAAAGTGTTACACACAAGGTGAAGGAGATACACGCTCCACCATCTCCCCAGGACAGTCTGAAAGCCATTACCAGCTAATGGCTCTCTAGTGGTCTCCAGGAATTCAATCAGTGGTCTCCCTTCACGTGCTGTATCTGCTCTGCAAAAGCCACAACTCTATTAGGAACATATTAGGAAATCTGAGGTCGAGGGGGATCCCTGGCCCCAGTCAGGGCTCTGCAATCACCACCTGTGCCCTCCTGGCTGCTCACTGCTGACTTTCACTGAGATCTGTATTTAGGAGGGGTTTTATTTGCATGGAGCCTGATACCTACAGTTCTCACATTATGGTTCATCACCCTTTTTTGACAGGGTAGGAATAGCAAAGGAGCTACAGTATAGCATTAGAGCTCAGAGCCAAGTGCCAGACAACTCACATGCTCAGCACAAGGGTCCCTTTGCAGAGTACCACATGCCATCTTTAGAAACCATGACGCAGCAGAGCACTGGGCACTTCACCAGTGGCCCCAAATACTCCAAAAATTAATGTTTGAATAACTTCTACCAGTGGCAGCACCACAAATCTATTGGAGCGGCACAACTTCGGAGATGAAAGCAAAAGTACACGTTTGGAGAGCCAAGCCAATGTAACGTAAATACTGGGTACACGCTGTTACATGTCATTTTGCAGAGCAACATGCGAAGGGCACATGAATCATTAGTGAGAGAACAACCCTGGCACCTACCCCAGAAATACCTCAGTCAGCACTCAGCAGGAAAGAAAAGATGAGAAAAAGAGATCTCAGAATCCTAAACGGAGGCTCAGCTCCTGCAGAAAGATACATTTAACAGTGTTCATCTCTTTGGAAAATAGAGGTGCTGTATCCAAGTTACAGCACTGCTAACATTTTCCACATGGCTGGGGATGGATTGGTGAGTGGCCTTCACCTAAACAACGGCATCTCTATGTGTCAGCTGTCAGAAAAATGAGGACATGAAGCATTTTGCTCTCTGTTCTCATAAACCCCCAATAGTAATTCAGATAGAGGAGAAGAAAGTAATCAAGTTTATTTCAAACCAAATTATGCCACATTCAGCCACGTTGTGTGGACACACCACAGTAGCCTCCTTGCCAGCATGCCAGAGTGTGAAGAACAATCCTTTTATATCCACAGCATGACTTGGCCAACTTTAAAACGCAACAACTAAAAACTCCAACGTCCTTCTGTCAGTTTAACTGCTAATTTGCAATGGATTTGGTTATACTTCCCGTTTAAGGCAAGCTCTCCCTGAGCGCTGGCTAAGAAATCTTGGGCAAGAGGAAGTAGCAACCACCAAAGAATTAAAAAAAACCCAAAACAATCAAATTTAAAAAAAAAATATCTCACCCACAGCTTCAGAGACGGAGGCAGGAGCTCTCCTGCTGGCCCCTGGCTCTGCACTGGAGGGGGGCAGCAGCCCTGCAATCTCAGGGTGACCCATTGCAGATACCTGGGGTTCACCCAAGGCTAGAGAGAAGCTGTGGTGAAGTAGCAGGCCAACCTGGGCAGCAAGGAGCAACAGCAAGGCAGTTCCCTCCTTTCCCTGCCATCTCCACATCTGAGAATGACTCCAGGGCTGGTGAGGCACAATGGATGCCATTCCACACAGGAGCACAAAGAGAGGACAGGCTCACCCTCTGTCAGGTTGAGAAGCTCTCAGTATAGAGTCAGATCACAAATTTCCTGATCCTGATGATCTGCCAAGATTTCCACAAGAGATCGATGGCTGGATCACTACAGTTTTGCTCCCTGGGCCATGGCCAGGGGCTCTCTGGGGCCAGCTTGCCCCATCAACCTGCTTTAAAAACCTTCCAGAGGTCCCAAAGAAGACAAAGGGAGAAGGATATAAAGTTTTAGAAGTTTTCTGAAAAGCAATCTGCTAACTGAGCTTTATGAAACATATGGGAACAGACTTAGAACTTATGCAGGTCTTTGAAACTGGTGAAGCTGTGTGGCTTGCTAAAAGCAATGTCTGGACCATAATTATTCAGGATACAAGTACACTCACGGTTTGGGAAGAGTTCTCTCACTCAGTCCCCACTAGCTCACCCCTTCGTGTCTCTCCACTCACTTACAACTGCACTTCAAAGCTGTCTTTCCCTCACCTCACTTTGCTGCTGTGCAAGACAAGGACCTGCATCACTCAGCTCCTGGTCCCTGTGGGTACCACTGTGGCACGTGCTCTCTGCTCTTTAAAGCATTAAACTAGTTTCACATATCTATTGCAGAGCTTTATCAGAAATGCCATTTAGGTAGCTATCAGATATCAAAGAATAACCAAAACTTATTACTTGTCTTCCTCTGTGTACTGCAGTTGGTCACATAGAAGTGCTCCTTTCAGCATGGCCTAGGCTAGACACAAATCTGCTCAGGGATTCACTCCAAAGACCAGCTTTAGGCTAGGAATGAACCACTAGGTAAAATAAAATCAGAAATGGCTTCATTGCACTGATCCAAACAACCAGCAATGATTCCCAACCTTCTGCTCATCTTTCCAGGCCCTGACTGGAGGCTCACGGCCTGAGGAAGGACACAAGGGACAGCTGCAAGGTGGCAGTAGGTGAGAGAGCAGGAAGGCTTGTTTTATCTGAACAAGCAAGCCAGAGAGAAGGGAGTGGGAGATCACCAGTCCTGTGAAATCCAGCAGAGATATCACCGAGGAAAAGAACTAAAACATGTGAAGTAAGAGGGAAAGATACAGGCAGAAGCACCAGCCCAGAGGGACGGCCTGCAGCAACAGAGCTCCAAGAGCACCAGGAGGTGTTACCAAGTGAGCCCTCTGGCCATGCATGCCCAGAGACCTCTGACACAGCCAGAGCAACCTGACAGCCCTGGGCAGAAACAGCAGAGGCCTGGGAGGCTGGCGGGAGGCACCAATACTGAGCACAAGACAGGGGATGGAGTGAGCAGGGACAACCCCTGACATGTGTTGGGCCCACAGAGCTGCCAGGAAGCGCCATGGCAGGGACGGCCCAGGGCCATGCCAGCCCCGAGCAATGGGTTCTGGTGTTGCTAACAACACAAGCGATGGGTTCCACGGTAACCAAGGGAGGAACCAAGGTGCCTGTGGTGTCACCTGCCCTGACTGCTCATACCTGTGCACGGAATCTGACCACCACACGGACACCAGCCGAACAGGACACGAGGTGTGGAGTGCCAGGCCTTGGAGCTGGCAGTGAGCTGAGAGTTGGTCACAGCACTCAGTCATTCCCTCCAGAGCCACTGAAGGACATTCCCCAGCCACGCCAGGTTCAGGCAGCCAGGGCTGGAGGAAGGTGCGCTCACAGCAGGCGAGGTGAGCTGAACAGGGGCACGTCACCCTGGAGAGCTGGGTGCCTCTTCTCCCCTCCCTGGGCCCATCAGTGACTCTTGTGTCTCAGCATGGAAGGCACTGCTGCAGAAGCAGCAAGGGGCAGTGGCTCACCATCCCAAGTTCCCCCCAGCCCACCCCAGAGCAGGGACAACACGGACACAGAGGTGGAGGACTGCTGTCCCATCTGTCTGGACAGCTGGAGGGAGCCCAGCTTTGTGATGCCGTGCCTGCACTGCTTCTGCTATGCCTGCATGCTGCAGTGGGCCGACAATAAAACCCAGTGCCCCTTGTGCAAGGGGAAGATGACCTCCATCCTGCACTCACTGTGGGCAGACGATGATTTCGAGGAGCATGCCATCTTTCCACCCATTACACCACTAGTAATCCTCTCAGCAAGAAGAGCTCACAGAGAGCCAGATGCTCCCACCCTCCATCACCCCGAAGCACATCAACGGTGGGTGACAGCAGGAGATGCCCAGCATTTCATGGGCGGCTTCCAGCTCCCGAACTGGATGAGCTGTTTCTCTGCCAACTCAGCAACACAACAGACCCTGCACTCGTGGTTTTGTCAGAGCTTGGAGATGCTGTTTGAAACAGCAACATCCAGGACCCAGCACACACATGTCCCTGAGCAGCAGCATTGTAGGGAGGACCACCACCTGCCACACCAGTGGGACACCCATGGTGGCACAGAGCAGGAGGACAGCTCCTCATCTCTTACTCCTGGTCCTGCAAGATCCAGTGTGGATGAGATGCCTAGCACCTCATCTAGTGCAATTGGTTGGGGTCCAAGTACACACTCCTCTGCTTCCCCTACCTTCCATGTGGAACAAGAGCCCCAGGAGGAACCAGAAAGGCTGTGCCCAAGCCCTCCTAATTTAATTAGGGACAGTGATCCTTCAGCTGGGCGACCATGGCAACCACAAAAAAAGACTTCACAATGAAGTCTTGCCTCAGTCTCCTCAAGGCTGAACAACAGTTATATATACTTATGTGTACATATATACAGATAGATTGATAAAGTTACATAGTAACATTCACACAGTTTGCAAAATAAATGAATTTTTCTTCAAAAAACTTCAAAAACCTTTTTTCTAGGCACATGTAATGTGTATGAAAGTAAAGACGCATTTGCGACCTCTTTTTATCCTTCTTTCACCACTGGATAAAAGAAAGCACATATTTAAACAAAGAAGCAAAATATCAATATACAAGAGGATCTCCCCTCCCCTTTGCTCTTTATTTTTCCCAGAGCTATGTGGTGCACAAGCAGCCTCTGCTAAAACCCTTGAGGACACTAAGTAGACCTCCAAAAAGTCAAAATAAGGAGGATCTAAAGCAATAATACTTATCTGCAAAGTAACCTGCTACCTGAGCTTTATGGGTTGGTCTCTACTCACAACTGCACTTCAAAGCAGCCTTTCCCCCACATCCCTTTTCTGCTATGGTAAGACAAGACAAAGATTTGCATCACTCAGCTCCTGGTCCCTGTGGGTACCACTGTGGCATATGCACCCTGCACATTAAAGCGCTAACTAATTTCACACAATTGTTGCAGAGTTTCACCAGAAATGCCATTTAAGTAGCTACCAGATAGGAAATAATAACCAAAATTTATTGGTTTTCTTCCTCTGTGTACTACAGTTGGTCACATGAGAGAAGTGCTCCTTCCAGCACTGCCTAGACTGAGCACAAATCTCTTTGTGGATTCACTGAAAAGACCAGCTTCAGACTAGGAATAAAAAAAACAGATAAAATAAAATCATAGGACTTTATTTAAAATCAGAGAAGGGACATACATGGTGTTGGGGTACATAGAGCAGCCACTGCCATATCCCAAAGCCAAGGCTGGCTGAGGATAGCGCAGCTTCTGCTTTCACATACATCAGTGGGTTATTTTGAAAGAGAAAGAGAGATTTGTGGTGATGTTGCCCTTGGGCTTCCAGGATGTTGTTTGTTTGTTTTTTTAAATAATTCAGCAAGTTATGCCTCCATGTAACATATGAAGGTGATTTGATGTGGTAATTACCTATTACATTTGACAAGGTAATTAATGTAGCAAAATACCACTGTACAATGTGTAAATGTAGTCTGCTATCATTAAAACATGTGTCTGCTTAGCAAAGCTGTTCTGCTCATAAAAAGAAGAAGGGGGTAGAAACCTCTCCATGGTGCACATTCTGTTATCTGAAGAGTATAGAGACTGACCTTCATCCTTAACTATGCTCCTACTCAAGCAGCAGGACCAGAAAACTCTAAAAACTAATAAAATTGGCAGCATCTCCCAGGAGCAGCAGAGAACTACAAAGATATCTTTAACACCTCAACTAGAAATGCCTGAGACTTTGATGTCAACGTTTGCTTACAGCTCAAGAATAAAATATCCTTGAAAACTGTTTTCTTTTCAAAAATTCCCCTCTAACATGTCAGGTATATCAACCTGCAATGAAGAGTTGCATTGCTCTTGGAAAATGAAAACCAACAGCATCACTGAGATGCTCAGAAATTTTCAATCATTTGCAATGCTCTGATGACTTTGTCTCTACATGAAGCCATCTGAGCATGCAATGACGTACAGGAGAAGTCAAAGACGCATTTACAGAGCTAAAGACAACCTAACAAGAACAAAGTAAATATTGTAAATATTATTAGCATTAAATAGCAAAAAAATACTCCCAAGTACAGAATATATTCAGATCATGTACTTGGGTCTATAGAAAATAAAAATACTTTCTTGACTGAAATGCCCAAAACCAAACAAAAAAACTTCACTGGGTACACCCAAACCTTCCCTGAGTTACCAAGCAGAAGGACTAGCACTTGCTTCCAGTTTGGATTTCTAATACTGCTGTTTTCACAGTAGAATGTCTTAAATAGTTTATGGTTTGAAATAATCCTGAAGACAATGTACATCTGTTTGCACAGACAGACTAACAAAAGAATGAGAAAACAACACAAGCACCCACATATCAAACACAAGTGATTTAGAAGCAAAGGTATCCAATCTGTGATGCCATATTTAAGAGTTTCCTATCCTTATTTTAGGGACAGTATCCTTAGTAACCTTTTAAGAAGAAAAAATATACTCTTTTCTGAAATCATCTTCATTGCTCAAAGGAACCCTTACAAACACAGCAAGGATCTGCTGTCTGAAAGTATTTTTAAGTAGCTCTGCCTCTGCACTAGAGGTATTTCCATGGCAGTAACCACTACATACACCAGGAAAACTCTTCAATCCTCCCAAACAAAAATGAAGGCTTTCATGATGACTACCAAGGAATACCCAAGCTAATCAAATCTCCTCCCACCCTTAATTCACAGAAATTTAGAAAAGTACTTTTAGAGGAGGGAAGGCCCCCAAAGAAACCCTTAGGAGAACATTAATTAACCAGATGCAACCCACTTCATCTCGTTCCTCTGCTACAGGGGACAAGGCTCACATTGGGACATTATCCCGAGAGCCTGTGTTAAAAACAATCCACAAGGATGTTTTTCCAGCAGTTTCCTTACCCATTTCACAAGAGAATACTTGTTTAGGATATATTTGAATGGCTTGTGACCCAGCTCCTGGGTGCAGCTTGTGACAACAGACAGACCTCCCTGCCCAGAAAAACAATGGATGGCACCAGAGGTTTCATTAATGCGACCAAGCCACATTCAGGGTGCCCCTCCTCACCCTCGTGCACCTTCCCCAGCCTCCCCACATCCAGGATGCCAGCGAGACAACTGCCAGGAGAAACATGATCCTGGCTCCTTTCACACCCAAGCATGAAGTAGCAGATGGGAGAAAAACCTCCCCTTTCTACAGGTTCTTCTATTACTAATAGTCTTGATTTTATTACGTGGAGGTGAGAAACAAAACCAGACATTTGACTGCACTGAGAAAAAAAAAAAGAATAAGGAAAGAAAAAGAGTGCCTTCTGTGGGAGACACACATTTGAATGATTCAACAGGCTACAAAAGTCTTGAACAGAGCAGCTGCCAACCTCTTACTTGGAGAGGGAAAGCCATCCAGGTGCAGCAGCACTGGAGACAGGAGCACAACTAAGGGCTGAGATTGGATGAGTTAAAAGACCCTTCCCAGCTGGTATTTCTCTTGTGAGAGAAAGAATCACCCAATAACTGCAGAACACCTGTAAAATCACTATGCTGGGGAACCTGAGCTCCCCACAACTGCCCAACACAAACACACTGGTCACTTGGAGTAATCTGAAGTCCAGGTCGCTGGAGATCATGTCAATATCTCTGATCCAGATGCTTTTGCTTTTTGCAAGAGCCTCAATAATGAGTTCGGTGGACACTGGGTGCAAAACAGCTTGAAGGTGAAAGTTGGAAAAGCATTTGTCTTTGCAATATTTAGAAAAAATTAAACCATGTTAACTTAATAGAGTAAGGAAGAAAATTTTAGAGTGGCTGCAGCTTTATCCAAGAGTTCATATGCATTCAAAAAAAATCTATAAATTAATACTATTTTCTCATTATTGAAATACTGAACTCTTAATTCTTTCTCACAAACCCTGCTTTGTATACACAAGGAAGCAGTGCTACCATTTGCACTCTCTCCTCTTCTTACATGTTTTTACCCCATGCTTTAGACAATAAAAACCCACCCTGAAAACGCCACCACACTTGAATCTATCACCAACACTTTAAGGGTCACGTAGGACAATCCCAGAAAGCCACTGAGAAGTTCACAGGGCTCCACAACACTTCATATTTTACAGAAAGAGTCTCTCATATAATGAATGGAGATGAAAACAAAAGTCATTCCTTACATTTTTTTCATAAGGGTAAAAATGCTTCACACATATAATTAAGTTACACATGGAAAGATGTTTTTCTTCAGTACTTTAATTATTCATCAGGTATAGCATTGTTTTACTGTATGAAATGTTTGAAATATAGAAAAGCTTTTTCTTTCAGAAGTATAATTTTAGCCTCTGTTCAATTATATTCTTCCTAGCAGTAGCTAAAGAGAGCCTTGCAAATGTTGTTTTCAGGCAGTGAGAAAATTCAGTATTGCACCTCTCCCCTTTGCTCCCCTCCTGAGCCTTAACTATGTTGTTTTCTTACAATTAATTATTTAGGTGGTTCCAGTAACAATATATGATTACTGCTGTACAGTCACACAGACATGAGCTGAGCAGTGATACAATTCATTGCTGTTTCATCTAGCACTTGTACTGTGTGAGAAAAGAAATTCTCCTTCAACTTAAAACTTGCTTAAACTTAGCGATTCAGCATTTCAGTGTTATTTTTTTAGGACGTAACAAGCAATAAAAAATTGCTATAAATATGTTCTCCCTATATTTGTGCACTGCGTAAATATACTTTAATGGTGGTAATTGAAATTTGAATAGGATGCCAACACCTGAGGCAGACTGACGCGACATTTAATTTATACAATTAAACATGAGGGTGGGGAAGCACTAAACAAACAATGTTTGTTACTTGTATGTTTCACATGAGACATGTTTTCTCAGTTTATCTGTCCTGGGTTGGGTTTGGCAGGGTAACATCTAATGGAACAGAGAATTAGTCCCTGGCAGGATCCGGCACAAGGGGAATGGAGAGATGCTTGCCGTGAGCAGGAAGTCAACCACCCAAGCAAAGGACCTGGATGCCCAGACAGAGTTCAGAGTAGGGAATCATCCCTTCATGGAATCACAGCACAAACCCAACAGCAAAAAGCCATTTTAGACTGAGCAAGGTTGACCACCAGCTCACCAAGTGCAAGGTGGTGCTTCAGTTCCCTCCATTCAACAGGCCTCAGGTCAGACCCTATACAGGTCCTGTTCTTAAAGACTCAAAAAGTACCTTCTTGTCCACATAAATAATGGAATTAAATGTGGAAGAAGACAGGTATGTAAAAAGTCACCTACACAAAATATAACTGAATTGGGGAGGCAACTGCAGCATTTTGTGTGTTTTTTACTGCAACACACACCAGTAAAAACAAAGTCAGCCCCAACTTTTCTGGCAGAAGGGAGAGAGATGGAAACATTACAGCACCTCATGCTAAAGCTGAGCAGATTCAGATCCTCTCATCCCACCAGGAACATCCCCTCTTTAAATAAACTATTCCTGGTAATCTGTTTAGTCAATGCTTTGTGTTTCTGTCTGCATGCTGATTCATCAGAGCACACCAAAGGATCTCTGCCATACGATAAATGCAGAACACAGAGTGAATAGTGCCTAACTAGAGAGCTTGTCATTAACCAACTCACAACTATTGCATAAAGGAAATGTGACCAAAAATAAAAAAGCAAAAAAGGAGGAAAAAAGTCTGGTTTCTACATTGTGATGGATGGATTTCCACCCTTCATACATGAGTGCAGAGAACTCAGAGTAAGACAGAGGGCATGCGTGCACGCACACGTGCACACCAGTGCAAATGCAGATATTAGCAATATGGGATTGTTTTAATGCATATCAAATCACTCAGTGAGGGGTTCTTCTTTTTCTGAATCTGCACTCTATGGCCCATCAGCATTACACCAGCTTTTAATATAACCAGGATTACAAATCAGGTGTCTCCCTAGGTAGTACTGTGGCTCTGGAAAAAGCAGGTGCTATTTCCAAGCATGCATATGGGCAACCATTACAATATGAAATATGCACATGGTGATGGGCAAGGTGGAACGGGAGGGGAATGTAATAATCTGAGACAAAACAGGGGCAGAGCTCACAGGACCCAGTTCATACCAACGAGACGAGTTGAACAAACTCTGGGCTTGCCTTGTAAGGCACCATTGAACAAACCAGCCTTTAGACATGAAGAGTGAAAACAGACAGGTTTTATCAATGCCAAAAGCAAAACTTGCATGACCTTTCCAGGAAGGAGGATTTTGATGCAGGGTTCTTGCAGGACAAGATACAATCTGCAGGTTTGAAGAGATGCTGTGGCCACACACACTACGACTGTGCTGTGTTCCCATGTGACTTATTCTGGCTCATAAGGGCTTTTACAAACGTTTAAATTCAGCCATTTTGCAAACCGGATCCCACCAAAGCACAATGCTCCATAGAAAGCACTCTCAAAACCAAAAGGGTCTCCTGCCTCCTAAGAGCACCCCCTCCTTGAGGGTTACAGATCAGCCATCACTATCTATCATGGGCTAGAGAACCACACCCTCATAATAAAAAAACCCAGCAGTTTCCATCCGTTTGAAGGACCCTTGCTCCTTCTCCAGAGCACACTTCCACCACCTCACTATCAAGGAAGTTAATAACATAGCTGACCTCATGGAATCGGCATCATCAGTGAGATTCATCAGCAGGCAATAAACTCAAATAAATTAAACAGAATGAAAATGAAATGTATCAACTCCAGCCATCATTTTACCACAAAACACCTTTAATCCACCGTTTTAATTCTACCTCCAGTTGTGCCTTAAATATATATCCACAGAGAACTATTTTTCTTGGGATTATTTTTATCTTTGCATCTTTCCCAAAAAATGAAGTCTCATCTTGTTTAATCCTTATCATATAAATACATTCAGTTTTATTACCAATAACTACACACTAATCCTGTTTGGATAATTTATCAATGTTTCTGGGCTTCAAAAACATAAAAAGGTATCATCTCATTTTTCACCATTAGCATCACATTTAAAAGACATTTTATATTTGATTTTAAAAGCCGATTGACCTGCTTACTTAAAAGAAGCTTGAGATTTTTTTCCTTTTACTTTCTTTGCCATAAACTAAAGTAATAGTATCAATAAGCTAGAATTGGATTATTAATCTAAAATAAAGATAAACCCTCTCAAAAAAAAAAAAAAAAAAAACCAAAAAAAGAAAAAGAAAAAAAAACAGTGCTTTACCTTCAAACACGTGCTGCAGGACTCAGCCTGTGTTCCAGGAACTTTCTTCAGCTACAATGGAGTCAAAAGCTCCCCATGAACACAGAACAACCAAACTTGAGAAATAGCTAAAGTTTATTAAACTGGAAGGTAACTGTTGACACATACTTGCTTTCAAGGGGTCCTTGGCAAGAAAGTGGCAGCAGTTACAACAAATTAACAGTGTACAATAAAAGTGCCATAAACATGCAGCATACATAATAAATCCAATCAAGTCTACAAGTCGCAGAGATAAAAATGACAAATAGCCACTGTCTGGGAAAATAAAAAAATATACATTTCTTAAACACTGCTGTTCATCATTACAACATGTTTTTTCCCCTACATCTAAAATACAAATTAAGTGATTTTAATATGAAAAGCATTGTACATAATATATTTACTTTCCAGCCTCTCCTTCCCCCTCCCTCCTTTTCCAGCTTGTGAAACCAGGGAAACTCCTTCAGCAAAGCTTTCTTTGGGCTGATTTGCTTTTTAAAGATCTGTGCTGTGTTCCCAGTGTTTATACAGATGTGAGCTGAGTGATGCTCAGCAAAACACAACGAGCATCCCTGAACTGACAGAACACAAATACCACCACACTTACAGCGGCTGTTGCTCCATAATTTACTGGCTGGCTGCAGTAATTTCCTGCATCTAATCTGTTTCTAATTCTAGCTGCTGAGTTTGGGATCTGAAATTTGTAGCCAATACGAGGCATTTCAAAGTTTGAGCATCGTGCACCAAATTTCAGCTTGGAAAAAGAGGCCATCCCAAAAGGGAGCAAACAGGGGTGAATCAGGGTCCATTCAACATCTGGATATCTTTAGTGCCAGATTTAAGAGCCCTTCTTGCTAGCAAGTAGCAACTTGGCAAGGTGTAGCTTGGAAGCCTCTGCCTGCTCTACCTGCATCAATATTCCAAAAGGAGCTGCCACAGTGGGAAGACTCTCAGAGGAGAGGGAAGATTAACAAGCTCTCATGCAAGAAAAATTAAAAAACTAAATATACAAAGTGCTTCAACTGCACAAACTCCTCCTTGTTAATCAAAGGGGGGAAACAAAAGACTTCCTTAAATATCACCTATATGGTAAGTGTAATAACAGAAGTAAATTATAACAATTACAAGTCATTAAAGAGAGTAATTAAAAATAACTGTTTAGATAACAATGACTTTCTTGAAATCCTCATAACAGAGGTTCAACTTTTTAATCACTTTTCTGCAACAACTCGCATAACTTCAGAATAATTGCAGATTTTTAATTTTTATATTCTGAAAAAGCATAAAAGTGAAACTCATAAATTATATGATAACTCCAGCTGTTAAATGTTGGCATTTTGTCTTAAAAAAAAGTTCAAAATCTGTTTCCTTAAACCAAGGAAATGTGGAAAAAGGCCATCCTGCCAGTGGAAACATTCAACAGCAGAAAGCTCATGCTGCGGTTTCTTGCCGAGGCAGCAAACTTCTCTAAAAGGGAAGTTACTGCCAACTCAAATACTGTTTGCTTTCACACCCAAGAACAAACTGTGTGCATGGTGAAGGCTTCCTGAGGGCTCAATGCAGCTGGAGCATGCTGAATAAAGGTAACTAATGTCAAAGCTACTGTAAACTTGTTCTCATTTTTCTATCAGCAAGTTCTCATCAATGAAAACAAGGCTATTATTCCCCCATCCTTCCTTAAAAAAAAAAAAGAAAAAAATCTACCAAAAACAAAACCAAAACCAAGAGAGAAATTAACTTTTATTTTTATTTACCCTCATTTTATTCCTCCAATTTATGGTTTAGTGCATTTTCTTGCTGCTGTTTCTAAGTGGAAAACTTGTTTGCAAAACTTTCCCCTGCCCTTTCAGAGGACAGGTCAAGCTCAACTTCATGAACACAATAAAGACGAATTTCCAGGGCTGAACACAATATGCAACAAGGTTCCTCTCCCCGAGCAGGAAATGCAGAGGGAGGGTTTCAGTGCAACTTGACAAATTAGAGCCAGAAAGCCGTGCCAAAGCAAACATCATTACTGGGAGGGCCCTGCTCGAGCACAGATGACAGTTGGACGGGTGTCCTGTCCTGGCCGGCCACAGTCACGCTACCGTTACGCAAAGCGGGCGGGCAGCTCCTCACCCAGAGTGTGGCTGGGCAACAACTGCTTCCTCAGGGCAAGTCCAGCTCCTGCCCCCCTAGTAGAAGGGCTATCATTCTCAAAAACATGCCTAGGCGAGATTTTTCCCTCCTCGAGAGCACGCCTGGAAGTTGAAAGCCCAAACTACTGCATTTAAAGAAAAGGGATTTTTCCCCTTGCTCATCAAAGGAACCTGAGAAAGTGCGGCTATTGTGACAGCGTGAGATAATAGCAGTTTCATCGACGGCTCCACTTTGAAATCAATAGTTATATTATTTTGAAATACAATGAAGGAAGGAATTAAGATTCTTGTAACATCTAAGAGAAAACTAAACATTATCAAATCCTGCCTTCCCTCTTCTAGCCAGCTGGCATACCCAGAATCAAACACAGTTAATCATTTAAAGGAAGAATCCTTTTCAAAGTAGAAAATCACACCGTTTATTCCAGAACTCCTACTCAATACTATTTTTTTCTGTGTACTAGTGCCTAACACAACACACTGAAATGGCATAAGGCATAAATGCATCTTTATGAAAGAAACCATGAGATTGAGTGAGCAGCCGAGTCTACTCAGGAGTCAACTCTCTTCCTTCAGCTGAGCTCAAGACGGGGCTGAGGTGGATTTACCACCACCCTGACCTTACCCACCTCAATGCACCCACACAGCTGTGCCAAGTTCCCAGTCACCTGTCTTCTCATCACTTTGCCACAAAAAAAAAGGGTAAGAAACCAAAGTTATGACACATTATTAAGCATTAACCCTACCCTGCACACAGACTGAAAAAGCTAATCTTTCTTTTTGAAGATGGTAAGATAAAAATTGGTCAGCTCTCCTCTGATACCAGAGCTGCAAAATAAAGATGCTTCTCACCAGACCCCTGCAATGATTGATGCTGCAGCCTCTCCCTCCTCCATTAGTCCCTACCTTGCTGGTCACTGGTGGAAAACCAGGCAGCCACAGGCAGATCTTGCACCTTCTCAGGCCGCAATCCTCCCGTGCCAGGCTGCTGCCAATGTCCTTGCAGCCGCCGGAAAACAGGCCACAAGGTTCAAGTTAACTGCAGAGTGTTACTACACTGAACATCTGGTCATGAATGAACGGATTGCCCACTAACTCTCAGCATTGGGCAGCTGATGAAAAATTCAACATTTTCCTTGTTGGCACAGTTGTTTTGGAGAATTCTCTAGAGCTTCCTGAATTATATTAAGAAAATTTCACTGCAGCAATCTATATCTGTGAGAACAGCTGGTGTTGAAAGGGATCTGCTGCACTCGGTGTGCTGGGGGACCTCCTGTTGGATCATGCTACTCTTACAACATTTGTCCTTGAAAACTTAGCTCCGCTGCGAGATCCTACAGACAGGACTGTTAAACTTAAAAACAAGCAAAAAAACTCCCTGTTAAATTAGGAAAGGGCATCTGGGTGAGAGAAACAAGCTCTCCAGGTCAGCCAAAGACACTCAGCATCTCCACTTGCTCACAAGGCTTGGCTAAGCCAGGACAGGCTCTATTCTCTGAAACACAATGTTATTATTTCTCACCACTTTCTTCCTTCTCCCAGCATTGTTTTAGCTCAGTAACAGAAATCTCCATTCTGATAAACTCTGGGTCAAACAGCTGAAATGCCTCAATAAATTTTATAACCCAGATTTCCCTCCTGCGAAGTCCCTCGCTGAATTGCTGCACGCCAGTTGCACAGATAAAAACCAGCTCCACACCATGCACTGAACTTGTCTAAAACTCAGACTTGAGAAATCAACCAAAAAATCAAAGGGGGGAAAAATAAATTCAAGCTAGAGCTCAAAAAAAAAAAAAAAAAGAGTGTGTTTATTTCAGGACAACAAAATTTGAATTTTAAATCTTATAATATTTTAAAGAAATTAACTTCTTGGTTGTGTGATAGTATAATAATAAAACATGTATATCTTTTTTCTTAAGGAAGTGGTAAACTTAAGTCATGCTAAATTTAGGCTATTATCTATGCAGCATAAATTTCACTTCTGTGTATAAATGCTAACTTGCATATTTCTCCATGGTAACTAAACTATGATTAAAACAACAGTGAAACCAGCCTTTAAAGCCACCTGTTTAACTAGGAACAACCTAATTTACAAAAATACTTAAACTTAGAAATTTCATGGGAATCTAGATCACGTTTTTCCCAGTAGAAAGCTCGCTTTTCCATGATCACATAATTGTAATATACTTGGCTTTGGTTGGTAATAATTTTTTTCTCTTTTTTTTTTTTAAACCAGTGTAATTTTTCCTTCATTGTTCAGCCTAACACAAGTGGTATTTAAGATTATAAAGAATAAGTCTCTAATAACCCTTTCCGAAAAGGAAGTTATTTTGCTCCTTTGAAGGGATTAATTTACCTAGAAAGTATCTTCATGTTTTACAAAAGGAACAAATGAAAGAAATGAGAAAATCCTAAACTGAAATTCCCATTAGATATGGTAAGACACCTTCAAAACTCATTTTTCTGTTGAGATATCCTTGTAATTTACTAATGAAGAAATGGACTGGTTTTATGGGTCAAATTAAAGAAATAATTATAATACGACCCAGAATAGTAAAAGTGTAGGTACAAGCAATATTTTCTTATTTAATTATAAAGCATAAAAATAGATTTGAATATGAATCATTTTTTAACCATAGAATTAAATTTAGTATTTAAATACTGAAAACCCCTTGAAGTAGAAATATCATCATAATGGGTTTAGTTTGGTGTGAAATACATGACTCATATATTCATGACACATATCTAAAAATGCCTCATATTAAAACTTTATTATAATAAAAAATTGATCACCATTTTTGTCTACTGGTTTTCACATGATGTAATACCTAAGGCCAAATTTCTAGCTTTTAAGTAATGATGAGTGAAGTAGTTTCACAGAAGCACCTCATAAAATGTTCAAAGTCCATTGCATTTACACTTGCCCATCCAATGTCATATACAAATGTATGACGGATGCTAATTAGGTAACAATGGTTTTAACATAATGCCTACAAAAATCGACATTAAAACCTTTCCCTGCTATTAACAGCCCTGAAAGGATGAGAGAATACAACTCCAAGTCAGAACCAACACAGTGAGAGGAGAAGACCCACAGTGCCTGATCAGACATGAAATAAAGCCCCAGGTCTGCAGAAATTTATGAGCAGGCTTGGCTTTGCACCTGTAGATCATGTCATGGAGATCAACTGGACAAATACTGCAAAAATTAAAGCAAGCACAGAGATGGGACTTCTGAGTTGCAGCTAAACAAATTGTAGAAATGTGAGTCCAACAGCCACATGTGGTTTGGACTGACAGCGATCCTCACACCAGCTCAAGCATTTTCTCAGGTTTACTGTTTTCTCACCAGTTTTACACCTGTTAATTTACCTACAGATTTAAAATAAAAAACAAAACCCATTTTGTTCTAAAAGATCTATACTCTCTTTTAAGAGAAAAAGTATTTCAGAACTCAATGTAAAGTTCACCATATTCTCATTTGTGGCAGATGCTCTCCAAGATCACAAGAACTGAAGTCCATCCAACCAAGAAAAGCAAAATTATTTTGTTCTTAAACAAAGTTTTTTTGTTTTCCAGATCTGTCAAAATTTTGTGAAATGAAGAGTTTTCTTGCCTTTATGTAACATGGGTCTCCTCTTCATTTTGTTGCTGAGGTCTCTCCATAAATTAATCAAAAAACCCACTTAAAACTAAGTAAAACCACAAGTATGAAGCAAGTGATCTGGAGTTTAAAGACAGGAATCACAAGTAACACAACGTTAAAAACTGATCAAATTTACAATTCAGTCTGCACATCAGTACACTTTTCACAGCCAGATCACTGAATATCAACAGTCACCAGTCCTTCAGAATGGAAATAATTTCCACAGAGCAGGAGAAACACCTCTAAGTTGGGATACACAAGTGGAGATGGGGCAGAAGAACCAGCACAGGTGGTGAACATCCTCCAACCCCTCCTATCAATGGGAAGCCACAGAAGCAACCAGAGAGACCAAGACATTCATAAAATTCTCAGTGCTTCCCACAGCACACGTCAAGTATTTGGGGAAGGTGGGTCAAGTGATGGGTGAACAGGGCTGGTTACAAATAACTGTGCTGGTTCTACTCATCTCAAGCCCATTGGGCCCCTATACTAACACTGGACATTTTAGTGCTCTAATCTGTTGTTACAGATCTCTTCCATGCTCAGAAATCAATCACTTGGAAAGCTGATGTGGCTCTGTTATACTAATTAAACTTTGTTTTGCACCAGAGTCCTGCATTTGCAGTGTTTGTACAGTATGTAAATTATACAAATTACAAGAAAAGTTGATTAGTGTAATTCAAATCTCAGCGCAGTTACTAAAATTAACAGTGAATACAAATTATACAGAATCACTTCAGTGCTGCTGAGAAGCTCCTTGCACAAAGCATGTTACCAAATTCACACAAGTGGACAACAAACAAGGAAAAACAAGCTTGAGAATATTACAGACAACCGTTCCCAGGGAAATTTTGCCCAAAAAACTAACTCTCACCCAACCTTATTAATTCTTCATGGCTATTATTCAGGGTTAAACATTTCTGTGGTGTCTGCTTTGCTCTGTTTGCATCTGTGACAACCCTACTTGCAGCATTTTCTTACCATCTCACATTAGGTGAAATAAGAAAGCTAAATGTTCTGTAACAGTGGCAGCAGCCATTTTCATTCTTTAACAACACTTATGAAGTTCTTAAGATTTGAGGTTTGTCCTGCAGGTCTGGGATATCTCACCTGGACACATCAGATACAACACAGGGCACAATACAAGAAGGAGAATTTCTGTTCCATTAGGAAAGTCCTGCTGAAGAGACCAAAATGTCCAGCTCCCTTTGTCCTGCCCAGTGACCTCTTCCTACTTTGCTCATCCTTTGACCCCCTGCCCCTTTGAATCCTAGGCCTGAAGAGCCTCCAGCTGACTTTGTTTCTGCAACACTTAGGACACCCATGGGAACAGAAAAAGCCACCAAAACCTTACACAACACTGCCCTGACCTCCACATCTCTAAATCAGTCGTTGACTGCCCATGAACCTGAGCATAACCAATGTCAAGGAGGCAGAAGTCACACAGGTAATGAAGAAATATTAGCTGTAGTCTCTTAGACTTCTCCACACTGACCAGTCTGCCTGCCATTGCTCAAGAGTGCAAAACAATCCAGAACTGGTATTTCAACTTGATTTCTATCACTAAAATGCCAAGCATGAAGTTTTGACAATGGATCTGTGATGTTTGTAGCAATAAGATTTATTTCTATAGGAGAGAACAGCAAGGGCTTAAAAGAGGACAGAGGTAAAAAAAGAAAAAGAAAGGCATTTCATTTGAAAGGCAACAGCATTCTAATTGTGTTGGGAGCAGGGAAAAATAACCCAAACACAAAGGACAGCAGAAAACAAAAATTCATTTGAAAAATGCTTCTATAAAGTCATTAGATTGAATGTGTCCAAACCGGACTTTTGGTTATCCCAGATTCTGAGACAATAGTATTTTTCCTAGCCTGCTAGCAATGATAAAGGTCTGGATTAAACAGGAAGACAGGAAATTCAAAGTTAGCTTAAACTCTATTCATAAAAGGGGATGGGCTTACCAGTTCAGATAAAATAATGATTAAAGAAGTATTAAGAAAAATCTTAAGTCGAAATCTGATGAGAGTCATTAAAAGGCTGCAGTACACTTTATTCTATTTTAATATTATTTTCAAACTTCCTCTGCTTCAGTGAAAACCAGTATTACAGTAATCTGCAAAACCAGGGAAGTGCCTAACCTAGAGCAGCAGCAGACTCTTCAAATAAAACCAGTTTCATGACATTTCAGCAGAATTCCCAGACCACAAGGCATGTATATAAGAATTTCAGATGCTTATCAGAAGCTGTTTCTCTGAACATTTCTCTTGCTCCCTCCCCACCACCTATCAGCCACCTGCCACGTCAAGACACAAGACATGTCTAAGCAAGACACAAAGAGACAAAGTGAAGTGTAAAGACCCCTAAAATAAATAAGGGCAAAAGAGGTATTGAAGCTATCATTCCATCTCCCCGACTGAACATTGTGACTTTTACAAGTTTAGATCACAGTAACAGCTGAGAGCAACAAAAGACAAGGAAGGATGTGGATGGGGCTCCGAGTAACCTGGTCTAGTGGAATGTTTCACTGCCCACTGCAGGGTTTGGGAAGTGGATGATCTTTAAGGTCCCTTCCAACCCAAACCATTCCATGGTTCTATGCTGTCTTCAGAATTCACCCTTCACTACTGATCACTTCACAAATATTAATGTCAATAGCTATCAATAATTATCAGTGTTACGTCCAAGAGACAAATAGATGCACATTACAATTTCAGATTAAGCTAAACCAAAACCAGTCCTGTCTCAAAACACATCAGCAGCTGGCACAGACAACTGACCACGGGCAGCACATGGCCCAACACAACAGTGTGAGCAGTTGGAAAATGCTCTGGCAAGCACGAGGTCCTGAGGAGGATGTGGTGGTGGAAGGACTGCACTGAGAGTTGGTGGGGGAAAGCAGCCAGAGCCACACAACTGCACAACAAGACATGAACACTAAAAAAGCCAAGAGACGGCGCTGCGTAAGGACCGGGAAAAGCATTGTAACAGCGTTCCCATGGGAGAGGGGCTGGCCACAGCTCCTCGGCAAACACAGCCAAGCTGCTCAGTGCAAAAGTTCAGAGCTACAGAATAAATTATTTCCTCCTTAATTGCCCTTTCTTAGGCTTTGCCCCTCACTTCCCCATGGCCTGCACATGATGCTAGGGCCATGCTCAGCAGCCGCTCTGTGCATTCTCCTCTGCCTCCGTAGCCTCCACCTGTTCTGGAAGGATGTGTGAAGACCAGCCTCTGTGGGGGGACACAGGCAACCCACTCCCCAGCTTGACTCTGATGGAGTTATGCTGATTTACACTGATATTTTGCCTGCATCAAAACAATTAATATTCCAGCACACTTGCTTCTGCTGTTGTCAATCGCCTCAGTAAACCCTCATCTTTCTAAGACCTGAGATCCTTTGACTTAACATCATCTTGAGCTGTTTTCATAGAATTCGAGCTTTTCAAGTTATCCACGCCATTTCAGCATAATTATTTCCTTTAAACATCCACTTTAATAGCACTAGCAATTTTGAACTTTTTATGCTGTTTAAATTCAAACATAAATTTGTACACAACAATAAAACACGCTGCTAATTTGTCATGCTCCTCTGAGCAACTGTGTCACTCACACCAAGAACCACTGACTGTGGTGTTTGGAGCTTTCGTTCCTATTTCACATCACTCAATTGAGCCTTCTGTAGAAAAGCTTTTAACAACCACATCTGGTCTTTAATAAATCACTGCACTTTGTCTTCCTGCCAAAACTCCTCCTTTATCTAACTTACATCTTCATGATGAGATAGGAAATCACACATTATGGTGGTGACAAACAATTGTAATTATGTCATTAGTAGCCATTTAGTCTACAAAGGTTCTCAAAAAGGAAATATAATGCACAATAAGAAATATAGGATAATACATTGATCACAGTTCTAATCCGCTTTTTACTTCCCAAGTGTAAAAAGCTGGCATAATTCATGGGCACAGCAGGCAGTAATAGTATACCACTTTATGAACTATGCAGCTATTTTATTCCCCTATCTACTTAAAAATAAAAAAGCTTTTAATAGCTTGATTTAGACATAAAAGTTATTTATGATGCTTCACTGATTATAATATTTATTTATTTAACTTTCCATGAAAGTGATTCTTTCTGAAATGTAAGCACATATTATCAAAGATATCAGAGAAGAACCATTACACTAGCAAAGAAAAAGTGAGAAAGAAATTTTGGTATTGGAGAGAATTCAGAAAGCTCATCTCTGTACCCTGTATGGCTTGGAAACCAGCACACCACAAATAGAAACAGCTCTTCTACCATTACGGAATTTTCTAAAAGCAATTAAAATATAAACAAGGGAAGTTTAAGAGTTCAGTCAGAACAAAGGTGTCACTTAAACCAGCTCATATGCTGGAATATTCACACGTAAAGAGCAACTGGAGTCAGACTGCACTGACAGGCTCCAACGGTGCCTTTGCCATTTCAGTTCAAATCCAGAGTGCTTTTGGGACAAAGTGCATTAGACTTCACTCAGTGCATTGTAATTCACATAACGGAGCAGGCTCAGCAAACATTAGCTAGATTCCTCTCCTGTGAAACTACACCAGCTCCAGGAGCACCCCTCTGAACCTATGCTCAGCACCAAACTCTCAAACCTTTTGATCCAAAAGGACTGGATCAAATATGGGACAGTGTACAACCTCTGGAAAGCTCCCAGGTCTATGGCACCAGCTGCTTCTCTCTACAGAGCCATTGCTGAACAATGCAGACATAGCTCCAGAAAGCTGCAAACCACCCAAAACATTTGTTTCTATTGCCAATAGTTTCATATTTTTGTAACAATCCAATAATGAACTTTGTTTAGGTTTCCAAAATAATCCTCAATTTCGAGACATGCTTTAGAATTATTACCCCCTCCATCACTAAGTGAGTTTGGCCCCCACAGAACCTAACATAAGTTTGGGTATTTTGAGAAAAGACCTGGATTCTAACACCTTGACATATTTTGGCCACCAGCTGTCTGCATCCCTCTGGTGTAAAATAAACATAAGGCTCCTTAAAGCACCCATAACACACAAAACCATCATATCAGGAAGCATTATCAAAAGAGTGGTTCAATTTCCTTTCTACATTTGTGAATTGCACAAAGGACCCCAAAGAACTTCAGGGAACTAACACACAGCACCATCATATCAGCTCTTCTACACCACTGTGAGCTACAGTGCCCCAAATTACTGCAGGTGCCGCTCTGGAAAGTTTATCTCTCGATCTCTGAACCTTCTTCTGCCTGGTGTATTCCCCACCCCCTCATCCCGCCAAAGGAAAACCATCTCTCAAGATATCCAAACACCCACTCCTGCTTTCATGCTTGGTTTGTTACAGTCTCCACTGTTTCCTGTTAACCTTGACTACAAACCTTCCCCTACATTCAGCCAGGTGAGCATCACTCTGTATCTGGCCAAGGTAACTCCAGCTAGGCAAAATCCACACTAGAAGGACCAAGTAGGTCAAATCTTGCTGGTAGCATAACCTGGAGGAAGTAAAATCTCCACCAAAAGCACTCCTCATACAGTGAGGCATTAGGCAGCAGAGATGCTATGAATTATTGCAGATGCATACCACTTTGAAATGCCTGTTCCTGTACAGGATGGGAGAGCTACAGCCAAATCAAAAGTCTGAAAACAGTCAAATCAAAAGTCCACCCAAGTTAAAGTCCTGTACTTCCAAAAAAACCCTGAGTCAGTGTTTTAGGTGATGCATCACCCTTTTTTTTTGTTGTTCACACCAGAAGCTGTGCAGTGCAAACACATTGAGTACTGCAATTTTGCAGTGTCCCATGGAGAAAAATGATGCTTCGACCCAAAGGAAGAGGAGTATGTGCCATCAAATGGTGCTTTCTTAGACAAAAATAATTACTCTTATTGGGAGAGAAACTTCAAATCATGCAAGTTGTATATTTCGAGTTGTATGTTTCCAGCCAAGGGCCCACAGAACTGAGCAGCACTGTCCAGACACTGTGGGGAAACTTTGGACATGAGCTGTTATGAGGAGCTTTTGTGTGAACTTCTTTGTGTAACAATGGAGACAAGCCTTCAAGTGAAAATTATACACTAACTCCTGGGAAACTCTTCCACACCAAAACCACAGGATAAGCCATTGCCCTTGGGCTTGCTACCTCGCAGCAGCATGGAACTCAGAGCCAGTCAAGTGGGTCACAAGGCTAAAAGCATTTCTACCTTCCCCAGCCAAGAAAACCACTTCCCGGTGGTACCTTTCATCTCAGCCTCGCTGCAGCACTCCCCACCCTCCTCCTGCAAACAAACAACATTAACCCTTGCCTCCTAGAGATCCCACTGTCCCAAGGCTCAGCAGTAAGGAATCAGAAGGCTTAGATGAAAGGATCGAGGCAAGATGGCAGAAAAGGGAAAGAGAAATTAGTAAAGAATAAGAGAGAAATTCACTAGTCTGACACCAGCAGAGCTCATCGCTGTCTACCTGGGAGCAGCACTTAGCTGCAGGGGAGCATCTTACACTTCTGCAACTCACACTACCAATGGGTAGATCATGAAGGTAGGACACATCTTCCATAGGTCTGCAAGAACAATAGAGAAAGGCACACAGAAATTACTCTTTGAAAGCCCCTCAGCTAAACCATGAAGGCAAAAACAAAAAAAAAAAAGGAGGGGAATGCTTCAACGTCATTTTGTCCTCTATTTGCTTCTTAAAGCCTTTCCTTTTTTGCAAACTTAATTAAAAGTAGGGGAGTACAAGAGCAGGTGAGAATCAGACTGCCTGTTCTGCTCTGAACCACCTACAAACACCTTGTCTGGAAAAATATGAACTGAGCAATCAGTCACTACTGGACAAAACAGGAAGATTTCAAGACAACCAGCTTCAGGTTACTACTAAAGTGGTTAGAATCGTGCCTCTACAGGCACACACAGGCTGGATTTTTATCCTTGACAAGGTTTCAGGGACCTTTTGCTTACATTTAGGCAGTTTCAAAAAGTGAAGAGACAGACTTTCATTTGACCTGGCGTGACAGCCTGGCTGATCTGGAGTGCAAAGCTGTAGATGATTTCCAAAAATGTCACACAGCTGTTGATTAAAACACGCTGCAGCCAAGGAAACCCTCATGAAAATTATCCACAGCCTTCAAAAAAAGAAATAATATCTACATTTCCCAGTACTAATAGTTTAACACTAGCCCTTTGAGGAACCATTCTTTCCTTGGTTTTGCCTTAGATACAGACCAGACTTTGAGGGGCTGTACTGGAGTGAGGAGCACGGTCAGCTCCTCACTCCAGTAGTTGCTTGAATTAAACTTCAAGCTTCAAATACTTTTTCTTGCACACTCTTATAAGGAAGAGAAGGAGAACCAAACTGACCCAGTCTGCTCCTCCAAGGCCCTGGAGCTTCTCAAACTGAACTTAATAAAAATGTGGAGATTTTTATGGACCTACAGAAACTCTGGATATCTTGCAAGAGAAACCTCTACTGAGGGAAACTCTGGAAGGGCCCGTCCAAGCTCCAGACTCGAACCTCTAGGAACCATCTCTTGTTTTCTGCAGAAGCAGCCAGGAGAAACACTGACACATGTAACACTTGCCAAGCTTCACTGAAGAATTCAAATGAAGGTCTCGTTCTCACAGAAAAATCTGTTCTCTGTTTAGCTAGTCCCACCTCGCAACTGAAACTGCCAGTGAACCAGGCTGATGGGTCAGATATATGACATTATGCCCATGACAGTATCCTCCATGCTTCTTTGAATATCTTATCACCACTGGTTTCCAATTTACTTGCTGAAATAGGTGACTGTGCTCTGACATTTTTCAGCATTGCATGTAGTGCTTTACCTTCAAAAGGGAACCGAAACCCAAGGACTTTCAAGGCAGCACTTATTTCTTACTTGTTTTCAACACACCTTTGTCAAGGCTCCTGGACCATCCAAATTTCCACCCCTTGCCTTGAGAACCACTTTCTCACACATGGATCAAGTCTCCAGGTAGAAGAGATTTCTCTCACCAAGCCTTGTTTTGCAGTTCTGCATAAACACAGTTTTTTGCTTATCAAGAGAAGAGTTTGTGTCGAAAGGAAACCTTTTTGCAGGAAGGAATCTGCAATTGTAATTGTATAACTGTAATCAAGAAATAAAGACAAGACTATCTCAAGGTTTGCCTGTCTAATCCAATATAATAAATCAAGGACATTCGCTCCTCCAATTAATGCATTTAACAAAAGCCTAAATGAACAAGCAGTTAAGTGACCATGGGGATGCTCTATACTAAGCAGATAAATCACTCACTATAATGCACACACCTACTTTAAAATCCTCTCTAGCACATCTTTTGTCTTGAAAGCTGGTGACAGATTCTTACCCTGACAGCAACACCAAAATGCAACCAGGTTTTTTCAGGGAATTCAGTACCCAGCAAAAGCTAACGCTGTCCCCAAAGAGGTCATGGTGATGTTTAACCAGAGGTGGTCATCACTGCACTCAAATACTTGGGGCAGGCAGGTGCCATGCATATCTGAAGATATCTAGGATTGGAAAATCACATACAGTAAAAAGGCCGAAGAAAACACAAGGACCCATCTGCATCAGCCTGTTTTCTCCACACAATAAACAACACTCCATAACTCAAGGACCATCCAGCTGGTGATACTTACTCAATGAAAATGGGAAAGAAAAGGGGGCCCAAGAAAGGAGCAGACCTGCTAAGAGCTCAGGATTTTCTTTGTGAATTTGTGGGAAGGGCAGGGGGCACATCACTACCTTCACTGGGATTTGTAGCAGATTGCTTGCAAGGCTGGCTGTGCCACAGTTGCAAACCTTGTTCTCCTCAAGGAGCAGTGCCTATCCCATGGGATGCAGCCATGGAGGAGAGAGCAAACACCACCACATCACTCATGTGAGCCACCACTGACCTATCCAGCTTCAGCAACTACCCCACAACAGACCTTCATCCCTGGTGAGGACTCTGCAACCCACGTCCCCACCAAATTTATCAACACTTTAGAATCAATATAATAGCCATAGACACAGCAAAATAACAGCATTGTGAAGTTATGCCATGTGCTACTTAATGCTTTCTGAAGATCAGCATTAGGGCCACCAACTCTGAGAAAGAATTGGGCAGGTTTCTCAAAATAAAAAGCCATTAAGAAAGAAAAGGAAGCATAATTGTTGACTTTTAATATCCAGGCAAAATCCACAGTAAATAACAATAATTTGCTTGAAATATTGTTCCATACAGAGTGTTCACAGAAATCCAGCATACAATTTTCAAGAAACTGCAGGCAAATTAATTGTATACTTTCACCTTCTGTGCTCTACTCACACAAGAAAAGAATAACATTTTGCCACACATTGAGTAACCCATACATGTTTGAAAGGAATTGTCCTAATCAATAGCATTCATTTAATTTGAGATTAGATTAAATATAGACAAAGGGGATCAGAGAAGCTTGTAACACCTGGAGTATTTATCCTAATTTTAAACCCACTTGTGCCAGCAGATTGTCAACAAGGCAGAGAAGTGGGGGGGGGGAAAAGCCCAAACCAGTTACCACATTCACAGCCATGCCAACAAAAAGTTAAGATATCTCTGCATAAGAACTTCAGAAACTGAAAAACATTTATCTCTCCCCAACCCATCTTTACAGAGGTTACTGCAAAATTTAATACATGTAGATAAGACCAAGAGAGGATTTTCCCCTCATTTTACTCTTACAAATGAAATAAGAGCAGATCATCTTACTTACTAAGGTTTTTAAAAGCAGGTACATTCTGTGAGCCAAATTTCACAGCATTAACCATACAGCACCTTTATTTGTGTTGCCACACACAGCATCAGTCCATGACATTTGGTATAGAAATTTTTTTTTCCCCTTTCCTGACCACAACTTTGATACAGTGACTCATTTCTGCTGTCAGATCATAAACACTGGGGAAACAGCTCCAGAAATAAATATAATAAAGGAAAATCTCCATGTGAGCATTCCCCATTGGCTTACTGCACCATCATGCTGGTTAAAGGATTCTGGTTTTCCATAAGGAAAAGCCACTTGCAAGGATTACCTGTACCATTCCACCCTCTTTGTTTAATGCTGTCCCCACTGCCTGTGTGCATTCCATCCCTCCTGTCACCCCATGATTCAAATTCTGTCCTCAGTTTAGTTCACACTCAAGCACTCAAAAACATTTGGTTTCTACATTTCTGTTATGAAGAATGATTTACATGCTCTTCTTTTTCACATCCTTTGTATCCACACCTTCAGCAGAGGAGTGATATACAAAAGATGCACAATAACTGTATAAGGGGTAAGAAAAAGCAAAACCAGATCTTTTTCCACCTGAGTTCCCTGGACCTTGTAGCTCCCCAGAGGAGAAGATGATGAGCTCTTCTCCAGTGGAACAGCACTGAGACTGTATTGGTCTCTGTTGCCAGGCTCTGCCACGGGGTTTGTGCATCACTTCATCCATCAAAACACCACTTCACTGGTAGAGGGGCTTTAGTCTGCCTGGAGAACCACATAAGGGGTAGGAATCAACTCTCCTTTGCCTTCTGTTAAATTTTCTTTGTGCAGATTTGAGCTGACACGACCGGGATGGAGGAGCACTGGTGTGCATCCTCCCAGGACCAGTGATCCCTCCCATGCACTGCTGCCAGGAACACAGCGAGGAGGAACCCACCTGAGCCCTGGAACAACAACCAGATAAAGGAACAGCAGCACAGAGAGGAGCACAGGGGAGTGGTCAAAATCCAGAAATGCTGGAAGCATGGGTTTGATGGCCAAGTTAAACCAAAGCCCTCACTTATGACAGGCCAGGTTTAAAAGAAAGACCATGCCTACGTACTTAGGTTACAATCTCCCCTTCATCCCTCTACAGAGGCAGTCTAGCAAACCTATCTGTTCTGAAGCTATTCTGAAGAATCTCTTGTAGATGACTGTCTCTTCATCAGCTTCTCATGTTGAGCAACCAAAGGAGATACTGTGATTCTTATCACATTTCACATAAGACTTCACATAGTCTTAGAGAAGATAAACAGACAAGCTGCATGTTCTGTAACATTTGCTTTAGAGGTTTCAGTGGTGAAATGTTTGAAGCTGTTTCAAAACTAGACTGATGAATTGTCTGAACATTTTCCCAAAATAACCAAGATGCTCAAAGATCATTGCTTTTACTGTAGGTACGAGGCCCCGTACTTCTGCAAAGGGGCTCTGCCCTGGCTACAGAATCTGGAATTTTGTCACCACAACCCTTCTCCTGAAGCCACCAAAGACTCCTTAAACATTAAAACATACTTATTCCTTTGTGGGATGGGTTATTCAGGATGCAGCCTCTCAGCTTTCCAACATCCAAAGTCCACAGTAAACTGCAAAGCTCCAAAAGGCAATTCCAGTCCAGCTGCAGGCTTGGCTGATGTGCAATACTTAGGAAACTGCTACAGAAAATAAGCATATTTGGAAAACATATGCAGCTCATGTTACCAGCCTCATTTATGTTACTAAACCACCCAAAGTCATGACATACCAATATCGCAATGTGTCTCTGTCAGTGATTACACAGATCAGAAGGTCAACTGATTTCCCAACTTCACTGCTATCCAGTTTGTGCATACAAACAAGATCAGCCGAAACCCCTCTCCGACAAACAAAGTGAAACAAACCATTTACAGGAGAAAAATAACACAGTGAAGTTGTTCACTTCATCACTGATCTGTGCTTAACACTGCTGTTCGCTGCAGGGTTATTTTCAGCCATGTGACAAATAACAATCAAGGTTATTTTTCCTTGTATAGATTCTTCCACGAAAAACCATTGTCAGTTCTTCATCCAAAAACGCTTTATGTTCGGACATCAACACTAAAGAAAGGTTCTCAAAAATCTTTAATGAACTTGTAAACTAATTCTTCTGGGGAATCCAGAGCACTTGGTTCCCAGCCCACTCTATTTTTAAGACCACCCTCCTCTCAGGTGTTCAGTACCCCAAAAGGAGCCTTGATGCCACCAGTGCCTGGGAGTGGTTCACTTTAAAGTTTTTTGTGCACATTTTTCCATTCACAAACACTTAGTAATGCAGAAAGACAATGACTGAGTGTCAGAGATCTCCAGGTGTCCTGATGCTCATGGCACCTTCTGGGTGCCCACCCCTCAGGCAGCTGCTGCCTTCTCCCCCACAATTCAGGATTTCCCATAACTACGAGTTCATTATTAAGATCACAGAAAGCAGCATCATCCCATGCTCCATGTGCTGTGTCAGTCCAGGCAGAACTTGACTGAGCTATGAGGGTACCTCCCCCTAGAAAGGGACAATTCTGTCCCACACTGCTCCCCAGAACCAGCTACTGCCCTGTATTTCTATCTCTGCTCATATCTGAAACATTAATAAATACCATGTTTCATTTTTTTCACATTTGAAACTTCTATTATTGTTTAGGCTTTTGGAGAGGCTGGGGAGAAAATTGGGCACTGTCCACAAGTGAAAGTAATACCCTGCAGTTTCATTATTTACTCATCTGACAACCGCATGGAGTCAGTGAGGCTTTGGCTAACACAACCCCTAAAAAAACCCACACTTTACAGGCATTTTTTATTTTGTTTTTTTGCATGCAGATGACATTTAGTTAAAACTCTTTAAATCAAAGTGGTTGTGATCTATGTATGTTTAATTTTCTCTCTTCAGCTCTGCAAATAAGAATATTCATGTCAGCACTGCTCTCAGAGGGTGATGCAGGTACACTCCAGGCTTTCCAAATCCTTTCCTTCTTCCCCTTTTCTTTTTTTTCCCTTGACCACAACAAAAAGTCTCTGGCCTGAAGGACTGTACAGGGCTCCACATTAATAAATACACCAGCAGGAGTGCTTGCAAAGACTCTCCAAATCATACAAAGGCTGTGGAGGAGAAATAAAACTGAGTGCACTCTTCCCACTCCCTGCTTCTAGGCAATTCAAAGTACTCTTTATTTATTTAAAGCACACCTATTTAAAAAAAAAAAAAATAAAGTCAATTCTCATGACCTTTCCTCCATTTCCACTCATTTTCAACTCAGGTGAGCACCTGCAGATCATGGACATCAGCAGAAATTCTGCCTCATGAATGAGCAAAAAAAAAAGGAATTAAAATAAACACACAGGGATTGATTGTGTATACATGAATCATTATGATTAAAACCAAGCTTGTTTAAAGAAAAATGTCCTCCACAAGCACTTATTTTGCCACACTGAACATATGTAATAAACTTCTTAGATTTGTTTGTCCCCATTAAGTGTGAAATTTAATATTTCCATACACTAACAAGTGTATTTAATTAAATATACAAGATACCCAGCACAGCTAACTTAAGCATTACAAACCACGCCAACTTGTGCACTTCCCTTCACTGTTACTGTTCCAACCACGGCATTTTTAGTGAAAATTTAATTTCCTTTTTCCCCTCAGAAAAAAAAAAAAAAAAAAAAAAAAAAAGGCATGTGTTAAAAACATTATTTTTAAACTCCTCAATTAGACTTTGAGTCTCCACTGTGGGTGGGTGAGCAGCACGAGGGATGCTGGGGTGAGGGGGTAACACGCATCTCCTGCTGCAGCTCCCGTTTGGCTCCGGGCAGGGAGCTCCCCTTGGCTTCCCAGCCCACTGCTGCTCCCACTGCAATCACTGCAGCCCACAAGGGGACACAACTCACTTGGTTTATTACTTTGCAGGACCCCTTGAATTAACAGCATGCAAATGTAACGCGGGCTCTGAAGTTGGCTAATTTAAAAACAGTATTTCTCATTTCCCCAATTTCCTTCTTTCGCTCATTTGGTTGGGGTTTTTTTTTGTTTTTTTTCCGAATGAAAATGTTCACTGGGAAAATATCTTAAATATATTTTCTGCTTTTTATAACAAAAGTCTTGCTCTTCTGAAACTATAGTTAAGTGTCTCTAAATAGAGGCAAATGAAGTTTTTTAAGCTCTCATTAATATAATTTAATAAATTATGCAAGTACCATTTAGGCAAAAGCTTCACTGAAAACAATAAGTCTGATCCAAACACATAAGTCAGAAGAAAACTTTTTCTAGGAAGTTTAGTGGTTTCTGGGTCAGGTATTTTGCATGTCAAGCACCAAAGCTGACAAATTTCCGACTCTTTTACTAGGAAATAATCATGGAGAGAAGTTGCTTTCTATATTAAACAACTGAAATAGCTGAATATTTTTAACTGAAATAACTAGAAAAAACATAAGGTATTTTGCAGCAGACCAAGTTTAGAAAATACCAATCCAAGCCATGAATACCCAGCACAAACATAACCATGCAAATAAACCAGTTAGAACCAGCAGCAATCATTGTGGCCATGCTGAACGAAAAATAACCTCCTCCAGCTCCTCACCTTTGAAGGGCAAACACAATTACTGAAACCACTTCGGCCCTAAGATTTCTAAGGCGACAGCAGTTTTGCTCAACTTAAATCCAAATTTAAAGACATTTTGTGTTGTTACAAGCACCCTAAGGATGATTTTGCATGGTAGTGAGATGAAGGCATACGCACATATTCTCTTAAGCACAAATGGAACACGAAACACGGCAGAGTAAAGGTTAAGTAGCATTTGACTGATTTTTACCTCATGGGAACTATAATTTACACGCCGCATTCATCCAAGGTAAGAGGGTTCAAATGGCACAAATTAAAAGCCTGCAGTTTCCTACTTCTGTTTTTAACATATCATATTGATACACGGCCAGTTTTTAAAGTGATAAAAGGTTTCTATCAAAATATCAAACAGCAAGAAGATGCACTATTTTTACACTGTCAGCATTGCTGTTTTACTGCATCCTTCCTCACTCCTTACAGCCACTGTCGATGATTATAAAATAGTAACAGCCCAAGTGTCATCCAAAAGGACAAATTAATCTTCCAGACACCCAGCTCTTACAATCAAATCCTGGACAGAAATTTCCAGGAACAGAAATAATTAAATTAATGCAGGGTAAAAAAAAAAAAAAAAACACAATAAAAACCAACAAACAAAAAAGGCAGCACAGAGCACCAAGAGCTACTCCAGAGAGCTCTGTCTCTATCAAAGATCTTTCTGGAGGCAGGACTAGGATGCTCTTGTAAACATTCCCCAGCAAGCATTTACTTGGAAAACCCTACCAGCTTTTATATATCTTATTTTTTTACAAGTAGTCATCAATGGACTCAGGGCATCACAAAACCAGCTACAGATACTATTGCCAAAAAAGCATGAATGATTTTTATCAGCGAGGCAGAGATGCTCAGCAGAGCTTTGGCAAAACGCCTGCTTCCCATGGCTACTACCCTCAGGACTCTGCAACCCTCTCTAACATGCACATCAACGTGCCTGGAGTGCCTTTGGGATTCCAAACACTGTGCTACCACAAATCCTGACTTCGGCCACCTTTCCTTGACAACCAGAGCAGGGACCTGCAAAAATTGGGAAATACAGCTTTTTCTGGGTCAGTAAGTCAGTGTTTTTCCCATGTCTGATTGGCTGGGGCAATTCCACTTCAGCGTTAGTGTTGACAGAAAATATGTGCTGAGAATTTCAGAGTTCAGGATGTTCTTTAGTCATTTTGGTGATTTGATGTGGCACAGGAAATATTAGTGCATATTCTGTATTTTCAGTCACACTGACTTCACCATTCTTATAAAAAAAAAAAAAGACAACAGAGTCAGATCACTGAGACTGAAATTATGAGCAATCTGACAAAAGTCAGAGATGGGGGAGGAAGGTGATAAAGACTCAGCCAAATGTTAAACTACTAGTTCAGTTTGATATTTTAATTTCTACTCAGCTTTTATTAACCTGTCTCCAAATTAGGTGGCTGATGAAGAACAAGCCTTGCAGTGATGCTGCCTGTGCTCCCTGGCCCCTCACCCCACATTGTGGGTCCTGACTAATCTCAGCACTATTGGTATTAGAGACTTTAGATACTTTGGCTGTGAATTTAATATAAAACTAGATAAAGATAAGCTACCTTTCACCAGCTAGGACAAATCAAGATTTCACTGCTCCTTTCAGCAGGACTGTGAGTTTTGGACTTGATCAAAGTGTACTTGCAACTAACTGTGTACTAAGATCACTGAATCAGCTGCACTGGGCAGTGTCTCCCCTCCCCTGCTAATCAACACATCCCCAGCATTCTCATCCCAATGCAGAATAAAGCTGCTCTTCCTCTGGCAAAAGCCCCAAAGTACAGCTGTTGCCACTAGTATATAATTTACACTCCTCTGAACCACCAGAAGAGAACAGAGCAAATCCCAGATGCAGGATCTCCCCCAGCTGATTTCTGCAATACAAACTACTGAAGATGTATTTCACTTTTCTTTCTGTTGAACTGGCAGAGTGCTCCACATCCTTAGGTGCCTGTTTTTGTTACAGTACGCAAGGCTCCAGATAAAGAAGTTCATCAGTGTCAATACCCAAAAATATCGTGAAATTTAGTGCACATCTTCTTTCATTTAATAAAATCATAGGGCAGGTTAGGCTGTAAGGGACTTCAAAGATCATCCAGTTGAACTATCTGCCACAGACAGGGACACCTTCCACTATCCCAGGGTGCTCCAAGCCCCGTTCAACCCAGTTTTGGACAATTCCAGGGATCCACAGCTTCTCTGGGCACCCTGTGCCAGGGCCTCAGGACGCTCACACGGTTCCGTTTCTCACTAACATCAAATCTAAATCTCTGCTTGCTTAGTTTAAAGCCACTGGCCCTTTCCTATCACCATCTGCCTGTGTAAATAGTTGCTCTCCCTTTTTTCTATAAGCACCCTTTAAGCACTGAAAGGCCCAATGAAGTCTTATCAGACACTTCTCTTCTTCAAACAGTACTTTCTTGTAAAATCTACTAAAAATCCAGTACAGGACAGAACTGCACTGCAGGTTTCTCCCAGAAAATTGTATTTAAAGAGCATTGAATTTAAAAAGCAAGATTTCTAATTATGGCCATAAATAAGTGCAGTGGAAACCCCAAGATCACGGTTTATTTCACAAACCACTGGGCATCTGCTGGTAGCCTGAGCTGGGTGCTCTTGGGTGTGCTGCCATCCTCCCATCCCCAGCACATCCCATCCCCAGATTTTTTTGCTTTTAATTCTGAAACTGTGAAATCCAGTTAAACTTACAGTCCACCTGAGGGATGCTGGCTGGACTCTGCTTCCTCCTGCACTGCTCTTCTACCCCTGGGTTTTGTGGGCTCTGCCCTGGGGATGAAGCATTGCTCTTTGCAGGATGCCCAGCTCTAGCTGGCTAACAGAAATCATAGAGAATAATTGGAACAGAAACCCTGGGCACCCACATATCAAGTCAAGACAGTGCATTTTAATTTTTTCCCCTCAGTTTCTGCATTGCTGTAGGTTAGCCTAATTGATTTGTGTTCTCACCAAATTAAAGACACAGACAGACAGCGTGCCAGTGAAAAAATATGGCAACAGCAAAAGTTTACAAATTTAATTTGCAATTGTTTTAGCAAAACAGCTCAGTCCACTCCTTCAGTTTTGGAAAGTAATCAGCTTGTGCTAGAGGAAGTTACCAGCTCCCAGGCAGGAGCACTATAACGCAGACGTATTTCATCAGAGATTAAGACCAGTTTTTCAGTTAAGAAGTGGATTTTGCAAGTGAGGCAACACTGCAAGTTACAATTCTGTGGGCTCAGGATCCCAGAGGAGGGGAATACTTGGAGAGTAACACCAGGGAAAAGATCTTGTGCCAAATTTCCTTTTAAAAGCAATGCTGGTGTAAATCCCAGCAAAGCCCCAAATTGTCACTTTGGTGCTAGAAGGGATACCCAAAGCAGCTCTTTTCCCCAGGCTACCATCAGAAGGCACAACCGGAGTCCCCAGTGCCTCCAGTGAAAGGGTTAAGCCAAGCTTTCAGTCCCCCTGGTTCAAACCGCCCAGCGAGCACTCCCTGCCCAAATTACAGCAGCACACACATCCAACAGATGCCGTTCAGACAGGGGCTTTCCTTGCCCTGAGGTACAGTTCAGTTTGTCCATTCTACTGTGCAATTACAGAATCAATAAAACATCCCTTTGAAACTCCCTGGACTAGTGCCGACACGCAGACAGTAGTCAAGCTGACATTTTTTGCTGTTTCCGTTATTACCGCCGTCAAGCCTTCTGAGAAGCAACACATCAAAACCCGGGCGCCGCAAAGCAAAGGAGGAAAAGCAAATGTAGAGCTGAGGTTTTGTTCCTCGTATCGCTCCCCAGGCGATCGCACGGGGCCGGGCATACCTGCAAACAAAACCTGCTCAAAGCCAGCAAAACAGGCAATGGGAAACACAGCGCTTCCGAAAAGCACGCGTGCCCCACCCTCCTCCTCTTCCAGCACATCAATATCCCTACATTGCCATTTTCCTGGGGAGAGGAGGGAATCTCCTCTGATTCAGATCACCTGGCCTAAACGGGGAAGCTCTGATTTGGGGATGAAGTTATCAGAAAAGCAAATACCAAGCGTCCTGTTGCTTGTGTGCGCTCATGAATGCGGTGCGAGATGTGGACTGTATGTGGAAGTTGGGAGGTGGGGTTGAAATCTCGCCATCCATCTGTTTCTGAGCAGTGCCTAAAACACTGAAATAGAAATGGGAAGCTGCAGAGTGCCAGGAGTGGAACCTGGGAAGAAAAAATGCAGGAGCAGGACAACAAAGAGGAGGATATTGAATTAGCATTCTCAGAATGATTCAAAGGACAACTGGATGGCCAAGGACAGGCCCAGCAGAGATGCATTCACTGTCCATGAAAATGCAACCTTTTCTCCTATAAGAATTAGCAAAATCTGCCCAAACAGAATGAAAATGTAAAGCTGAAGGTCTTAGAAGTACTTCTAAAAATTACCATCTTCAGATGTTTATTTTCATGCTCACTACATAAATCCCAAATAATTTTATCATTCATTTTTGAGCTTTAAAGCCTGGTGTGTATAATCAGTATCCCACATACCTACATTTCCAGGGGAAAATAAAATGGAAAATTCCCCCAAAGTACTACTCATGTACTTGATAAACCATAAAACTTGTTTCTGAGGCCAGAGCATTCCCTCAGTTCTCCTCCTCACCAGGCAGGGCATGGAAAGCAGAGCCACAGACTCTCCCAAACAGACCTGCCATGACAACCACTGATAAGGAAAGCCCACCCTCAGGATAATAAGCCTTTCCAATTTCACAGCAGATTCCTGAATCTCCCTTAAACACAGGCATTACAAACCTCACACCCAGAAATAATCCATGTGTAAGAGTTTGTCAGTTGAAAAAAGGCAGCACAGGAGACTTATAGGGATGCTCAGCACCAAGCCTGGGCAATGTACAACTCTTAAAAACCTTCAGCATTAACAAAGTTTCTTAAAACTTCCTTATTTGAATCAATCCTTGCCCCTTCAAATGTTATGTGCAGATTCAACTGTTTCCAAATATTAATAAAATCACCCCTAACACAGTGTTAATTCTGATGGCTCTTCACACACTGATGCCCCAGGCCTCCTGACAGAAGGAATATGCTTGCAAGGCAGTGGTGGGGGTAAGGAGCTCTGCACCCATTTCCCAGACCTGAAAAAGGCAGGTTAAATAACCTCCCAGTGCCCTACAAAGCAGCTGTATAAAAACCACAATCCAACTCTCCCAAGTTCAAAGGTTAATTTATAAGATTATATTTCCTCCCAGAGGATGCTCACGTGTCTTCTATACCGACATAGGCCAAATAATAACTCATTTGGAGAGCAGCTTATTTTGAAGAGGTTTCACATTTAGTGATGAGCACAAGGAGGAGAGAGGGAGGATGTCTCACGTTCAGACTCTGTCTCAGGATATATCATATCTTTTTGCCAGACCAGTTCTCTTTGTGGTAGAAGATCACGGGTGTGTTAACTGTAAAATCTCCTTTTAAAGCTGAAGATAATAAGGTTGTGTCATCTGTACAAATACTCTGTACTGGAATGAGCATGCTGGTACACCAGAGGAAGAGCTGCCTGAACACAAAACAGGCAGAGCAACAGAAACTGAGAAGATCCTCGAGACTGGCTTGTTAGGAGTGACCTAAAATGGCCCATTTTGACTCACTCCTCTCTACCTCCTCCATCAGAGGATTCAAAGGGAAACTGCAATTCAACCTTCGTGGCTGTAGCACGACTGCAACAAAACTATTTTTTGTCATGAAAGAAAAAACAAGTTGCGGGTGCCTGAATGCTGATAGATCACTTTTGCTTTAAGAGAACATCATGTCAATCAAAATTAAATTCCTTATGCTCATCACAGGAGCTTGCAACCAAGCAATACAAAAATCTCATTCGAGTTCAACCAGTAATGTGTTCAAAGGCTTCCCAATCTGCTCTGTCTCTGGCATCAGCAGCAGACAGAGAAGAGGCAGAAGAGATTGAAAAAAAAAAAATTAAAAAAATTTAGAAAAAAAATTGCTTGCTGTGCAAAGTAGAAAGGCCTCTAAACCAAAATAAAAATAAGCATTAAAATGTGTGTGTTGGACTTAAAGAATATACAGCAGGCTGAAATGTGCTATATCTTCCTCACTGGTGAGGAAAGACCTCTATAACTCACCACGAGCTTTGATCACTCGTGAGCTATCAGCTATTTCTTTGCTGCTTGAGTAAATATAAGTCATTCACAGCTGAAACATAATTTCTCTCTCTTTCCCCTGCCACTATATGTTGTGTGCGAATATGTCTTGTATATAGGCACACTAACACAGCGTGCTGTTCAAATACACATCAGAGTTCACCAGATGGTGGGGATTGCCAGACACTCGTCGTTGCCATGAGCTCGGAGCCATGGTGTAACTCATGAATGATGTGTCTAAGCTGTAAGTGGGTTTTGCATAGTTACATTCCCCTCACCGACACAAAACTCGACATAAAACTCTGTTTTCTGATTATGTCCAACCTGCAACAGTTTAGAATTGTGAGAAGGCGTAAGGGAGTGTTTGGTATCACGTTGGGTTTTTTTTTTCCTCCTCCCAGAGACACAGCTCTGAAGGAGCTATTTTCATCTGGGGGTTATGATTCACACCCGTACACGCAAAATTATACAGTTTAATAAAGCTGTGGCCACAGTCAGTGCCCATGTTTGGGCACAATCTAAAAAACCCAACCTCAGAAAAACAAAGGTGTTTTACCAAAAATAAGCAAGGTTTTAAGAGGCAATCATCTTAATTATGCATAGGAAAAATATATGAGATTGGAGTTTAAGTTTCATGCACGGGCCTCAGCACGTACTTGGGCATTAAGATATTTCGGCAATAAATTATGTGAGCATAGTCTGGTAAGGATGTGAATGTTGGGTGAATTGGCAATTTCCTAGTCTTTAATTAATGATGGTGTTGAGAAGGAATGTGGCCTTCCTTCTAAATTAACAATGCTTTTTAATCAGCAAGTGAATCTGCCTATTTGAAGTAGAAGGTAGCTCTAGGCTTGCAAAAAAAGGAACAGAGGCTCCAGGAAAAGAAAAAAAGCTGGAAACCTGGCAATGCACACAGGGTCCTACCAGACCCTCTTTACTGCCTCCAGCAGAATCTGTATCTTATCCAAGGTCTCTAACAACCAGTGGTGAAATAAAACCCAAGAGAAAATAAGAAAGCTAAGAGCTAGGAAGAGTTTCCATCTGATTTGGCAGGGTGGGAGATGGACAACTTATGTCTGCTGAGCAGAGCCAAGGAGAAACTCTGACCCAACAGCAGACAGGGCATATCTAACTCCAAGGTGAAGGGCCTGTGTCCTTTAGACATCTCCACCTACAACACAACCATGGCATGCAGAGAGGTCATGGATCTCCATCCAACATGAGGACACAGCATTGAACTATCTGGTAACCCAGTAAAGCATTGTGGAAAACAGTCCTTTTACTATTGCTTTCCTAATTTATTCCAACAAAACACATTCTGCCCATCTAGTTACTGAATATAATTCACCTTTCTTATTTTTAGCCCCTCATAGACTGAAGTCTGTTGAACAAAAGCGGTTTCTGTGCCATCAATGCTCAGGAGAGACAATTAATTTTAAAGATCAGGGACGTATTCTTACCTGTGTATTAAATTTTAGAATGGCCTAATGGTTTAAAACATTAAGGAAAAAAAATAAGAAAAAAAGATTGTTACAAGCAGCATTTGTTATTCTAAGGTTTTAGTAAGGATTGGATGCCTCCAAGGGTTGGGGCTTCAGCTCCACTTAAGCACACAAGTTCGCTATCCAAAATTTCTTTGAACTAATAAAATCCCTGGAGGTTATCAGATTGGGCTGAGTATGGACTACAGTTTTCAACTCCTCCCCTTTTATCTGTAAATACCATGAGAGGAGCTCTCTAGCACCCCAAGTCAAATAGTTTCCTGTCTTGGCTGGGAACCACTTTGGCAAGCACTCGAGGCCATGAGCAGCAGTTGGGTGCAGGCTCTGGGCAGGAGGAGCTGTGTCAGTCACTGCCGGCTCACCCCGGCCCCGTTTCAAGGAGCGTGTTTCAGCACGACCTGGCTGGGTGAAGTACAAACCCTGCACATTTCTGACTCCCAGACAACTCTCTGAGGCCACAGGGAACACTGTCTCTGTTCTTGCCAGGCAGCATCTTCCCCTGTTGGCCCCATGGGGCTGATATGCCCCTAGCACTGCATCCCCTTAAATTCAACCCTCACAGAGACAAACGTTTCCCCTCACCCTCACCAAACCATCCTCTCTTCCCCATGAATACCAGAGAGCACTGAAGAGCCTGAGCCCTCTGGATATTCAGTTCCCCTTGTCCAACAACAGACATCTCACGCCCAGCCACAGCCTATTCAGATGGAGGAAGAAAACAGGGAATCAAAAAGTCCTCTGTCTGGCACAAACGTTCCTGCTGGGAGCTGAGCACACACTGAATAGCCTGTTCATGGTGTCTGTGCTAAAAGTAAGGACCTGGCTTTATTTCTTTGTTGATGTTGATATAACTTAAGAAGCTGAAATAGCTGAAACTGGGAAATCTTGGGAATGGAAGGCTTGCACAGGGGGCAGAGGCATCCCACACACCCCGCACCATCCTTACTGTTATTTCCCACTCAAAGAGCAGAGCAGCACTTTATTCTTTCAAATGGACAGAATATATGGTGGTGGGAAAACACAAGTGTACAAAGGAATAATGAAAAAACTATGTGGTGCTCCTGACTGGAGAGACTGGCAGTCTGAAAGGTACACACGTGTGACAGTAAAATAAAAATGCATGTAAGTTCTGTTTGGATAAGAAGTCCAAGTTTAATTCAGGCTAGTTACTACTAGTAGCCTCAACCCTTCCCAAAAAATCAGACTCAATTCAATTAAAATGTCTTTTTTCCTTTTTTTGGGGGGAGATGAATATTTGGGGAGGTGATTTTTTAAGCTACTTTTTAAACAACTCTTCCCTGGCTACTGAATGCTCCAAGGCCCTGTATCTCATGGCTTCACAGCCCACTGAGAATAGACAGCTCTTTCTTGCTAAGAAATTACTTACAATTTTTACACAATACCAAACCACAGCCATCCTATCACCTTTAAAAGAGATGATGTTTTCTTCCTTCTGGAGCATCTTAGCCTTTTTTGTTCAGCTAGACAGCCACAAGCAGGATCTTCCACAGTGACATTTTCAGAGCTACTTAAGACATTTTGATTACCCAAATTCAAACAGCTCTTCAAAAAAAAAAAAAATTCTCTTTGGCAATTTTGCAAATCTCATCCTAAACCTTAACATATTTCTGCAACATGAGGCCCTCGTTAGCCTCCGAAACCGATGGTTTCCGAAAGCTGTGGATGCGTGGGAGTCCTTGATGCCCCGTGTCAGCTCAGCCATCACCCGCAGCAAGAACCATTTCACAGGACTGCCAGGCAGCATCCCGCACCAAGAGCAGCCCCACTCACTGCAGGTTCAATTCCACAAGGTAACGAAGGGACCCTGAGCCCAAGAGGAGGCACAGATCACATCCCCGAGGCACAAAAGCTGGGGAGAGGCTGGGGAAGGAGGCAGGCTGGCTCCGGCTCAGCTCCCTGGCACAATGGACCTTTGGGGAGCTGGATTCCCAGTTTCCAGCCCTAACAACTTCATTACTTAATTAAATGTACTCGCAGAGCAATCCGTGTGGCAGCGCGGGCAGGCAGCAGCCCCGCTCCTCTCCAGCACGCTCCACAATGCAGCACATGTCCTGGCCATAAAGTTACCCAGGCAGTTGCTTCCTTGCCTGAATGCTGACTACAACCATGGCCTCTGGATGCAAATTACTGGCTTTTATAGGTTCCTAAAAACATTTCACCGTGTCTGCTGAACAATGTGGGAGTTGTAGAAAGGGCCGGATGATGGCAATGGTGTAATTAAAAGCTGTGAGTGGAAAAAAAAAACCCATCAGATTCCTTCTTCCAGACAGAAAAACTGGTAAAAATGTACTTCTTGGAAATAGTTTAAAAGAAAATGTCAAAGTAAATAAATAAAAAATAAAACATATTCACTCCTCCCTGTAATCCCTCAAGTTTCCAATAGCTTCCTCGCTCAGTGCCCGTGAAGGAATCCATATATGCTAGAGCACGTCCCTAAGCCCTGTGCTCTATCTCGGAAAGAAACGAGATAGAGGAACTCTCCCTATCTAATCACCAGCCCCGTCTGGGACTAACAGAAGTTACTATCTCTGCCTGCCTGTCAGGAGCTGCACAAAACCCATTGGTGCTGGGGCTGATATGGCAGCAAGAGGTGTGAGGGCTGTAACACCATCCTGCAGCTCTGGGATGGGCACCCAACCCACACCAACATCCCTGGGAACAGTCTGATCCCAACAAGCCAGACCCCTTCTCCTGTGCTGGAGAGACTTCAGATAAACCCTGCCCTTCAGGGTCCTTAGACCAGTACAATGCTTGTTATTCAGGGACATTCTGTTATTTCATCTGCTGCAGGGTTCAAGCCTTGATCTACTGTGAGGATGGTGAAGGTCTGGAACAGATTTCCCAGAGAAGCTGTAGATGGCCATCTCTGGAAGTGTCTAAGACCAATATGGATGAGGCTTTGAGCAACCTGAGGTAGTGGAAGGTGATGCAGCAAGGGGATTAAAACTAGATGGTCTTTAAGTTCCCTTCCAACCCAAACCATTCAGTGAGTCCATGATTAGAGCAGAAAAGGAACGAGGGGAACCCCTCATCCAAATGCTATCCCAAACCTTCTGCACACTGAATTCTCCATTAACATTTATTTGATGCACTAAAACATACAGAGAGGGATAACTCCTGTTCCCTTCCTCTCCAAAAATATAAATTTACAGCCACATCAGCTGGCAGTGCTGCTGACATCCAAGTGGGTGGCCTGCATTAGCCATCACTGGCAGCATGGGGACCCACCCAGCCCATTCCCAGTTTAAATGTGTACAGCCAACACTGGGTTTTGAACGCATCTGGGCAGGAGTTAGTCCCAGGCAGCCTCTGTGCCTAATACAGGAACTTCCTCCGACAGCAGATTACAGCACACTCCAAGTACAGGCATGCTGCTTGCTGTTTCTCCAAGCATTAGCTGTGGCCTCAAACAATCAAGAAGCTTTTTTTTTTAACCCCCCCCCTTCCTTTTTTTTTTTTTTTTTTTTTTTTGGAGAAATGATCAAACCGGGGGTGGGGACAGAACATCCTGCGTGAAACCGCATCCTGAACAAGCATCACCACGATTCACTGTAAATAAATACTCTCTCCTTGCAGCACTTCCGTCAACTGTCACTGCCTTGGCTCCAATCACCTTTCAAGTCCAAACAGGAAAGCAGAGAAAAGCGAGTGAGATGGCAGATATGAGGTTTAATTTGCTTTTCACTGCAGTTTTCATTGGTGGTGCGCTTCCAATTCGTCGGCATTGCCAGCTGCCTGGAATCACTCCTGGACCCAGTTTTTTCCTGTTAACCTTCATAATTGTATTATTATGGGCAAGCCCACAAACCGTGCTACAAAAAGCTGTAAAAAGTGCAGCTTCCACCCTTTATTAGATAAGCAGCCAGATCCAAACCCAGCTGCTGCAGACAGAAAGGCAACGCAGATTTACTGAACATGTTTCTTCACCTATGTTTTACATAATGCAAGATGTGCCTGCTTAAAAAAAAAAAAAAATAAAGCTGACAGGGGGATGCAAAGGGATTACAGGAAGAAATAAGTTTGACCTCAATTTTCTTGAAAACTTACAAAAACATATATATATAAATTTGGGAAGACCACAGACATGAGGGGATAGCAGTGCTGGGCAGGAAAGCCAAGGCAGGAGCTACCTCACTCCGTGCACGTGAACTGAGTGAGGGGTGGGACAGCTGCACACCCCACAGGGTTTTGTATGAGCTCACAATGAGGAAGAAGAAGAGGAGCTGCCTCTCGTGCGCACCCCCTCGTGGGCACAGCAACGGGCACCAAGACTGGAGGGATGGGGAGACTGCACAGATGTGCTCATCCAGGGGATGAAAACTGGAGGAAAACTCTCCTGAAACCTCCATCAGACCAGAGCAGAGTGCAGCCCCCTCACCTTCAGGAGGGGAGCAAAGCCCTCCTGGCAGCCACATCCCTCCTGGGTGTGCCGGGATGGACGGGATCCCGTCCCTGCTGCACACGCACCCAACGAGCAATTTAATTAATAAAAGCAAAACTGAAGTATTACATGTAGCAGCAAAGCATTATTAAAAGCCATAATGTCTCAAAGGTTCCTATGAAGTCATGTTCTTACAATTCACTCCAAAGAATTTAAAGACAAAATTACATGCTTGGTAATACTCTGGGGAGCACGCTTTTCTATGTGGCCCATTGTTTGTGTATGATGCATGGCTTTGAGAAAGTGGCATTGTTAAAAGGATCATAAATCACAAAGGGGAAGTTTGATTTTTTTTTTTTTTTTAAAAGAAATCTTATTCCAGACAGGGCTTTCCTCTGCTGTGGAATTTTCAGCTTATTTCAGCAAATGAACTGACATCAGACCAACATAGGCTGTGCAGGTCTCAAGCTGCTCAAATGAACCTCACCTTCTTTCCTACAGTCTCTCCACAGAAATAAGCATTCCACAGTCAGTATCACAGGATTAGTATACCTGATTCCAAGGGAACGTTTATTTTTCTAAAGATAACTCTCCAAGATAATATCTTGAATATTAAAGAGCAGCACTAAAAGTTCTGCACTGCCTTTTGCAAAGATTTCTTGGTGCGGTTTGCCACCTTACTCTTCATCAAATGATCTCTGGCTTTAGTGTGGTTATTTATTTTTAGGTGTATTTGTTCTGAATTTGGAGACCAGAGTGCTCTGTGTACTTCAACAGCAAGCAGCAAATGCCAAAATCACTTACTACCCACAGGCACCCACCCCATCCTTCTCTGTGCACATGAATTAGCCAGTAGCCTCCTCCCAGAGCAACCACAATGAAGTTACAGCTCTGATAAGGCTGATGTACTACACCTCTCACTGGAGCTGAAAATGCAGAACAGTCTCCATGACACTGCCCAGACTCAGTTCAAACTCCTCCAACCAACCAACCAACCAAAAACCAACCCAGATGAAAACCAACAAAAATTCAAGGGTGTCACCATAAGCCCATCCCAACATTTAGCAGTAACTCCCTGCTATGAACAAACCACACAGAGCAATTTGCAAGGGAAGAGCCAACACATTCAAGAATGAATCAACAGGGATCAGCCAAGCCAGAAAGGCAGGAGACTTCCAGACTCCAGAAGCCCAACCAGGCACCACTGGAGGGTGGTTTTCAGACACACACAAGCATTTACCAAAGCACCTGCTTCTCTAAGGGGGTACCCCAAAGCATAAAGCAACCAGGCATCTTCCTCCCAGGGACCAGATCCCAAAACATGTGGGCTCACCCCCGATTAAGTGAAATGCCTCTGTCACACCATCTCTTATGGCCTGCTCTACGTGCCTGTAATTTGTGTTCTGTGTATGTATTTCACGTGTCTATTCACAAGCAAAGGAAAACCTCCAGCAGCATTCTTTCCTACTGTGAAGAAATATTAAACTTCTCAAAGCAAATCTTAAATACTGGCTGTTACCTTTATGGATGCACCAGTACTTCCAGCAGTGCAAGATTTCCAGCTACAAATCTTCTCTATAAATCACATTTCCCTGGGAATCAGTGCTCCATCTCTGCATCCTACTGTCCATATATCTCCTGTTCTACATACAATGAGCCCTCCTATCCCATTTTTAACTATTTTCCTGGATGTTTTCCTGTTGCAGCACACAAGAAGTACAAGGTATTTGTTTTTTTCAAACTTAGACACCAGAGAGTACCAGGTTAATCTAAGCAGCCTTTACTCCTGGCTGGCATAAATCAGCACAGCTACAGCAAGTGCAGAAGAATTAAGGAACTGTGTCACTTTATGCCAGCTAAAAATCTGACCCCATTCATCTGATTTGCCTCGAGATAGTCACTACAGTCAGAATGTACGAATAAATTAGCATGGATTAAACCTAGGAAAACCTGCTGAGAAAACTTAACTGTGTTCAAATACACAGAACTGGAGTTAACTTCACTCCTAATTGTGCAGCTTAACTCATGTGACCTAAATACCATTAAATAATAGGATCAGTCCACTACTAGTTATCCTTAAATGTAAGAGAAAAAACCCAACCTTCCTATTTAAGGACCAACTGCTGACAAATTTACAATGGTTGACTCAAGAAACACATGGCACCTTCCTCTGCCAAAACATCTGCCTCCTTCAGGAGAGCTGACTTCATCCAGCACTGGTGGAAGGTCTCTGTCTGCATTATTCTTACAGTATTGAGTATTCAGCTGCCAACACTACATGAAGGAACTATTTATGCTCTATAAAAGGCTTGGACGTAGTCTGGAATGGGCAGAAATGAGAGCGCTAAATCAAGCTAATTATTTTGAGACCTTCCCTCTAGAAACATTATTACAACAAAATCCATGTGTTTCTCAACTTGTGCACCTTGCAAAAGATTTCTAGTCTGTGTGTTCAAAAAGGTCATCATATGGAAACAATTACAGCACACAAGCTTAAACTGACTTCTACCAATGCAAGGACCCTTGACCCATCTTTATGGGCATTTTAAATAATTTATGTGCAACTTGAATGCAATCTGCTCTACTTGACATCTCTGACCCAGAGCATATCGAGGTTTATGTTGGGTTTCTTTAACACTGAGACCCTGTCAAGGGAAGATGTGATCTATGCTGTTACAACAGGAGCTCTTCTCCACCAGCCACTTAAGCAGGGCTCTACCAATCCCCACTGCTGCCCCTCTGCCAAAATGTTCTGGCCAAAAAAAAAAAGCTTATTTTCCTCTTCCTTAGGGTTTGCTGTAGGCAAGCTCTCTCTTTTCCTACCTCTCCTGCAGGATGCCCAGAAAAGAACCAGAAAGAGCTGGTGGGAAGGAAAGAGCTTCACCCTGGTCTGAACCAGAGCATGGCCACAGCTTCCACAGAAGAAAGCAAGGGACACAGCCCAGCTCCTCCTGGAAGGGAACACAGGTTTTGAGGAAAGGCTAAAAAAAGCCTTAATACTCACTCTTTACCTGGGAGAAGTGATAAGCCAAAAATACTTTCTGGGAGCTCCTGGAACTCAGGATGTGCCCGTGCCACATCCTCTGCAAGGGACACAGGAAGAGCCAAGCCCCCGGGGAGAGCAGTAAATCCCTCCAGGAGCAAGCAGGGAGAGCAGAAAGCAGTGGGGATGCTGCCTGCAGGGAGGGGAGGACACAGTGCACAGGGGAAGGGGCCTGAGCCCCTCTGCTTCCACACGTGATGGGCTGAGGCCACCCCAGAAGGGAGCTCAGTCCCACCTTACCTGCCACAAGCCCCCAGACTCAGATGAATCCTCTCTGAAAGGAGCTGAGGGGTGATCACAGGAATCCTGCCCTTGTAATTTTAGTATTTGAGGCCAAGTGAATGAGGAGGCATTTTGGTATGTGGAATGGTTTGGTTGGAAGGGACCTTGAAGACCATCCCCTCTCACAGGCAGCTCACCCTCCCACTCTGGACTCCCTTTATCTTCAGAGGGTTCTCGCTGGTAACCACAAACTAATCCATCCCAAGCATGAGCCTGATTTAAATCAAAGTGATTTGAATCACTGATTCTAATCATGGTTTATATCAAAAAGCAGGAAACATGATTTAAATCATTGATTTCAATCTTGTTTTGCATTTTTTGTACTTTTATATTTATTTTCCTAAAGAAGCATCAATTCTAATTGGTGAGCAACTTAATAAAATATGGCCTTTTCATTACCTTAATTTTTCTGTCTGCTAAAGATGATAACAGGTTATTTTCATATTCATTTGCATCCCTAAGTTTTAGGCTATGACTGTGTTAGAAATCATGACAGTTTTTATTAGTTGGCAATTTTAGGATTCATATTGATCTTCATTTGGTTGAAAAATAAAACTGAAAGAAAATGAAAATAACATTTTTATTTATTAAATGAAGATTGCTTAAAGATGCTGGATACATAATTAGTTTATTCATTTATGCATGTAAAACATTTACTGAACATGATCTGTTGTAAGAAAATGGAATATATTACAATCACAGCAGTATTAGATCTCAATCTTCCACACCTTTATTTTACTCCTGGATTGGAAAAGGAGAACAAGGTCTCCTTTTCACAGTTTTTACTGAATCATCAAAGGAATTACTGAAACTAATCATTCACCCCTATCTCAATGAAGACTGAAACCAAACTTTGTCTACAGAAGGTCATCTGAGAGTATGTGGATATTGATAAGCTAACATAACTGAAAGAGCCAACCTCAGCTAGGTCTTTGGGCTTTTTTTTAATTTTTATTTTTATTTTGTTTTTAATAATTTATGCACAAAAAATTTGTTTCAAATTTCAGTATCATCTAAAAATAGTATTTAAATATTTTAAAAATTAAACATCACAGAACTTAAATGAAGTAATATTTAAAAACTGTCGAAAGCTAAATAATTTTTTCTGCCTATTTAACCTGCACTTCTAAATAAATTAAAAATATCTAAATATTAAGCAGATCATAACTAGTACAGTCAATAAAATGAAAAACAGAAAACAAAACCAAAAAAAAAAAAGCTCAGTTTTCTTTAACTTGAGATATTCAAATTCAGGAGGTATTAAAAAAAAAAAAGAAGAACAAAAAAGCTGATTTATGATACTGGGTTCAGAGTTCCTGGTTCTTTGCTACCTGGTGACTCTGTAACATTTCGGCTTTGCTGCATGAGGTGATGTAACACCCCCAGTCCCATCCTCAGCTCTGAGAAAGCCCCACCATCCTCACAGCCAGGATCCCCATACACAGCCCCCCTGAAAACACCTCCTTGCTTTACAGTCTGCTGCAAAACCCTACTTAAGGGGGAAAAAAAAAGGCAGCCAGAGGGGGGAAGTGAGGGGGAGGAAGAAAAGAAAAGTCGCTCTATTGAGTACAGCATCTCTACCACACATAATTCAAGGACTATAGCTGGTATGAGTTGGGGGGTAGGGGGGAGAAGGGAGCTTTTTTTATCCTTTTCCTTCAAAGAAACATATCAGAAATAAACTGCTATTCATTTAGGTAAATCCCCATCACATTTACTTTCAGCAAACCTAAATAATAATACAAAATAACCCAAAATGAACGATATATATAACATGTGGTAAATAAAAGTTTAACAAATCCCTGGAGAGTTACCACCAGCACTAAATGTGGCATTTCTTTCCTGAACAATTTACAAATCCAAGCTCACAATAGAAGATTTCACAAATAATAATTACAATCTGCACAGTAACAACAATTTGGGTGGTTTTTTTTGGACTTAAAATAAAAACAATTACATATAAATACTACCTAAACATACATGCCATCTCAATCAGGAGGGACTGAAATGGAAGAACACACAGCTTACAGGTGACTAGTTCTGAAAATATAAATGTATGCTGTTCTTTAAATACAATTTTGTAAGTTTAGATTTTATGGCAATTTGAGATCCCATTTTGACAGTCTTGTATGCACCACACACCACCTCCCTACAAAAAAAACACATATAGAAAGGTATTCGTGTTCTTGGTTAAGGCAAGATTAACACAACAAGCTCTTTTCCAAAAAATAAAATGCAATTTAAACCAGGAAAAAGGCCTTGCAATAAGAAGGCTGTTTTACTGTTTATGTTATAATTCTGAGTGACTGGATGTAGCATAAAGCTATGATTACTTTCCTGTGGTCATATACTATGTGATTTAGAGTATGTTTAGGGAAAATGTTAACTGAGACACGGGGCTGTAAACAGACCCAGAATTTGGGCACAGAAATGCACCCCCTTGTGCTAACCCACATCCAACCCATGTGCAACTTTATTTATTGTTCAGAGTTCACTGCAGAGGAGTGAAGCTGTCTCTAATGCCATACAAATTTGGCTATCAGCTGTCCTATGCAAATTTGTCTCTAATTACATATGCATTACTGAGCTATGAAATAAGTCAGTGTGTTGTGGTATGTGAATACACATCCCGCTCTTGTTTTTGAGCATAATAGTTTTCAGTGTCTGCAGAGTGTTCATATCCTGTGGACTTGGTTTTTTTTTTCCCCCTTTTCCTTTCTATCTTGCAGACTTCTCCTCCCCCACATCTTTTTTTTAATGAGACACCTTTTTTCCTAATAAAAAAATAAATTAAGACAGAATTCATTTTTAAACCTGTTCTTAAAAGAATATGAATTCCAACCAGAGAGAGATGAAGCAAAAAACCAAGGACTGTTTTTCTATTTTGTGTAATGAATTAGCTTTAAAAAAAGGTAGAACAATAAACAAACAACTACCCAAAAACATTTTTGTCAGCTAATTATGTACTAAGCAAGAAGTAATTTTATCCTTATACCTACATTTTATGTTTTGGGCACTTCTATTTCATGTCCCTTGACACCTTCTCCAATAATCCATCTACTTTATATTGGAAAGCCTCACATGAATAAAACTTTATGGCACTACAGGCATTTAGCCTTCCACTGACATTCCTGGCCTGTTCAATTCTGCAATTCAATCAAAATCAAATCTCAAAATCCTCTTGTCAGCCAGCGCTGCTTTCATATGCCCGAGCCCTGTGTAAGGATAACTGCATCCAATCTTTCCCCCAAGCAGTGCTTATATTGTTTTATTACAGTTCAATGAGTGGAGTTCAAAATTACATGCAGCTGCCTACTACTGTGGTCTGTCTGTGCTACGCATGGACACAAGTATTGCCCACCAGGCTTGAAATCATTCACTTACTGGTCTGGCAAGAGAGACTGCGAGCACTTCACTGTGTGCAGGAACATCCTGCCTGCTAGATCTAAAGAGGGTGATGTTAGCAGATCAGTCCCTTTATAAAGGGATTGTGAAAGCCCTATGAAATGCAACTCAAACGTGCTCGATGTTAAGCATGTGGCTACTGCACATAAAAGCAAAGATAAACCTCAACATGCACTACTCATTCGCAGAAAGCTTGTGAGGGAAGATAAAGGACAGGGGAATAAAAGGCATCTCACTGAGTTTTATGTGTGTTTTAAATGACAAAGCTTCATTTAGACAAGTTTTATCTTTTCCTTTCTCCCCTCCCCAATCTTCATGCTGAAGCAAAAGGACGAAACAAAGCTAATTAAATACTATTTAATCAGATGAACAATGCAGCCACTTCAGATCAAAATGCTTAAAAACTCCTGCGGCACCAGCTCCTGTACAGCCTGGCTGCAGGGAGAGAGAGCATCAAAACTGGGCGGGATTCCCACCCCACACTCGCTGGGGGCTGGAGGTAAAAAGAGTGTCAAGAGAATACTTCCTGTGCTATGACCAGGGCTGGGAAACAGCAACAGCCATGAGCTGCTGGAGAAGGGCTCATCCACAGGCTGCCCAGCCAGGTACCAGCATAACCCCCCCACATCCAGCATCAGCATCCTCCTGGCACACAGGGAATTCCACCGACACAGGTTAACCTGTGGCCCATCACATTAACATTTAGTGATCATTTTTACTCAGCTTTCCGTCAGCATTTTACGGTATTACAACAGTGACCAAAAAAAAAAAAAAAAAAAAAAAAAAGAAAAGAATAAAAGGCTTTTATCAAAGGCTATTCATCAAATATTGTACCATGACTAAATTCTGTAAGAGTAGCAAGTGAGAAAACAGAGGCAACACATCGTTAGACATCCTGCCGAGAAAAAGCTCTCTCTGAGATGAACCCCATTACCTTCCAGCACATAGGTCTGAGAACCAAGCTAACCACACAACAAACCACCAACCTATGACAGCAGCACTAAACTGCTTGTCCACGAATCAAGGCTTCATTTCTTTTTCAAAAAAAATAGAGAGAGGAGGAAGAAAAGCCCGCTCAGCTGCTGTGCAACTGCTCACGTGTTGGTTATGTAGAACCAAACCCAGTTGTGAGGCTGGCCAGCTTTTGGGCTTTTCACTGCCTTCATTCAAGAGCAGTGTGGACGACTGTGTGCACATCATGCGTGTGCCTGTTAATCTGTTTCTACATCTATTTGTAAAGAGCCTGGACAGGGAAATCTGGAAATGTGACAGCAGTGACCGATCCTGGAGCCACCGACTGTGACACTCCAGGAGAGAGGCACAGCCCCCAGCTCAGGAACTGGGATACAGCCCACACAATGCAGCTGCAAGATCCCACCCCTGACAAGGGTTTGTGGCCAGGCAGTCACATCTCCTTCATGTCTACTTATGGTACAATGACAGATTTGGGAACACTTGTACCAAATCTCAGAGTGCTATGACCACAGCCATTTCAGTCATCTCCTTCCCATCTGAAACCACCAACAGCATCTTTCTGTACAAGACTAAAGCTTCTCTAGTAGAAATGGACTGGGTTATGGAGCACCAAAGCCCTGGGGGAGTTCCTGCACAGCTCCCCACAGCAGCCCTGTCCCCACACGCCTCACAGACTCAGGGCCAACACGGAAAACCCTCAGAGGAAATACAACTTCCCTTTGTTAAAGCAACTGAGAGCAAGGAGGGTGAGGGAAGGAGTAAAAAGCCCTCCATCAGCCTGCAGATCAGGCTTTGCAGCCCCACACACGGCTGGAACTTTCAGTTTTGGGGTGTTCTGTAGCCTGAGTCACAACTCCCCTGGGTGCTGCACATGTACAGCACATCTCCACCACCCCCAGGCAGAGGTACCTGTGCTCTCCCAGGGACCAAACTTGGCCAGCAAAGTGCTAACAAAACATCAGCCGAGGAACCCTGCTCAGAAACAGTAGATATGGTTCCTGTCAATGCACAATGACATATCAACATTACAGAATCCAAAACTGGAGGCAAACCACTTGGGCGTGCACTGGGGCTCAGGAGGGGAAAAACCGTCTCGCTCCACACGCACGCTTGTAGGAAGTGACAAAGCACCACGTCTGCCTGCCACCCGAAACACATTTAGCAGCCTATAGATAGCAACCCCGGGTGACTCTGCACCTGTGGCTGCGCCGTGAATCCACAGGGATGAGAGGCAAACCAGGAGCTGCAGCTCCCAACCGCCTCCTTTTTCACCACCATCGCAGTATTTACTGTAACACATGTGACTTAGTGAAGCCCCAGATTAATTAAATGAACTCCTCCATTAATCAATCAATCAATCCAGCACAGAGCAGTTGAAATATTGAATTACTTAAGAGCAGCATCTTTATATAGGACTTTTAAAGGTCTGCTCTGGAGGACCTTATCCCCCGTAATCAAATTCAGCCTCACAAGCAGAGGAGCATAAGAAACCCAGAGGAGGCCCTGGGGTTGTGAGAGCAGGAGCATGGGCACGTTCCTGGGTGGGAGGGAAACACCAGCTCCTGCCTTGGGAAACTGCCCCATCCCAAGGGGTCAGTGAGCTGCCCCCAAAACAAACATTCCTCTGAACCCCCCTTGGAAACAACCTCCCCACGCACTGACAGTGAGGGCTCCTCCTTGTTCAGTCAGGATCACTAATCAATTCAATAAGAAAATCAGTTTTAGGATTGCCCAATCCTAAGGAACACCTCACTTCCAGCTGGCAGAGCAGAACAGGGGGAAGGAGGAGAGCAGAGCCATGTGCTGGTACTCTGGGAATACCTGAATGCATACATAATAGTTGCAAAACCTGTAAAGTCAGTAAAGGTTATCTAATTTTATATATGGTGAAATTTAGGCAGAGAGAGTTGAAACACGTTGTTCTGAGATGTGCAGAGCACCGGTGAGAATGTCAGTAATAAGAACACCAATCTCCCATCATCCTGAAAGCCAGGCACACAAACTGCTAATACGATCAATTTTGTCATCTGTGGGTCCACTTGAACCACTATATTTGGACATCAAAATAGGAGGAATGAATTCTACACTTCTTCCCATCTTCATTTCAGTCTGGATGAGACTGGTGTAGCTATGGTTATAAGTGGGGGAAAGGACAATAGGGGGAAAGAAAAATATCCTAGTCCATGCATATAATCATTCCAATTACTGAAAAATCCCCATCATCGGAAACTTCTCTCATAGCATGCAAATTGCTGTTTCCCTTAGGCAACAAAAAATTAAGTTTCACAAGGCTCCCCCTCAAAAAACAGACCTATAACATCTAGGCAAAAATAACTAATCCTGGTATGTCTTCCCCACCCCCAGCAAATATAAATATTTTAGCTATTTCAGCTGCAAGAGTCTGATTTAAGTGGCTATAACTTCTTTTGTGCGTGCTCTTCTGCCTTCAGCCCTTCCCACCACCACCAGTTATCCTGCCCTGAGCAGGGATCTCAGTGGAGCACATGGACTGCCCTGACTGCTTCTCCCAAACACAAAGAGAACAGAGTAACAGCCTTGAGATCTTGGGACAAGATGCAGGACCCAGAATCAAATAAAAATGCAGCAATATGAACACATACTTCACTGCTCAACAGTCACTATTTTTTTTGGCAAAGACAATACCAAAAAAATAGAAAAGGCTTATTACAAGCCCTAAATGTAGGATGGCACAGCATGTTAACATATTGCTGTACATCCTTTATAGAATTGCCTCCAAAGCTATATTAAAATAACGTTAAGGTTGCAAAAACTAAGCAACAAAGTTGGCAACATCAACGTGCAATCCCGATTTACACCTTTGAAATGAGTATTACAATCAAGTCTTCACTTACACAATCTTATTTTTTTTTCTGTGGGACTCCCATCTAATTCACAGTTATTAAACATTGCCTTTCTCCTTATAAAACCTCTCCTGACAGTGGCACACACCACTTATTCAGCACATGCTATGCAAATCCAAAATGAATACAGAATTACCAAACTCCTCCTGACCACGTCTCTAGTTTTCTCATTAGTGTACCAGAATGTTAAGAAAAAGCTTCTCACCTTCACTTGCAAAGATGTTTGATGGCATCACAACCACCTCAAGGCTGGAAGACCAAGAGAAAGCAAAAGGGAGGCTCTTGATAGCTGTTGGTTTGAGTTACCCAAACTCCAGGCACCAATCTGAGCCCACCCTGACTCACAGTCTTTATGAATCCTAACAGCCTCATGTGCTGCAGACACCCTGAAATGGCCTCGTTTTTTGTGGCTGCCCAGCCCAGATCACTTCTGTAAATTGGCCCCAGGTGTCTCTTGGTGGGCATGCAGAAATAAGGAACAGGGAACCCTGTGACAAATTTGGAGCAACTGGGTTTGGATGATGTGCCAAAGAGCAAAGCAAGCTCTTTGGGAAGGAAAAAAAAAAAACAACAAGAAGAAAATAAACCCCCAAAACTACAGGAACATGTAAGTTTTACAGGTCCAACAGCCCAGAGGCTTGATTAAGGCCTGTGCCACCTTAACTCTGTTGTTTCCCAAATCTCAGGTGCCAGACTATGCCATCTTGAAGGTTGTTTTCACAACCTGTTTTTAATGTATATAATTTCTTTAGAACTTTTTACTCTGTCTTTAAGAAGTGAGAACTGACAGAGAATCAAGAAGCAGATACAACCAGAGAGGAGAGTGGCCATTGAGAGGCACACCAGTCACCACCACCAGAACTAACAGCATAACCAGACACTGCTGGGTGGCACTGGGAGCTGCTGGTGGCAGAGCAGGGTGGAGGCATCAGCCCCTCCTTCTGAGCATCACTCCAAGAGCCATAAGTGTGAGGTCCCCACTAGGATCACTCCAATATCCTCAAACAACTTTAATTGCCTTGACAACTCCAGTGACTCCAAAGCAGTGTGAGAAACCAGGAGCTCCCACTGCTTCTCAGGGTACCCACTTACCCCTGACACCTTGAGGCCATGGAACCCCACGTGGCACCACACGAGGAGGATGCTGAGGCACTGTGGGACTTGTCCTCCCCCAAGGCACCTGGGCAGGACCCTCCATACTCAGCAAAGTGCTGTGTGGCTGCCCTGGCTTCCCCTCACCAGTGACAGCTCCTGCACAGAGACACTGCAGCTCTGTTAAAAATACACACACACACATACACATGCACCCCTACGTTAAAAAAGAACAATTCTTTATATGGCAATGAGCTGTGCTGTCATTCCTGTCCATTATGCACCAGCTCAGGTTTGCTTGGGCAGCTGAAGAGACTTGGTGAGGTCAGTGGGTGCTTTCAGAAGACTTGTCACACTCCCAGCAGCTTAATTTCTGCCCCTGTATATGCTCGAGGAAGTCACAGGTGTTGTTCAGAAGTGGCAAATCTCAGTTTTGTTCAATACTTACATGGTATTTTATGCTGGGGAAGGGGCTGCACTAATACACAGAAACTGCCAAGTATCACATTCTTCCCCTGATCTATGGCATTCTCCATCCTCCCCAGTAATTTGCACTTTCTTCTCTTTCAAAGACTCCCATAAAAGCCATTTACAGTCAATACAGTCTTATTAGCACCTGGTGTATGTTCTCTTCTCAAAGTACGTGTTTACTTTGACTTCCCCCTCTCAGAAACAACAGGAGACTGTTGCCATTTTATATCACAGACTCTCAGAGTCCAGAGCATTTCCAAACACAGGTTAATAAAACAAAAATGAAATTTAAATAAAGCAGCAAAAAAACCACTTGAGAAAAGCCTGCCCTGCAGTTGCTGTGACTAAAGAGAACAGCGAAAGCCAAAAGGAAGGAGTTAACCTTCGTTGGGAACAGCATCAAACAGTCGCTGCTGCTGCTGCTTCAGTGATCGCTGCACCGGGGCTGGCTGCAGCAAACTGCATCCCTTGGCAAGGCAAGAGCATCACCTACACACTCTCAATTCTCCAAGGGTCACAGCTAAAGCACTGCCCTTTCGGTGTGGGGAACAACCAGCATCAGGTACACAAGGAAAATCTGGTGGATTGAACAGGAAACTACCGAGAACTATTTCTGAAATGTAAATGAGACTCTGCTACTTTCATTTCATTCTTGCCGTAGCACTGTGCTGAGATGAAGTTTCCATCTGTGATTTCCAGGACAGGATATCAGCCATTTCAGATGGCATCCGACGGAAGACAGAGAGACACATTACTCACAAATTTTTGTTTTATAAAACTATTTAAACTCAATTTGGTCTTTGCCCGGACGGAGCTTATGGGGGATTAATTCAGTGCCTTGGGGAACGACCTTGCAGCAAATACGCAGCTTTACCCCCACCATCCCTTTTTAAAATTACTATTTTTTAGAACAACTTGTCTAAAGTTACAATTTGAAATGGACTTAATAACTTAAAGGACAGTTTTGATAAGGCCATGCTAAATACTGATATTTTATTCCTACCTTGACTTCAACAAGTTAAACAGTTTGTGGTATCAAACCTCAAGGTTTTGAACACAAGAAAACATTTTCCCATCTCTCACTGAAATTCAAGGACTCTTGGACTACCTGTGAAATTTAGTGTCCATATGCAAGAGACAGCACAATCCAGCAAAATTATTTCAAACACTTGTTGTCTCTTTTTTCACAACATTTTCACCATCAGTCGCACAAATTTATCAGCAAAAAATGCTGAAGTCAATGATGATGCAATTAAGGCTTTGATTACACGATGACAGCAAATCGATTTAAAAGCAGATTATATCAACAGTTGGGCAAAAGGAGAGGCAGACATTATGGAAATCAGACCTTTTAATATCTTTAAGATTCCATAACCCCAGAGAGCATCTTTAATTCACCCTCTTTTATTCCAGATGGTCTCATAAAAAAACCCCTAAGTTATCACATTCTGGTAGCCCATGCTAACACACTTCCTATGACATGATGCTAATACGTGTTAAAAACCAACATTAAAAAAATAAAATAAAATAAAAATCCAAATTGCAGCTATTTCCCCACCAAGGTGACATTTGCAACCACGTACATTTTTTAAAGACCCCCAGGATACAACACATCACTTACTTCCAGCGGGCAGGCATGGCAGTGCCTGGTGAAGGCACGCTGAGTTACACATAACTATTTAAGAGCAGGATTTGGCTTCAGACTCCGCATGAAGGCAGGAATAGGGAACTATTGTGCTGCCTGTTTTCTCACAGCAGATCCCAACTAGCTTTGGCTATGGATCCAGCACCGCCAGCCAATTTCAAGGATAAAAAAAAAGAGCCTCCGACCCTTTCCTTTCTCTCCCTTTTTGTAATCTCTTGCAGGCACAGCGGCTCCAGCAAGCAGCTCCCCTACCAGCCCAATATTTACACTAAACCACTAAAGGACTTTCTATTATAATGCTATCTCATTGATACAAGATTACTCCTGAACCACATCAAACCCCGTAACACTGTGAAAGGCACAAACGCCGTCTCAAGAAAGAGGCGCAGAGTGGATTATTTTAGTCTCGTTATTTCAACGGCACTTTTTAGATTTATGTAAAAAGTAATGCAATGCTACAGTAAGTGTTTCTCCCCTGGGGGCAACTGAGTGTCTATATGGATTAAATGTACACGTGTAAACACTTGCGATAGCTAATTATGTTCCTGAAAGTCCCCAATTCTTCCCATCTCTTAATCCTACAAAATAAAAACACTTCAAAAAAGAAAAAAATTCAGATAATCATCAATTTTATCTACTGTCTTTGAAACTCTACAGAGATTTTTCACCTGAGAATCAAAAAGTGTTAAAACTCCAGGCTCTTTTAACTCTCTTTTACAAAAGCTGCATGGATGTAAAAACCCCAGCAGAACACAGCACTTGCCGTCTCCTCTGGTTGCATAGAACATGAAAGAGTAACCAGACATTTTTATTCAAATGAAATTATACAAATTTTTTTTATCCTTTTTTTTTTCCCTTCAGCATGCAAAAAACCCCACCCTATAGTGAACACAAGCTTAAAGCAATCTTTTCCAATGGACCATTTTACTTATTCTACAATTTCTTACCCAAATTACACAGGTATAATTATTTTGACACTGTAATGAAAAGAAAATGGGATTTGGGCACTGTGGGTTTATCTAATAACACTATTTCTTGCCAGACTTCACAGCACTGACAATCACAAAGAGCCCTGTCCATTCCAATAGGAAATATTTGATTTTACTGTAGGAACATTATTTATTTTCACCAAGTTGCTATTATCAGAAAGGATATGATAGCTGAATAATAAAAATGAAATCAAGAAATTCTGGTGTTTCAAGGCTTTATTTTTTTCTGCTCTCACTTTTGACATTTTCTTCCCCTGGAGAGACAAGATAAAGTGCTGTCATAAATGGGTGACTTTTCTTGTCAAATGACAGATTTGATTCTCCATGGCAACCACAAATCAAGGTGCTAGTCTGAATTAAAGCTTCTCTTAAAAGGCGTCTTTATGTTTATAAAATGAATTTAAATTAAATGGGTATTAGGTACAGTTTTTTACCTCCATTTATTTATTGACTAAGGAGCTCTGTGCTGCGTGGAGCTTATTTGCATTTTAAGGAAAGACAACATATTGTACTGGCAGATGCACAAACAAAGCAAGTTACAAGGTCATGCTACATATACTAGTTTACAGTACTATGAATGGTATACAGATGGACAGCAAGCAGTTAAGAGGTACTTAAATACTGGAAAAAGCACAAAAATTACCTAGAGAGTAACAGATGAAGGAAATCTCTCCTCATTTCATAACACTGCTTTCTTCCACACACAGTTAATAGAGAGTCATGTAATTGTCACAAACAGAATGCCAAAAGGGAAAAAAAAATGTAAAAAATCAGATGCTTCCTCCTGTGCCCTTATGCAATCTTACTATAGAGCATGATACGCTCTTACAAATGGTTGTTACCATGACTTTCAAATACCCGAATTTATCCCAGATTTCTAACTTCAACTGCTCTAAAAATTCACTTTCTTGAGGTCACAACACATCTGAATTTCTTTATTCAGAAGATGAGTCAGTGGAGCCTCCTAGTTCCACAATTAACCTCCCCTATTACCTCTTTTTTAAAAAAAAAAAGAAAAAAAAACCTGAAACCCAGGGAACCTAAATTGCACTGTAATACTCTCCTCATTCCATTTCCCCAAAGAAATGGGAAAATCTTTGCACAGACATTGGACTTAAAATTTAACATATAGGTAAAGTCAAATATGTATTTTTACACACAAGCAAATACTTTCAAAAATGCAGAGAGCATTATTAAAAAAAAAAAAAATCAAAATACTGCAGGTTTGTCAGCCAATTCTCTCGGTTACCAGAGTCAAGTGGCTCCATATTCACTGCCCTTGTAAGCTCTGCCAAATTTGATTTTAAGCTTCCTGAAGTTAAAGAAGGTTTATACAGTATTAACACGAGATCTTCTCACACATTTCTCAAGTTATTACACAGCCTTTTATCCAAAATCACAATTTTAAGCGGCGCAGGAAGGCTTCAGTTCAGCTTCAGAGGCAGAGATGGACAGAGGATGTCTTCATCCCGCCGCCGCTTTCTGCTCCGCTTCACCGCCGACTCCTCCCGGGAAGGTGCAATAAAAGGGAGCCACAAACTTGGAAAATCTCATTACACCCCAGGTCCGTGCAGGATTTGGCCCCTACACCCTGCAGCTGGGGACAGCCCCCACCTTGCTGCTGTGGAGCAGCTCAGACACAGATTTTGGGGTCCCGAGCCTGAAGCCATTCCCCAAATTATTGGCACCTGTGTGCAACCCAGAAATGTCCCAATCTCCTATTGACAGCTTTTCAAGCCAACTATCCCATCTTAGGAGTTAGGGAGGAATAACAGTCAGGCCTCTCTGAACCAGTGCATAAACACTGGCTACATAAAAATCAAAGGACACTTTGCTAATGTACTACTGTATAAGTAACAGCCTCATTAAAATATGACTAATCTGTAGCAGGAATGTGCATTTTATGGGGTAAGCAATTGAATTTCTTACATTTTTATAGTGAGAAAAGAAAAAGAAAATGAGTCTACCTATTTCACTCATACTGTAACCTGATCACAATGTTTATACATGCCCATCACAGTGCTATATAAATTAAGTCCCAAGAAAGGGTTTGAGAAAATAAAATATGGTTCACTTCAAACAACACCTCCAGCTCAACTCCTGAAAATCCTTGGCACTTCTTGCTAGGCACTTCTGGACATTCTTGAGGTTAAGAGCCTGTCTCCTCGAGGTCTAAATACTGAACTTTTAGGGAAAATTCCCCAAATTACCACCATGCAGAGGGATAACTGCACATGGAACATTTTCTGCAGGCTGTTACACAAGCTGGATGATGTGTGGTAGGTACTGGAGTATTGTCTGCTAATTAGGGGGATGGAGACTGATGCCCACACCTCGTGCTTAGGTCTTGTCTCCATCAGCAGAATCAAGGTGAAGCAAGCCTGGTTAAGGTTGCTGCTCTGCTGTGTATCTGCAAGAAACTGGAAGGTTTTCTGGGCCCTTAGAGCCAGCTTACAGCATTGGTTTGCTGAGTGAGCTCTGAGCCCTGCAGCTGCTAAAATTGTTGTTCAAACTGTGTTTCAGAAATGGGCAGTCACGGAACCTTGTGCCATGGTGGTGTTTGGGACATGCTGCAGCAAAACCAGCAGGAGTTCTGCAGCTCCAAGTGTTCTGAAAGCAGATATGGCACAGGCAGGAAAACCTGGGAAATGCACCAATTTGGGGTTCTTAACCTTTTTTGGGGGTCATGGTATTGGTGGGGCTGCACCAAACCACTTGAAGACTTTGATGTTTGCCAATGTGGAGTAACTCCAGATAAAAACATGAATTTGTTACAGAAGCGATGCAAAAAGAAGAGAACTTGGCTTAAGTGCAGGAGATAAAGATATTTTTTCTTCTTTCTCTTAAAGGTCTCAGCCACTTAGAGGAAATTAATAAGGCTTTGATTAGTCAACATCTAAAATTTAAAGTGGGGTGAGCTGATGATGCTTAGCCTTCTTTGTGAACTCTGTGAGCATTTCTGAGGTGGATTTTGGCAATTATATTAAATCCTCTGCTAAATTGTTGTGAAGCAGAACAGCTCACCTTTTGTATTATTTCTAATACCTGGCATTCAGTTTTATTGAGCATGAGCCCAGGGCTGGTGACAGTCATAAATTTTACTACTTTATTAGTATATGTTATCTGACATTTCCTAACACTGAGCTCTGGGGCTTGAGAGTGACCAGTCTTGACAGAGATGGATACTTAGCATAAGAGTTATAAAGGCAACAGCAGAGGCTTCAGTGATATTTTAAGCAGGGAAACTATGCAACATACTTTAAAAAGTGAAAAGACAACCAGGAAAATCTTTGGTTGGTAATCATAGTCAGGAAATGCCAGCAAATGTTTTGAGATGCAAGCTGAAAATGGGAAAGATGTTTAAAGCCAGCTTTGCTACCTTTAGCAGTGAACTATAAAGCTAATCACATATATTTTTGGGGTCCTTAACGTGGACCAGATGGAACTACACTGCACATAAATAAAAAACATTCTCTGGCTTGTGGGCTGGTTTGAATTTTGTTTCATTGGATAAATGTGGAAGACAAAGTCACCAAGTAGGTTTTAGTCTGAGTAAACCGTGAAGCAATTATCAGAGTTCCAAAATGCATCTTCCATCAGAATCCCTACTGCCTTCTCATTTTCACATGGAAGTTATTTCAAATCAACTTGAGACCTCACCATGTCCACACCAGCTAGATTAGAGCAAGTTCAGGTGCAGCACCTGCTCCTGAGCTCCTGGGTCCATCTTGGGGGGCTCCACCTACATCCTACTGAATCCTAAAAAAAAAAAAAGGCATTCTTCTCATCAGTTTTTTTTTGTTAGAAATAATACTAATTAATTTGGGGAAATTTGATAACAAGCTGTGGAAATACCTGATGCAAACCTGCAAGGTAAATAAACTGAGGAGAATAATCTCGAATCTCTTTTTAAGTTACAAAATTATTTACTTGGTCTGATCTGAGCAAACATAAAAGAATACCTCTCCCAGGCTCCAGGCATTGTTACCATCAATTAACTAACAATTCCATAAACAATAAAAGTATTACAAAAACAGCGGCACATCCACACCTACACATTAGCACCAGTCAGCAAAAACCCCAACAAAAAACTACAAACAACACTTCCTACTCCTTAATTCCCAAAGGAAACTCCACCCCAGCTGCTGCAATCAAAAATACAGACTTAACAAAGTGCCTGCAAGGTTAAGTGGCAATTTTAGGTGTTACTTGGAACAGAAGTAAAACAATTTCAGACACAAGGGTGAGTGTAAGCTGAGAACTCCTCAAACAGAGACTTTTCCCTAAATGACAATTTCTTGCAGAGAATGTGCTCTCAGCTTCAGGATGCTGAAAGGTGAATGGGTCTAGATGAAAAAAGAAAAGAAAAAAATCCAACTAGACAATGCATCACCGACTGACCCCAGAAGCAGCAGAGCTTCCTTGCAGCAGCACAGATGTTTTTGGGAGAGGGCTGTGCAACCACTGCTCCATCACACAGTGGAAGTGGAGGGACAGCAGGAAAAAGGGATTCCAGCCTGCTTCCTCCCTGCCTCTTCTCCCTTCTGCAAGTCCACACTTGCCTCTTCCCACTGGTTTCTCAACTGTTCTCACATTTCTGTGGGTCAACACGGCACTGCCTTGGCACTCACACAACGCCTGTGAAATCCAGGGAGTCATGCAAACACACCTGAATATGCAACATCTTCTTTTCTGATTCATTATGAATAGGTAGGAGCCATTTTAACCAGGATGGTGAATATCTCCATTCTTCCCTTTGGAAAGTATTCTTAAAAAAAAAAAATCATCCTGACTTCTTGTTGCTCCAAAGCTCTCCCACTGATGGTCCAGAGATCCCTAAGCACATGCGGACCATCACTGCAGGCAGTCATTGCTTCTGCCACAAAGTCAGGCAGGCACTGAAGGGGGACAGTGCCAACAACCTGCATAAATGCAAGCTGAGATGAATTATGCAAATATATCATGCATCTGGAAAATGGTGCTTTAAAATACAGCTTCACTGTTCAGCTGACAGCAACCAGGCCCCTACCTGGCAGTTCTCCTGGGTGTCTTTCCTCTGTCAAGTTAATATTCTCTGCCCCCAAAACACATTACGGAAAAATTCAGCTGTCCCCTGGGAATTAATGTACATTGTTACAATAAGAGAACCAATTCAGTCTTTAAAACTGTGAAATACAAAGATTTTCATCCTGGTTTAAGTCCAAGTTTCAACACAAACTGAGCTTTGAACCCTCCAAGATTTCTTTCCAAGAGCAAGTGATCCAGGGGAGGATCTCCTTCAACATACACGCAATAGCAAATTAAAAAGTGACTATGACAGAGGAGGGTGATTTATGAAACACAAGTGTGGGGAAATAATTATTTACCTTTATAACAAGCAGTTTCTTCTTGGGTTTTTTTGCCATAAATGTAACTACCTCCCAACAGCAACTTCTTAAAAGATGTTTGTCAACTTCTGTCATTCACAGATACAATTTTTTTTGTTGTGTATCTCTCTCTAATGAGATGCACAGCCAAGGACGGTTGTCAGCATCATAGCACCGCTGTTGTGACATGTATTTCATTTTATTCAATACATAACGGGGAAGCTGCTAAACCCAGCAGTCCAAGCAACGTCCAAATAAGCATTAATAATGTGGTGAATAACTGATCATCACTAGATGGTTTTCAGCAGGATAAAGGGTTCTCCCTCCCCCTTTTAAAAATATCCTCAGAGTTGGAAAACAAAGAGGCAGAAGTTAAGACTGTTGCCTGCTGCCTCCCACGATGGGCACACATCTGCAAGTGCCAACCTGCTCGTGGCTGAGCAGGGATCCTCATGCACCAGGGATTTCAGCACTGCACCAGGAGATTGCAGCAGCACAGCAGGTGGAGCGGGGGGCTCAGGGAGAAGCAATTAAACGTGGATTGTGGCTCCCATTTTTCAAGGTAGATGGCAAATTCAGTTTCACAGACATGTACAAATTCATGTACAAAACCCACTGGATAATACAAGGACATCTGTGTTTACCAAAGTAATCATTATTGTTTAATGCGTATTTTTTAGGCCATTAAACAAATAACTTTAGCTCTGATGAACATGGTGATTTTCATGATAGACTTAAAAGGGGAAAAAAAAAGTTCACAAGAAATGTGGAGCTGCTAACATGTGCTAAGTATTAGGACAAGAACCACAGATTAAGGGCAATGCTTTGACCTCACGTACTCTCACCCCCTGCACGCTCTGCAGCACGGTCCAACAGGGAATTGTGGTTTGCTGCCCTGCATCAGAACCTGAAGTCATCCCTGTGCTGCCTCCTGCCCCAAACTTTGTGGACACACGCAGCCAGGGAGGGCAGTGCCCCATCAAACACCACCAGCAACCACAGGACTGAAACTCCATCCTTCTGGGACCGACCCCACAGTCAGGCTGCACCCACCCACAAAGCTCAGGGCAGGGAACACACAGGTCTCCAAACCAAGCCCAGCACCCTCACAGCCCTTGGGAGGTGGGTTCCACCTCCTCTCCCTGATTTACAACTGATATCCCTGCTTTAGAACCATCACCTCTGCCCCACCCGTTTGTGGGGTCCAGCCCAGAGGGAAGAACATTCCCAACCTCGGGGGCTCCGAGGGGAGCTGGAGGCAGGCAGGGCTGGCAGGCAGGGCTGGGGGAGCTCAGGGGAGGAGTGAGCCGAGCCGAGACCCCGCTCCATGTTCAGTGATTATGAGATTAGTGTGTTTTTATTTAAAGTATTACCCGTTAACATCCCGTATTACAAAAGTAGCACAACAGTATCGACAGACTGTCAATATTAATAGGAGTGTCTAATGTTTTATCAATACTAATTTAATTTCTGTTATCTGCAGGCTGCAGGGCCTTTCTGAAGAAACAGAGGAACAAGAATGAGAAAGCCAAAGCAGTGACATAACAGGAAAACGAGCCATTCCTTCAGCTTCTTGATCATTCAGTGGCACCCTGCAGTTAACACAGTTATCCTTGCTGCTTCTTTTGAGCAAAAACACCAAGGACAAAACCTGCTGAGGTGTTTTTTTCCCAATATCACCAGAACCTCCACAACTCTCTTTTTCTCTTTGGCCAGAAACCATCTTTGCAGAGCAGTATTTTTCCTAACTACGTACACCCAAAATCTGTAAAATAGATGTGTCAGACAAAAGCAATTACTGGTTGGATGAACAACTCATCTTTACAACACAGAGGTGATTCACAAAGGAGAATTTCTAGACCAGTGAATGACCCACTCTCATACAGACTTTAAAGGGCCACATGGAAGATGCATCTTTTTCATTTTACAGGCAAAATATGCAATTTTAGGATAAAACTTCTCAAAGACTTGTATTTTAATGAGGTTCAAATAAGCATCCCAAACAGTCCAGGCAAGGAGATGTGTTAGCAAGTCTGCCTAAGGTGGTAGGTGCTGTAAGGGGTAAGAATCCCTGTTCCTTCCAGGGAGATGCTCAGCAAGACCCAGATCACAGCCCCACCCCTGCACTTCCCATCACTGCTAATGCACTTTAAAAGAGAGAGGAAGACAGGTCCACAATGACAAAATGTCAAACTGAACAAAGTAATTGAGCTAATCATGTAAACATTCATTATTACTAATATTAAAATATCCTGTTTTGCATTTTCTTTTTGTGACAGAATGAGCAGCATCTAAGGACTCAGAATTATCATCTAAGAACTGAGTAAAAGAGGAAACTGTCTAAAATGAAGACTCAGTATCAAAGAAGAATTTTTCTCTTGCTTTAGCACATGAATGATCCCAACTGCACTCTCTACAAAGCATTAAGTTGGAATGCAGGGGAAAGTATTCTTCTCCTTAAATATATTTCAAATAGGTGATTTATGGTTTTCAAACTGCAAAGGAGAGAAGTGGAAAAGAAGGTATTGGGGTAGGAAATTGGCTTACCTTGTGATACTCCATGATGTGTGACCCGTTCCCACAAATGGGTGAATCCTCCTTCCCTCATTAATGAGGCTGCAGATTTCCTGGTCCCCCCCAATCACCTGGAGCTGCCCCACCCCACCACCAGCCATACCCTGAGGATTTTACATCACTGTGACAAATTCTGAAGGTTAATGACACTCAAAACTCCCCTGAGAATGTGTCCAGAGGGTGCTGAGCATGGGGCAGCTACTCAAAGATGCCAGAGATGGGCTGGGTGGTGACAGACCTCCCCACCGTGGTCCCTGATGCTGGGCCACAGCACCATGGACCCAAATCCCACATTAGAATAAGATGAAGTAACGTTTAAAATGGAGATGGGGGATTAAACCCACTTACATTGCAATCAAAATGCTGAATTCTCTCCCCCAGACTGTCTATGCCCTCATGAGTTCTCCTTGAAATTTCCACACAAAATTCTGCCTTCGAGCAGATCTTTGGTGCTGCTCACATCCCCTGCAGTCACACAGAGGAACACCAGCCAGTGGTTGTGAGGAAGCTGTGTCTGCCAGACTGCTTCCCAGAACCACAGAAAAAAATCGAGGAAGGCAGAAAACAAGAGAAAATACTCTGTGGCCTCTGAAAACCCAGGGACAGAACTGATCTCTTCCAGCCAGCTGGGGATGGAGTCAGAAAAGTATCTTGGAAAGAAAAAAGAACCAGTGAGGAATGAACAAGCAAGCAGGGCAAGGGGGGAAACTGTGCCATAGGGAAACTAATCCAAGAGGAGTCCTATAAATTGGAAAAGAATCAAAACTAGGAGCTATTGGACAAGGATTAGTGTAAAAGAGGTAGATTAGGAAATGGGATTTGAGTACCTCATGCACAGCCCAGCCAAGGACTTCAGAGGAGGCAACAGGAACAAATTACAAGGCACAGCAATGTAAGTTAGCCTGAGACTAAGAAAGCAAATTAAAGATGAGCTTCTGGGACTAAGCACCCACCAGGGCAGCTTGAGAAATCTTCAAAAGAGAACAAACCTCTCCAGCCTGCCCATGGAGGTTTGCCTTTGTGTTTTAAGGCTCCAAACCCAGCTGTTTTGGAGATACACATGCAGTAGCAAAACCATCAGCAGAGCCACTGCTGATGTTCCCATCTCCAGCTCAAGAAAGGGACTTGCCACACAGGAATCCTCCCTGCCAGTTATGTCTCTTACCTCACTCAGCTCTTTCTGCTCACTGCCTCCCTTGTCTACAGCCACCATTTCTGCAGCACTTCTCCCTCCTCCTCCTCCTCTTCCCAAGCCTCCAGCCCCCTCTTCTCCCTGCACAGGAGGCAGCTCCAAAGGGAGCAGCAGCAGCCACAGCTCATAACTCGCCTAACGAGTGCCAGCCAGGAGTGATTTGTAGGCATCAAGTAGATTATTGTTTTTTGAGAGAGTGGAAAAGAAAAAGAGGGGCACAAGCTTAAGGTGTTGTTGATGAATGAAGATGAAAAGAAGGTTTTAGGGTGAGAAGTGTTTGTCTAGTGTGACCTAAACCGTTCAAACCTCATTTGATAGATGATGGACATTTATTCCCTGCTATGTGTCACTTCAAAGTCTGAGGTTTATATTAAACAAGAAGTCTTCTCCTTCTAAGTTGTTCGCCAGTTTTTTCCCAGGAGTTTATCACACAGAACAATACTTGGAAATGCAATCACATTTGGTTTTTTAATAAAGCTATCTGGTCACTAGTAGTACATATTAGAAAATGCACTTTATTTTTTTTCATTATGTAATTGTGTGCTTCATTGCTTTTCATCTGTTTTCCCTTGCCGTGGGAGGAGGCATGGCCCAGGAACACCATTTTCTGGGGATGATCTACATCAGAATGAAACCACAGCACCCACTGACACTGCCCTTCCCTCCTCTCTCTCCCCAAAGGCAAGAACCAAGTTCCCAATAAAGCTGAGGTATTTTCTGCTCTGAGGTAAGGCAAATCCAGCTTTTCCACCCCTCAAGGCCCTACCTGGAGAAGCCAGCAGCAGCAAATACTTAAAAGTAAGCAAGGACATGAGGCCCAGCCACAGCTCTAATCACAAATAAGAGATTTTTTGGAGTCTTGCATCCAAGTCACCCATGATACTTTCTCCCATGCCTTTCTCTGGATCTGGATTTGCAACCTTATGAGAGTTGATGTTTGGAAAGAAATCATCTGTATCATGAAATAACTTTTCCCCAAACAGCTAATGGCACTAATAGTTTTGAACAGTTTTCTGCTGAAAGACATGATCGTTCATGATCATTATAAATGTTTACATTCCTATTCATTAAAAACAAACATATTATGCTAATAAATTACAGAGAAACTGTACTTGATGGGACATGTTCCTGTTTAGTATTCACACAAAGCACTGCAGCTTTTAACCACAGGGTAAATTTACTCATTTACTACATCTATTCCTTTAAATGTGCCCCCAAAAGTTGTTTTCTCAGCACTTGCTCGCTAAGATTCCTTTGAATATTGATTTTTGAGGAGTTCATTTTACTTAGCTCCTCTATTAAGAAGAAAACACCATGGATTTACTGAAACCATATTTCTCCACCAGAGTGTTGATTCCCACAGAAGCAAAAAGCATTTCATGGGAGTCCTTGCTCTAAGCAAGGACATCCCCTCTTCTCTTTGTCCTACCCAGAAAAAAAAGCCCACTGCCTTTCATTTGAGATGCTCTGCTCTACCACACCCCAAACACACAGACCTCTCCCCATCAGCAGCAAACTTCCACTGCAGCCCTGCTAAGCCTTGAAGACCCCACAATTTGTGCACCCAACATCCAAGTCAGAAGTTTGAGTTATGCTCCATCAAGCTGCTCCATCTCACTACACTTTCAGAGCTTAAAAAAATTATCAGATTCTACTGAATTTCTCTCTACACAGCTGCATCTCTAATGAACCCCCATAAAAGTTAAAACTTATATTCGGTAATCATATGCAATTGAAACATCACAGAATGAGAAGTCAAGGAACTGTATGTGGGCTGCAATGACTTGTCTTATTGTATTCATTCCCTTAATAAATATATCTTAAAAATAACCTCGCAGTCACACATTTGCAATATAATACAAAAATAACACTGGATTCAAATTATTAAACAGGTAATTTAATAGAATAAGAATTGAAATGTAGGACAATGTGCAACTTTATGCTATAGGAATAAGATGATTTTAGCCAACACAACTATTTTTCTTTTTTGCATTATTTCTGCATTTATAATACTACAACATCCACATAACCTTGACACTGTAGTCACCTTAGTAACAAACAAGTGTAACATTCACTTATAATTGAAATCCCAATAGGGTGTTTGATTCAAGTAAAACAAAAATCAGAGGCCCCTACTCTGCTGCTTTTTTCTTAGTCATATAGACATAGGCTAAAAGGATTTAAAAATAGATATATTTGTACACTATTACATCTACAAAGCAGAGCTATTTAATTTTAATTTAAGGCTAAATGGAAACAAATATAACACCTTTAAAAGACATGATGCTAAAAAGAGAACAAATTATTTAAGTTCTGGACCAGCACAGCTTGGAGAATTCACACCAAGTAAAGGCCAGATTTAAACCAGTCTTACAGCCAAGAGAAGAAGCTGTTCTGGGGACATTGGACCAGCAGAACTGGGTGTGTAGAGGACACCCTTCACTGTGCCACCACAGCCCAGAACTGATGGGGAACAGTATCCCCACCATGTCAAGCTTCTGCTTTCCATAGCTGGTTTCATTTAAATTGGGCTGTTTTGCATGAAAGAAAAAGGGCAAAGGTCCCAGCAGTGCCCAGAAAGGCACATTAATGTGCTTGGTCATTGCTTAGCAATGGCCAAGACCAGACACTTCAGAGAAAGGTACAAAAAACACCTGAACTGAGAGTTTTCACCTCTGGAACAGGACTTTCTGCCTAACCCTTTATTAGCTTTGTCCTAAACCAAGAGAATTTATATTCTTCCTAACTTGAAAGATTAAATAAAACTGCTCCTACTCAAAGCACCTGCAGATGTTTGCAATTACCTATAAACTTAAACTCTCCTACTGCTTCGCACCTAGCCCTTCGTAGCTGGGGTTTACAGTTTTACTGAATCTGTCTGAGGGACAAAACCCAGCCTCAACCACCTGAAGCCATCTATCCCTTTGCTCGTGTTGGCCTGCTCTTTTCACAGCTCCAGAAGAAGGAACTCTGTGCTCCTGCAGAAGCTCCAGCCCATCCACACATCCCTCTCCTCCAGGGCTGCCATCTGCCAGGGCCCCGTCCCGCCCGTCACGCTTTTATGGAGTCCCTGATGAGCATGATTCAATTAAGGTCGCCTGAGAAGCCACTCCACAGCAAATGAGAGGTGACAAGGAGCTGAGAGAGGAGCAGGGGGACACGGGGAGGAGCAGCTGGGCTGGGGGACACGGCAGAACTGCTACAGCACGTGGCAAAGTGGGGTTGAGCTGCCTGTGTCCGAGGGGTGATGGGGAGGGGTACAGGGAAGAGAGAATCTGGAGAAGTGGGATTCTTAGAAAGCTCTTCCCACCCTGTCACAGAAAGACAAATTGGAGGCAAAACCATGAGTTTTACTGAGTTATTCTGTCATCAAGTGCTTTGCCTACACATCAGCAGAGGACACATCACCTTGCTGGGGTTAGGGAGATGCCCACGGGCCCCAGCAGGAGATCTCTGTCCAAAACAGCTGCAGGAGTGGGCTCCTTCTGCTGGTGGAAACAAGGACTCAGCTAAATGTGGAGGGCTACAAGTTTCTGCAACAACATGCAAGTCTCCAACATGTGGCCCGTAACGTAGCTGTTGCCATGGTAAAAAATTCATGTTTAGTGAAAAGTGTTAAATCTTGTATCATAAGTTAAATCAGCTGCCAAGACACATTTTCACAAGTAGGGGAATTTTTGTCTTTTCAGAATGGAATGTTTTTCAGTTGACATTGATTTTTCCCTAAAATAAGTCCCCCAGAAAGGAAGCCAATCACACGTGAGGCAGTCCAAGAGCTGAATTACTCTACTCCTTCTCTGAATCATCAACAAGTGTTGTGTGCTAGTGCATGTGTGTGTACAAATGCACTGTAGCTTCATAAATTCCACCCTCTTCAACAAATCGGCAGTTATACAATTTACTCAGAATATTAAAGTAATGATCCCAGCAGAAACACCAATATTTCATGTTCTGGGTGATGAGACTTCTAAAAGTAACTTTTCTAACCAGGAACCAACTCAAAAATTATGTTGCCCCAGACTTTTCACAAATATAAGACTGAGTCTGACTATACAGCTGTTTATGTAGGTCAAGGACAGAAATACAAAGAGTACATTTATTTGTTTTTATGTTTCTTGCTCAGTATTTCAAAAGAGAACAACTTTAATACAGTTTCAGAAAGAGAGCCAAAGTTAAAATTACTGCAGAATTAGCAAAAAACCCAACAACAACAAAAACCCAAACAAACAAAAAAAATCCCCAATAAAATAACACCCAAAAAAACCCACCCAACCACAAAAAACTTGTTATTTTTATTAATTTAAAAACTACTGCAAGGAAATCTGGCTGTTACCAGTTCAAGACCGTATATCCTTCTTGTCCTGAACTACTCAAATTTGGCTCATTCTAGCATCTTATGGTTAATCTTCCATTTTTGCAGCAAAATGCCTTTCCAGTGGGAGGTTTTCCCACTGGCACACCCAGGGAGGACTCAGCACCAGAACAGCTCCTGCAGAGGGGTCACTGCCCTGCTGGACAATGCAGACCTCTTGGACAACACTGTTCTTTCCTTTCCCACATCTCTCTTCAACAACCACAAGTTGGATTTCACCCTCACTGTGTCTTCTGCGGTGAGGACTTTGCCCAACAGATTCCTTTCTTTTTTACCTGCTTCCAAGTAGCAACAGCCAGCAGCCAGTCACATCCTTGTTTCTAAGTTAAGAAACACTTCTGATTCCTCCTCCTCTCTCTAATTATTGCTCCGCGATCGATTTGCCGTGCGCCATGCCAAATTCGCACCTTAGCTCCTCACCTCGAGTCACTAAAACTCAAACTCTCCTCCCATCTTCTCCACAAAAGACATTTTCTAGCAGGCAAGCTCCTGCTAACGCTCCCTTGCCTCCCTCTCTCTCTCTCTCTCTCTCTCTCCTGAAACCAGCTCTTCAGAAAGGCTGGAGCATATTTAGCCCTCCCAGCTCTCTGCTTGTCTCTTTCTTTTATTTTACATGGTTCAGTGTTCACATTCTGCTCTCATTCTGCCTTCTCTCCTTCTTTCTCTGCTCCGGTGCTACAAAAAGACATCTTCTGTGACACCTTAAAGAAAAAAGGTCCCTGAATTAACGTGACTTGCACTGCGTGGTATTTTCAGACCGCCCATTTGCTAATGCTGAAAACACAATTAGGAAGTCAGGGAAAGAGCTTACAGGAGCAGATGAAAGCTGCAGAGATAAAATGGAAAGCTTTTACCTGCCAAGCTCTCAGGTTAGGGTTCTAGGTTGCCCTCGGATCTAACAAAGCTATAAAAGAGCCATATTAAGGAGGTGCACAGTTGCATTGCTGTAAATCTCAAGCACAGCTTTTTCCATCCTCCTAAAGATATGGATTTTTGCTTTCACAATTTGCAAGCTGGTAGCCATAGGTGGTTTAAATTCTTGGTATTAAAAAAAGCTCAGAGCATTACTGACAATTAAAAACAGCTTTTACACATGCACAATAACGCTTCTCATGCTTTTAAAAAAAAAAAATAATATGCATATCCATATTACCATCATAATAAGTGCCACAGAGTGACATGATATGATTGAGTATAATGGTTCCTTTGGAGCCATTATGGTCGATCAGTAAATAATACACTTTTGAAATTGTCTAACTACATATTTACACTTGTCAACTCTCATACACTTCAGTGACAGAATTTAAAAGAAACACTGTAAAAAACTGTAAGAACATTAAACCACAAAAACATTATGCTGAAGTACTATTAAGGTTTGACTTAAACCCACAAAAACACGGAAATTTCAGGTTAAGGCCAAATCTCCCAAAATGGCACTGTCCTTAGCTCCCAAGCTGTGCTCAAGTGCCTGCAGTCATCCAGGAAAAGCAAAGGAGGAGGCAGGAAGACCATGGGGCCGTGATGGTCCATGTGAGAATTGAGCCATTGTGGAGGGCTCCGGCCACCAATTTCATGAGAAATCTCACGGGTGAGAACCAGCCTGCCAGCAGCAATTCAGCTGCTCAGCAGAGCAGCATTTCATGATATTTTATATAAACAAAGCCCGGGCCTTTCTCTGTTTATTCAGATGAAATTCCCAATTAAGTTGAGAAAAATTAGTCCTCATTTGTTTCAGAAGAGGCCCCATTGAGACACTGGGAGTTTTCCCTAGCTGAAACACATGGAGAAAAACTTCAGGCTTCAATCCTAAAAAGGCATTGCCAAAAAAATATGTTAAACAAACATGACAGTGGATCATTAATATCCCAAAGATTCACTCCATGTGGGGAAAAAACAAGACTGGGAAGGAGGATGTTTTTTCAACAGTAAAATAATGGGCTTGGCGATGTCTTTTTTAATTGATAATTTTGTGTCTCTTGTTCAGCTGCAGCCACTTTTGCTCCGAGCAGTGGTGGCGGCAACTTTATTGGTTCCAGTAGAGCTCTGCTGAAAACAATAAGCATCAAGCTCCCCAGTGCCATCTGTCTTTCTGTGAGGGTCACATCCTGCTGCCCTGGAATCAAGGGGATATTGAAAGCTTGGGAGCTGTCAAGAGCAGCCCCAGGCCCATGGCACCTCCTTTGCAACAAAAGGACCCCAAACACTTCAGATGCTCTGCCCTGAAATCCTGAACCAGGCTTTAAAAAGCAAGGATGGATATTTTCCTAGAGCAAAGGTCTTCCTTTCATATATATCTATATCTGTATCTATCTCCTTGCTCAGACTTATCTATTACCTGGCTTGTGAGAACAAAATCCATAAAGGCTTGGCAGGGCAGGCTCTTGAAGTTGTTTGAAGACAGAACCACCACACCCCTGTCAAGAGGGAATTACAGCCCAGTTTTACAGTCAACTCTCCCCTCGACTGGCTGATGACAGAGCAGCCTCCCTCTAAGCTCAGCATCTGGGATTTTACAGCCGCTGTATATAAATGGGATTTTCATGACAAACAACTCTATATTCGGTTTCCTTGTATATCTGAACGTGAGAATGATCTCTTAAGGCTCTGCTGGGAAGAAGTATTAATGAAGACAAAGAGCATTTCAGGCATGATGACAGTATAAAGACTTTGTCCTACACAAGTACTTTAAGTCCACATCCTCCTCCCCACGCAGCAATCCAGGACTCCCCTGTGTGCCTGACCCTCCTCAGCATCCCACCACCCAACCCACCTGACGAGGACAGAATCTGCCATCAGCTCACAGAGCTTCCCCTGCTCTCTCATTTCACAAGGCCTCCCTGGAGATATTTGCTTTTGTCTAAATATTATAAACCAGGGTAAGACAAAGACTTAATAAACCCTGTTGCCTTTTCCCTTTGCACAGTGTCTGTCTCCTCTCACCCAACCTCACAGCTCATGCAAATGTCAGAGCCAGAACAGTTTCTGCATCTCCTCGGGTCGCCCCACAGTGAAACCAGCAAAGGTAAACAAACTACTGAAGTCTGGGTATTTTTATTTCAGATGGCATGTAAATCAGTGGATGAAAGCTGGGAATAAACTGGCAATATGAGGGCAGCTTATTTAAGTTTCCTCCCCCAGCTCAGTGTTCCCTCAATGTAATATAGCTGGCATAACCCTACACTAAGGAAAAGAAAAAAAAAAAAGGAAAAACCCAAAGATATAAATATTTTCTCCAAAGTCAAAGACTCTTTTTTCAAGGTGTTTGGCCTACTCTTACAGAAATAGAGAAGCCTTTTCCCTACAAAAGGCAAAATTTTCACCTGTAGGAAATCTAGAGGAGACCAGACACCACCTCAAGTGCTCAGGATGGGCACAGGTTTCATTGTGGGACAACCCAAGGAGGAGCCCAGATACCATGAGTGCTTGGGATGGGCACAAGCTCCTCATGGGAGCAGCAGAACCTGGGATACAGAAGGTGCTCTCTTCCTGCTGTGCAGTATTACCTCTCCTCAAACAAGAGCCAGAGCAAGAGCTTCCTGCAGGGACTCAAATCAGAAAATGACTGGTCCTGTGCAAAGCTGAAAGCCTCTGCAAAGATGATTTTTAAGAGCAGGAGCTCCAGCTGCCACCTAACTGTCTAAACAGGGGGTGCCCCAAACCCACAAGCTCCTCACACCATTATCTCCTGGCAGAAAGGTGTTATGTGCTCCCACTCTTCCCCCTCTGCCTGGGTTTAAAGCTTTCTGGCTGCTGGTGAGGAAATGATTCTGCCTTGCTCTAACTTCCTCTCCATCACCTTTCTGTCTGTGAGGACTGGTGAGAGAATGTTTCCACTGCTCTTACACTTCCACATCATCCATTTCTGAGGCCCTTATAGGAAAAAAAAAAAAATAGCTGTCTCCCATCTCCTACTGGTGATAGTTTTATCAGATAATAGCACGAAGCAGTTATGATCCTGTAAAGCTGTTACCAATACCCAGAGGTATCTGAATTGCAGCAGTGAGACAGATCATGCCTGCTGCATTCACCCACCAATGGGCAAAGCCTGAGCAGCATCTAAGGGACCTGTCTACTGAAGAGAATATCACTACTTCAACCTGCCATGAGCAGTTGTTTGGCTTCCCTGATTTTCTGCATTCACACTGTATTTTTCTATATTTTATTTTAAGTTAAAACCTGCTGAAATTTGATAGCTCCAGACACAACAGTGCCAAGGAAAAAGAGCCTCTGGTCCCTGAGAGGGACCTCTTTCCATGCTGGCTTGACACATAAAATCTGCTCCTTCAATTATGTCTTCCCTCTTACCTAGACACCACCGTGTGAAAACATAATAAAAGCTCTCAGAAAAGAAGTTCAAGGAAGCTGATAAAGTATTTTTCAGATCTCATAAATACTTTAGTACCAAGAAAGCCACTTGCACAGCCCAGCTCTGCCCCTGTGCCATGTTGGTGACTGCAGGCACTCATGCCTTCCCAAAGCACCTCAATCTCCATCAGCCCAAAAACTGCCCTGAGCAATAAAAACAAAGCTGCTGCCACACAGAACTCCAGCTACAAGCCCCACTTTGCTCTGTTAGCACTCTGCATCCAGAGAGGTACAGGTGCTTTACAAGAGTTTGTGGCACACACACCTGCAAACTCACAACTTCACACGCCCCACAACATTTCTGCTGGTTCAAAATATCCCTTCAAGCATCTCAAGTATCAACAAAGAGATTTTAATTATCCCTTCACAACTTCTACCCAGCCAGGGCAAAGCCTTACAGATAAAAGCTCTGCCCGGCACTTTAAGTTTACCACCTTCCCAAAGCAAAATCTTTTCCTGTTATGTGATTTATTGGAGTAATAGGTATTATTTGTATGATAAAACAGGTTACTTGAAAAACTGTCCCAAGAAATCATTATAGATGTAGAAAAGTCAGAGCTTGCTCTATTGCCACAACAAAAATGCTCTATTTGTTTTTCTAAATATAAAGCACTGAAAAATACCAAAAATTTGGTCAGGATATAATTGTGCACTAAAGCCTTCATTTTAGGTGTGAGAAGATTTTTTTACTGAGAAGGCGTGAAATTCCCCCTTCTCCTGGTGTGAGAAATGCCCCCTGATGCCCCAGCTCCTCCAGGACATAGCCAAAGTCGAAATAATTTTCAAAACTAATATGTACACTGAGTAACATGGTTAACATCATCCAATGAATTTAGATCCACCTACACGGTATAAATATATCTAGATAAACTGTCACCTTCAGCAGAATTCATTAAAATAATGTTGTATCTTCCTTGTTAAATGTAATTTTTTTAATTGAAATTTAATCTTACTGCATTATTTGGTAGATTTTTAATTGACATTTGTAGTAATTAATTGGTAAGCATTACAGCTTTGTCTGAAGAATTTAAAACTAAATTTGACATCGAGATTGGCCAGCCACTGCTGTGAGGTGCCTGCTGGGAGCATTTCATCATCCTCCCAGCCCCTCCTGCTGATCAGAGGTGGGAGATGATGGTCTCTTTCTTACAGTCATGAATTACATTACTAATGTATTCCATTACCACCACGCAAATGTCATGTTAATTCCTGATCATCATCAAGTCATACAATGGTTTCCACGCTGGCACCCAGCCAATTAGCGGTGTGGAAAAATATTCCGCCAATTATATAACTTGAATTAGGTTAAGGACTCAAGAGAAAGCAAAATAAATGCTTTGAAAATACTTCTGAGATAAAATGTAAGTTGACACTGTCTTCATGTGCTCTAGCCGATGTTATACAATCTGATAGGCAGCTGCCAACATTCATAACTGTTTATTAAATCTAGCCTCTCTTTATGGTGGCAGCTAAGATCTGTATTTTTACCAATATTAGGTTCATTGTGTTATGAAAAAAGACCAAAATACTTAGGAGCATTCACACCAGCTTATAAAACTTACATTATGTACTTTATTAAATTGTTAAAATTACTTCTTCTCTCCTCCCCCTGCCACTGAGAAAGTTCCACAGACAGAAAAGTTTCAGAAAAACAAAGTCTTTCTGGAGCCACTGATGCCACAAGGAGCAAGGGAGATCCTGCAGGACACAAGTGACATCTCAGGGCTGCTGCCACCTTTCCCTCTGAGCAACTCTGCCAGGGGATGCCAGGCTGGGCTTCTGGAGCTCCCCCCACCCCACTGACACCCATCTGGGTTAGCACAACCTAGGGGAACCCACCCCTGCTCTTGCTCTTGCCTCCTGGGTATCACCAGAAGGGCAAATCCAGCCCTGTTTGTAGCGAGGAACCAGAGGGGAGGACTGAGGGAGGAGAGGGGCCCTGTTAGGAAAGGTGCCCACAATCCCTGTGGGCAGGGCAGGGACACAGCAGATCCCTGATGTGCCATCTGCTCGGTGTTCAGCGCCACCAGCAGCACCACCAGGCTTTTAGTACCACCCCATTATTTTGATTTGTTCTGTTCTTAACTCAATTTATCCTACAAGCATGGTTATCTCCAATTTAAAAACATACACAGCACCAGCTCCTCGACTTTAAAAATTCATAACTATGAGCAATTTGTTAAAACCTCTTACTGTATCTTTCTCTCTTATTTTCCGAGGTGCTGCCATGAGGCAATTCGCTGTTCTGGCCACTTACCCCAGATGACCTTTGCCTGCCATAAAATGGTATACAACTAAACCCTCTGCTTCAAATAAAACCCTTGCCTCTTCGAAAGGCCCTACGTATTCAGTCTACACAATCAGCAGAAACCACATTTGGCTACTCAATAAGCTGGAAACCTTTAAGGCGGGCACGGCGGTGAATGAATTCCTGACATCACCAGGGACACTCGAGTGGGGAACAAGAGAGACGGCCGAGAAGTGGCTCTTGCTGCAGCTGGAGAAAGGATCACTCCTTTAAGCTGAACTCTCAAGGAAAACGAGAACAAAAACTGAATTAGCTCGACACGTACCCTCTGCAGTCAGCACATTGCTAGGCAACTTACCATTTCTTGATAGAATTATGGTGGAGGGCTGGTCGTACATCAGGGTTAAGATGAACACAAGCACCAGTTTGGGCCAACTGCTCCTTTCCAGTGGGAATGCTCAATGCTTGGTCATTTGGTATTATTATTCTGCAATATTTCCTAGGCACCTAGAGAGTCTAATGCATTCAGAAGGTATTTTAAAGCTATTATGTGACATGAAAATTTTAAGATAACTGGAAGTAAGTGAATTTTAGGAGGAGTAGTGTGAGTCTTTTTCTTTGTTCAAGCCAGCATTTGGAGGGAGTTAACAATCCTTCTTCTCATTGCTTTTATTTTTTAACAGTGAAGGTATCCAGAGGGCACGTCACTTCAACACTTTGTCTTTACTCCAGACGCTGGCTGGCCACAGCTCCACACCTCCATAATTCAACCTGGTATTTCAAGTGGATGCTTTGAAACACTCTGGTCCTTCCGTCTGCCACCCTGAGACCAGACACAAAGTGCCACTACAAGCAGTGCCACGGGGCTGTCACAGCACCCAGCGATGGCACACTTCACCCATGCCAGCCTTAGAAGGGCCTCTATCTTTAACAATACCTGGGTGTTGAGATTCTGACCCCAGGCATTATTTACATTTACTAAAGAGGCATTAAGCAAATGTGCTTTAAATCGAGGCATGTACCTTGCATATAACCCCACGCTTCCCATGCATACTTTATAGGCACAAAGAAATAATTAATTACCTAACCACTGTGATTAAAATCAATTGATTCATATGCAACAGAGCAGTGAGAAATTTTTGCATGACTGGAGAAGTCTGGAATTGGTCCCCATTTGGGGATCTCAGTCGTATCAGTGAGGCTGGTAATTCAGACATGAAGGAAATGGTAAGAATCCCTCTCCTCTATGCATACTTTGAGCTGCCATATGGGTTTATTCAACTGTTTACTATACCAGTCGGTAAAAACTGAGCAGCTATTATAATCTTTGCTAAATGACATGGTAATTATGCTACCTCTGGAAAAAAAAATAAAAAATGGAAACAGAAAAAAAAAATCACAATTCACTGATGTATGAATTTCTCAGGTTTTATAATCTTTGAATTGAAATGCACTTTCAAACACACAGAGGGATATTAAATATATAATAGAAACCTGAATTTATTTAAAAAAACAATTTGTGCTCCCAATTCCTACACAATTTAATTATGCAGATTTCCTGGGTTTGAAAGATTTCTTACACAGACTTCCCAGTTTTGCTGCAGAAGGAGATGATTCTTGTTCTCCCAAACTAATACTGCCCCTCCTCTCACCCCAGTTATAAAGAGAAGCAATCAGGAGGAGGCAGGTCAGAGGAGTGGACATGGAAAGCTCCCCATGACAGGTTCCTGGGGGATGGGGACAGCTGGAAAAGGCACAACCACCTTTTGCATGGCACAAAAGGGACCAGGGGCTTCTTGGGGGGTAACCCCACCAGGAAAGGCAACTGGCCCTTAATAGAGGAGGGGTCTCACTCCAGCATCCTCCTGAGCTTGATCTAAACAGGCTATTGAAGGCTTTGTCCCCGTGTCCCCCAGGCTGGGCAGCAGCACCAAGGTGAAGTACATACTGCAGGACAGCTCTCCTGTGTACCAGTGACACCATTTTGTCACTGGGATGCAAGTGCAGCAAATGCTGGAGCTAATTATCTGTTGGCAATGGCTCCTTTGAGAACCCACCATGTGACACATGATGGCAAGGAGACCTCTCCATATCCATATTTCATCACTACATGAATTGCCCACAGAAGCTTGGTTTAGATCCTGTCTGTCTGCAAGAATTCAGTTTTGGGCAGTAGCTCTGCCTGCATGACTGAACTCCAGTTTCACCACCAAAGCCCTTACAGTTCACAGAATTCAGAGGGATGAAGAGAAGAAAGAAAGAAAAAGAGTATTTTTTCTATATAGGTAATATTTGATGTTTCTGCTATTTCATGCCAATGAAGGTTGCTTTGGGTTTTTTTAAGAACAGTGGTGACTGGCCTGTAAACACAGACAGTACAACCCCCTCCCACCTTATTAAAAAGGGAAAGAAAAAAAAAAGAAGGAAAGATAATTGGTAAGAAAGAATAAGTGAGAGTTATTGCAAACTCAGCTTTGACAACTCACCAGTTTTACTTGCAGGCATCACACATATCCATTCATGACTCAGGGCAAATACAGGAAAGGATTGGAACCCTTCTCATGGCAAATGTGTCTGGAAGCCGGAGTCACTCAGAAAAAATGTTCTCAGGAGACTGAAAGACAAAAACATGTTTTAAAACTTCACTCAGTTAGAATCATATCAAAGCCTATCGTTTTCCTTTGAAAGTAAAAGGTGGTTATAAATGCTGGAGCTGGGGGGAGCATTACAGAAGCACGTCTGTGTATCAAACTATCACACAGCAGACTCTATTTAGCTTTAAATAAAACCAAAACTTACAATATTAAGATAGGTTTTTAAAGACAAATGCTTATTTCAGATTTGCAACGTGCTCCTCCGACAGGAGAGCTTATGTTCCTTCTAAATACCAAAATGTGTCACCATCCAAATCCACATTCTGCCTGAAAACATTGTACTGAGCACAAAATCCAGATACTTTAACCTACTTTGCATTATCAAAATATAACACTCTCTGAATTTCTGAACTATTTACTCTCTGTCTTCACTCACTGCATCCTGATTAAACCTTAATAAAATGTAGAACCTCTTGTTAGCATTAATCTTTCCTCTGAGATAAGGAAACACACATATAAAAACTATTTGATGTTCAGGGTGGAAAGGCAAAACTTGCAAACATCAGTTAAGAAATACCAATTAGTATGTTTTTTTCCTCAGCTATTAGTAACACAGATTGAGCTTAAGTTTAGCTCAGAGGAAGCTGCTCCCTGTACAAATGAAACACCCATTTTACTAATAAGGGTATTTTAAAATAAGATGTATAATATCTTCACTGATACAGTATCTGCACTGACTAACAACTCACACTCAGAAATACAACCAGAGGTGTTCCCAGGGCTGTTCTGCATCACATCTATGAAACCACATGGGATTTTAACAGCAGCTCTGGTGCCTGCCCAAACTGGGGAAGGGCACAGTCTGCTCTAATGAATGCACCAACACCTGGGAGAGCCTCTGCTCCCAGGACCTCTGCATGACAAGGACCTGCAGCATAAACCCCAGGGGACAAAGCCAACTTTGCAATGGAGAAAAACACCCTGAAACACTCGAAAAAGAAAAAGCATGAAAGCAAAAATCACCTGAGGTGCTTCTGAGCCCTTCATTCCTCAATCCTCACCCTCAAGAGCATCCCCAAGGCAGTGGCTGCTCCCAGCCTTCCCACATGGCCCAGCATTCTGACAGGGGGCAAGTACTGCCAGCCCCAAATTAACCTCATGGAGTTAATTATTTTGGCAGTCCACTGCAGCCTTCCTGAGGAACATCTGGAAGCTTCTGTCTTAGCAACAACTGCATGAAATTTTGTAAGACAAAATCCAGGTACTTCTCTGGCCCTGGGGCTTTCTCCCGTTCTTTGCTGAATGCGCAACGGCTCAAAGATCACAAGGGTTCAGAAATCTAAATATAGGGCCTATGTGACCCTATTACAAAACTGTGCTACACAATAAAAATAGATCCAAAAGGGGTTTTTAAACAGCATTTATGCTAAAAACGACTTCTTTCTCAGAGACTCTGCAATACCTGCAAACCAAAAGTGACCTGCATCTTGCACTGGTTGTATTTTATTCATGAGGGGCAGAGCACTTGAGAGAAGCAACAGAGCAATGTCAGAAACACACATCTGAGCCTTGCTTTATTGCTGTGCTTGATGACAGATATGCAGATGGGTTTGTAGCTGAGCAGAAAGCTGCATCTACATATGTTGGGACAAGATTTCTCCAGCTGACCTGCTGCACCACAGAATTCAACTAATCTTTATCCATGATACATCTGTAGGGCAGGAAAGCATCATTAGCCCTCTTTAGAAGATGAGGAATCAAGGCTCATTTTAGGTACTGCTTGCCCAAAAAATTAATGTTCAAGACTTTTAAAGCAAAATTATTGTCTAAATAATATATGTGGTCTGCAGAAGATGAGGGCTACGGTGTACAGAAGCACAGGGATGTCCTCACCTGAGGAGGGCAGATCCCTCCTCACATCCCTCCTCAACATAAGAAATATCTTGGCACCCTTGTGCCAACAAGCAGATTTGGAAGCTGAGAGAGCTCCTACCTGAGGAATAAGAAGCAGTACAGGGAGGAGGCAAAGACATTCCATCCAGCTTTCCCTGAACTCTGACAGTACACCTGGAAAAATTGATGCTTCTTACGCCATCAAAAACTGACCTCACTCCACAAAACATTTCTTCAGCCAGTTTTCCCAAGGGAACAAAGCCTTCATGATCACCACGTACTTTCTGCACCCAGCCCCACCTGCATCTTTTGAATCCCTTGGATTAACGGGAGCAGAGAGCTCCCAAAGACACGAGTTCTCACGGCATGAACTCCAGGGCTTGCCCCACTGGTGGCCTCCAAACCCACTGGATCGGCTGTCTTTGAGAGCCAGCTGGCTCCAGGCACTGCTCCAGGCTGAGCCCAGCACAGCAGCTGCCTGCCAGGAGGGAGCCCAGCACAGCCCAGGGGCACACAGCCAGCTCAGGCACCTCCATGGACCTCAGTGCTGGAGAACCTGGAGAAACAAGCCACACTGCTGGGGGGGAGGGCGGAGGAACGAGAGGAACAGATTATAGATCGGTTCTGATAAACTCAAGCCTTTAATGATCTGCCCACACACTCGAGTTCGATCTGGCATTGACAAATTGAAGCTTTTAATGATGTGCCCACACATTTGAGTTGGCCACTCCTCTTCCACAACTTTCACAAAAATAGCACGCTGGGTTAAAGACACAGAAACTCTAATACTGCTGCAACATGAGCAAAACCCTTGATCAATTTTTGGCAAACCTTCCCCAAAAGATTTTTTGACAGGGCCTCCAATACAGCCCTCTAACACAAACCTTCTGCACTGCCCTGCTCCCATACAGATTCTTCGAAGGCACCAGCTCAATAAGGGGCAATGAGATGCAGCAGCTTTAGCATAACTGAAGTACAAAGTCAATCAAACCTTGAAACAGGAATCTGGGCTTCATTAATTCCAGCAATCACAACGTTTTTATTATCACTGTATTAATCAGAATAGGAAACCTATTAATCTGCCCCCAACAAAAATTAATCTTTGTAATATTGAGCAGATTTGAAAGACAAGTTTTAATATTTCACTATTTAAATCTCAAAGGCAGAGGCACACAGCTCAGACAATCGGGCAGATCACTGTGGACTTCATCTCATCAGCATGAGGTCCCTCACCTTTTCCTCTCTCTGTGCATCTCCACCCTGGGGTCCAGCTGCTCCTGGGGCTTTTGAAGGAACCCAGAGCATCATTTCTACATTAAACTCCAAAACTGGCTGCACTGAAGTTCCTGATGCACTGAAGAGTTTATGTTGTAAAGGAACAGCACCACAGCCAGCAGCGCCTGGGTGGCACAGGCTGGAAGTGCCACCCATGCCAAGGGCTGCCTAGGTGTGAGGGAGCTCTGCAAAGGGCAGGACACACCTGAGAGGCAGCAGAGGCATCCCTGTGTGCACAGGGGAATGAGAAGAGGTGAAGGGAGAAAACAGCAAGTGGCTGCAAAACAAGAAAGTATATCTGAAATTCCCGTGCTCCACTGGAGCGAGTCAGGGACTGCTACACAGATCTGGCCAGGCGACCTGAACCAACCCCCCCAAAGCTGCAAAACATCCCCCCAACACCACAAGGGCCATCAGAACAGAGCCCAGCTTAAAGGAGAAAACAGATGGCAGAGAAAAAGTCCTTACAAAATGATGGCAAGGAGCAGGACGAGTCAGAAAGGGGCTGAGGAAATAAAGAGGAATGACAGATGTGACTGAAAAAAGAGGAGGACTATCCCAAGCATCTCCAGATAGCCATGCCCTGCCTGGGGAGGGTGACATGGATGAGCACATGGCTGCAGTTCCTTTTGTGCTCTTCCATCATCATCCTGCTGTGGCAATGGCTGATGAACAGGTTATTTTGCTACTTGGCCAAATTTTCATTAGAGCAGCTTTCACCAACACACAAATACATCCACAAATGCATTGACACACACCTCGGGACTGTATCTGGCACAACCCAGGCCTGATCAAAGGCAGAATTTCCATCCTCTCACGCACGACTCATGTCAGGCTGTTTACTGACTGCACTGGAACCACAGAACCCTGTTTTAGCTAATGATTTCTCAAAGCCATGTTGCACAAAAGAAAACAGGTTCAACTTGTACATCAGTGCCTAAGAGACTGCTCCAAAACAGACAACTGCATGAAAAGTTGTGCCCATGTATACATATATACAAAACTGTTTTTAAGTGACTGTTTTAAATTAGAATAAATCTGTGTTCCACCAATTAAGCTTTGAATGCACGGCTGATATCGCTCGCTATTTTAAACAAGCGGCATAATAAACGCAAAAATTCAAATATTTTAGAGAAAATACTTGGAGAGTTGAGACATTAATTTTGCCATATACAATCTGTTTCACAGGGATTTAAAAAGCTTTATTGCCACCCTGGGTACATTGGAATAAAGATGAAACACCATCCTTTCCTATTTACATATTAAAAAATACGTGCCTTCTTGATACGGATTACCAGGCTTGCTGATACATGACTGTTAAAAACAGCCTGTCTAGAAAACCCAAAGCCCCAAACTAGAAGTGTCCTTGCACTCTAGCAGGTTCCAAATGGAAATAAAATGTACTGCTGGCTTGTTTACCCTCCCCTCTGGCGAGTGTCCTGGGGGAGGGAGGCCAGAGGAGCTCCCCAGGGCTCTGCCTAACCATGGAGCTGTTTATAAGCTACCAGAACCAGCAGCAAAATAAAGGGAGTAAGATCAGACAGGAAAACCTTGGGATCTCAGGATGTCTACATCCAGGTCGGGGGGGAAAAGACAAAAAAAAAAGAGAAAAGAAACAACAACGACAACAAAAAAACTACCAAAAGCCAATCAAACAAAATATACTCCCCCAAAAACTCCTAACCTTCTTATTCGTATTTCTATCTAATACATTTTGATTGCAGCTTGAGATGATCAGCTAAAATGTTTCAATACAGACAATTTTTTCTCCAAAATAAATAACCTTGTTCCTTTTCCCCCCTTTTTTCCTCTTTCCACCCCCCCCCCCCTTAAATAAACTGCATTAGAAACACATGTCCAAAGCATCCCTAAAAAGACCACAAAGTCTGCTTGCAAGGGGAACCTCATTGCACCGAGTGGTAACATTTGTTCTCCCCTTTCAGCTGGGATCCACCTCAACTTTTTGATGTTGGTTGGAGCTTTTATTTGCAAATAGAGCAGAGCTGCCTGGGATGGAGGGCTCCTCTGGAGCATGCCATGTGGTCTGCACAGATGTTCCTTTTATTCCTGTGTCCCACAAGGCTCTGAGGCTCGCCGGTGTTAAACAGATTACGCAAGTAGAACACTTGATTTTGCATGTCCCCCTTTTTTTCCAACAGTTGTCTAATTTACTCATCTCATTCTGCCCCCTCCTTGTCCCTCACAATCGCTATAGAAAACACAGAAAAATGCAGCTGAAGCAAGGAAGTTTTTCCTCCAGGAGCGGAATATACAGGAATGCTCAGCATCCGCAGGCAAGGCAGAAATGCAGAAGAACAAAACTTATTGGGACAGTAAAGTAACCAGCTCATTAGTCAGTCTGTGCTAAAGACAGACACTTCATTATATCCCAGCAGCACCAGTCGCTACAAGTAGCATAATCTCTCACCCTTATTTATATGTTCAAATGAGAAGTGAACTTTTTCCAAAAAAAAAAAAAAAAAAAAAAAAAAAAAAGAAAAAAAATACAACACCAATTATGGGTGCTAAGCATTCGAAAATCCTTGAAAATCTGGCCTTCAACTCAGTCACAAAGAAGGGGCTTAATTTCCCGGCTGTCAGGCATCCCAATCAACAACTGAAGTCAATGGGATCTACACAGCACCTTATTAAAAAAAAAAAAACCAACAGAGCCTAAGAGGCCCATTAAGGAACTCCAGCTACAGGGAGAGAACCTCACTGCTGAACCCAGCAGCAATACACAGCTTTGTGCACCAGCCACTTCGCTCTCATGCTTAATTTGATTAATCATTTTGGTATTATCCCCAATTAGAAAAGTGTCTAACAAGAAAAAAAATCAATTAAAAAAAAGTGCTTAAGCCTAAGGAAGGGCAGCTACTGAACACACAACGACTTGGGACTCCTGGCATTTACCAAGGATACAAAATTGAAACTAAAAATTGCGGACAAATACAAAGGCATTGGTGTTTCATCCAGACTGTGGATTATGAATTTTTTTTTTTTTTAATAAACTGAAACCGAATTCCAGATGTTGAAAGTTGGGAAGTAAAAACTGCTCTAGCTGTAAAAACACAGAAAGGTGAGACAAAAAATTCTGCTGAAATATAATGAATCTTGGGGATGAAAGGAAAGCCCACGCACCGCCTCACCAGGAGAGGGCTGGGACAGGGATTTTTGTATTCTGTGTGCCAAGCCAGGTAGTGGCACAGGGGTTTGCCCTGAGTTTCCTTTTAATAATGGACAGAGTAGAGCAGGAAACCCCAGGAACTCCTGCAGCAGAAAGGGGAACAAACCTCACCCGCAGCTTTGCACGGGACCTCCTGGCACCCAGACCTGGCTCCCTGCAGCCCACAGGTGGCACGTGGCAACTCCACCTGTGCAGCAACACCAGGGCAGGGGGCACTTGTGGATGCCATGGACACAAATTAGCACATCCCCAAAAGACACACAAACCCACCTTTTCTTCCACCAGAGTCCAAATCACCCCTGACACAGCAGAGCCACATCTGAGGCTCCGCAGTCCCTTCAGCATCCAAATACAGTCCAAATTTGGACCCGCATGACTAGTTCTCGGTTTATTTTATGGGCTTGATCACCACCAACACTCAGGGATTTTGAAAGCAGAATTCAAGGCAGTAATTTGAGATCACTGGTTTCGCCTCTGTTTGTTTCCACCACAGCATCCACAACGCTACAGATGAACACAGAACATTTAAAGTATCCCACAGCATCCCACCAACTCCTTCCCAGAAGTGACTGAGTCTCACCCTAAAATTCAGGAACAGCAGCAAATGTTTGGATTCTGATAAGAAGGGGAATATTCATCAGCATACTTCACAAGTGATGCAGTCACAACTTGCAAACTTAGTCACAGAAATATGACTGAACTTGTCTGCTACCACACAACAAAGTACCGTCTAGTGGTTAAAATCGGAGGACATGATTCAGGAATGCAAGCCTTTTCAAAGAAGAACTAAAACACATGATTAAGTGCTGTTGAAGTCAATAGGCTGATTCAGAGACCAACTTCTGGAGCGATGGATAATACTCCCCACATTGCCATATGGCTCTCAGTCAAACTTCCTAGAAGCATTTGCTAATACCAGGTTCCACCACAGCTTTTGGGAGGCCTGCTTTTCTTTTGCCCTTCCCCCCCTCCCCTTTCTTTTTTTAAAACCTATGTCTGGGATAATTTTCACCCACTCTGAAGATCTTCCAGGCTCTCACTGACTGAGAGAGAATGTGCCATGATTACTGCAGGGTGGTGCAGATTCATGCAACAACTAATAATCTCAAATGCAAAGTTATCTATATATATAAATGAATTCAAGAACGCATTATATAAATATATGCTATATAAAATAATAAATGCAAATCTGTTATAATCCAAAGGCACTTTTTGTGGTGTTTAGTGGAAGGCACGCAAGCCTGTTACAGTGATGAAATCCAGCACAAGCATCTTGGCCAGCTGAGGGATCTTTGCAAACAATCCCAGTCCCACCTCAGAACTCCCGAACCCGCTTCCTTTACGACTTGCAAATATTTCATTTCTCTTGCCAGCTCCCCGTTCACTGCTCCACTGAAATGTTCTGGGGCAGGTTTGCTAATGTATTGTGCACAGACAGCAGCCCCTTGTCACAGCTTCCTGCAGGGTGGTGACACCAGCACGGCCACCACATCCGACCCCTCAGGCAGCACTGCCGCCCCACCAGAGGGTCCCCCAATTTCCTGGGAACTCCATCCAACAGCACCTCCTGCTCCCCAGCCTTCCCAAATCCTGCCAACACAAACACACAGCAAACCAAACCTTCTAGCAGGATAAATGGCTACCCAGCAGTGCTCAAGCTACATTTACAGCAACTCAGTTACAGTTTGTATTTCTATTTATGGGATGGGAAATGAAGGGGAGGACCACTGGCAGAGCCACCGACTGACTTTCATGCCCTCCCCCATGCACATGATTGAAATAATCCACTAATTTTGCACGTTTCCTAATCCTTGAAAAGGTTGAAAACTTACTCTTTACCTTTCGTCACAGAAAAGAAGAAAGAAAACAAAGGCCAAGGAATTCTAGCTGGCTTTTTGAAACACTTCGCAGATAAGGCGTAACATCATTTTTAAGCAGTTTGAAAACACCCTGTTACTGCCTACAATTAAATAAATGTAATCACAGCCTAAGCTGGCCCTCCCGGCCATCTGTCTTTAAGGCAATGGGGAAAGAAGAGGCGCTCCAACGTGCAGTACTTTTTCTGGCTTTTAAAGTGTTTCTCCTCATTCAATATCTAAATTAAATCAAATGGAGTATACTAAGTAAGCCCATAAGACACAGCGCATGATGCAAGAGTCTTAAAATCCTTATCTACTGAGCACTCCAGCTTAAAGGCTGATGTTTTATGTTCCCCTGCAGCGCAAGGGGATCCTGCTGGCTTGGCCAGACTAGGAAAATAAGCTTCCAACGACCAAATGCAACTGCAACTTGAAAAGTAGGAACCAAACCAGACACAACAAACCACAGAGCAGCCGCCCCAGCCCAGCCTGGGCTGCCCCAGCACTGCCATTCCCTCCAGTGACCGGCTTCACCGTCCCAGGGCTGCTGATAAGATGCTCGGGAGCCCAAACCCGTGAGTGGGGCTGGTAATCACGAGGTTTTCAGCCCGGGATGCTCAGGATGAGCAAGGCAGGAAGCCGGCGTGCGCTGGCGGAGGCGCAGATGCACGGAGCTGTGCAAATCTGCTGAATTCCAAAGTTATGAATTCCCCGAGTTTAAGTGATTCTGAAAACGCCCCTGAGCCAAAATCCACAGTCCTGTCTGGATGTTCTCCCTGCAGGTCCTGGGGCAGGCGAACCCACCCCACCACACACCCACAAGCAGGACATTTTGGGTCATTTTCTGCCCCTGAGAATCCTGCAGACAGCTCACAGGACAGTCATTCCCTGGTGCTGTTTCATCTTTATTCCAGTGTACCCAGGGTGGCAATAATGCTTTTTAAATCCCTGTGAAACAGATTGTATATGAGAAAATTAATGTCTAAATTAATGTCTCAACCCTCCAAGTATTTTCTCTGAAATATTTCATTTTTTGTGTTTATTATGCCGCTTGTTTAAAATAGTGAGCAGCATCAGCTGTGCATTCAAAGCTTAATTGGTGGAACAGAGATTTATTCTAATTTAGAACAGCCACTTAAAAAGAGTTTGCACAACTTTTCCTGACCTCATTGAACCTGGAAAAGAAATGGGTGTTCCTCCAGGCTCATGCAACTGAATCTACCTCCCATGGCAGAAGCAGGGAGCACCAAGTACTGCAGGGCCTATAAATACCAACTTCTAGTCAAATGGAAATGAAACCAGAGTTCAAGTCAAACTCCACCATCTATCCTCCAAGTTTGAACATTTCTCTCCTGAATGCATGTCATCAAAGCATAACTACATGTGAGACATCATTTTACCCGTCCAATAAAAGGGACATTTATCACAAATAAGAGTTAAGCAGCTCAAATATTAAAATGGGAATAAAACTATTGCTGATATCAATGGTATAAATTAATACTAGGAGTTGATTAAGTCCAGCTGTATTCTCAGACTTTTGTTCTATGACTGAGACTTTTTCACTACATTTGTATTACTAAATATTATAATTTATTTAAGTCCTTAGCTCTACCAGATCAATCACTTTAGGTTTTATTGTTAACTCATCTGCCCCACATTTGGCACACCTGCCCACAGAAACAAACCACACATTCTTTCTTATTTCCTCCACAGAAAAGCTCTGTAATTTCCACCCCATCTACTAAGTCTGTTTAGAGATCAAACTTCTGGTCTCTTCCTTTGGGCTTTTTTTCCCCCCCTTGTTACATTTCAATTTGTAAGTGCCAGAAAACAGTTTCAAAAATGAAAAAAAAACCACAAAACAAAAACAAAACAAAAAAAAAAAAAAAAAAAAAAAAAAAAAAAAAAAAAAAACAGCACAAAGCCAACACTTTCTGAGCAGAAAAAAATGCAGAAATTGTATTTCCTCTGGACCAGACAATGCAGCTTGAAAAGGAAGAAAGGGAGAGAAAAAGAGAGCGAGCCTGTTCATGCTGCAGAGCAGCCTCTGGGCTGGAGCTGTGACGACAGCACTGGGACACCCTCAAATCCACCCAGCATTCCAATTATGCACAGCAAAGCACTGCCACGGCACAGCCAACCCAGGGGCATCCCAACCCTATGGACAGAATGCATCTCTTTGTGATGAGGGATAAGCTGAATTTAAAACCGTGGTGGTTGATTTTTAAATCTTCTAAAATCAACAGGAACTTGGCGTGCAGCTCTCCAGCAGCACTTGGAAAAATTGAGTTCACAGCACCGAGGGCACAGGGGGGAAGCCTGGCCTTAGCCAACATCCTTTGGCATGAAGAGATTGCCTGACATCAGCAGAAAGGATCAAACCACGCTCTGAGAAGTTCCTTAGAGACGCAATATAAAAAAACCCCAAGTAATATTAAAATAATAGTGACTGATTCACACTAATAAGGGCTAAGGACGACAGAGAGGGAGGGAAAAAAAGGAAAAAAAAAGTTAAGAGACACCAGCCTACAGCAATGGTCAAAAAAAAAAAAAATTTCAGGGACCAAACCAACGGCATTTTTTAAAAATTAAAACAATTTCATAAAACAACACCACTACAAGCCCACCCAGAGCAGCAAGAAGCCATTTTTACCATTTCAATCAAATACAAAGCTGATACACTAACTTAAAGGATCAAGACCAAATAAGATATGTGGGACGGCAATCTTAATGCCAAGTTTTACCCATGTGAGTTCAGTTATAAATGCTTGGAAAATGTGATTCCCTAACTTAGAAATAGCAGCTGTAGCATTCAAAGGTACTCTAGTAATTACTGGAATGCTAGCTGAAAAACTAGACAGAAGCTAACATCTTACTTACATTAAATACACATTCACCACAAATTAAAAGAGCCACAGAAGAGGGAAAAAAAAAAGAAGAAAAAATAACAAAACCAGAAAACAATCAGGCGAGCAGATGTTCAAAAAAAGAAGGGGGAAAAATGACAAGAGAGGGCCAGATGCTCATTTCTGCTGGTTGTCACAGTGTAATGAAGGTACCCACACCACCAGCCTGGCCAAGCCACCGGAGCTCAACAGCCAAAGGGAGTCAGATTGTCACCTCTACATCTGTAAGTGGTAATTTCATCCCAGATACTGCAATAACACACTGCCTTAAAATCTCTGAAATGCTGCCTAGTCATCTGAGACAGGAGTAAAACAAGCAGCAACGCCAAGTGGAGTTGTCTGCTACTGCCTGAGGGACTCCTGGGTTTAGCAGCCGGGCTGGCATAAGGATTGTATTATCGAGGAGTGCCCTGCACTGCTTTATTAAGTGCCAGTGAAGTGTCTATTGCATTCAGCGCCTGGGAAATATGGTGAGAAACGTCAACCACCAACCACCAAACTACAAATTAAGCTACTTGACCAATGTGCGCTCATTATCAGCCGCTGGCCCCTGGAAATAAACCGCTCTGGAAGCAAGGGGCTGGTGAGGTGAGCAGGGACAGGGGAGATGGGGCGAGAACCTCTCTGCAGTGAACAGAGAGCCCCAGGACACGCTGGTAGGAGCAGCCAGTCCACACCCAGGCTTTGGAAGGAGGTACCCGACGAGAAGTTATCTGCAAAATGTGCATCACACTCTCCTGGCTCTCTTCACACCTCCCCCTTCGCATCCCCACTCCCATGCACCTTCGCGTCTATTCCCACACTTCTCTCGCTACCCACATCCTGAACATATTTATGTTGTAAACATCCATTTGGAAGCACTCGGTGAGCCTGTGGCACACTGACGGATGCTGCTCTGAGCTTCAGGAGGCAGCCGGCTCACCATGACCCCTCTCTCCCTCTCCCAGCTGCACAGGAGGGGAAAGAATTACTTGGTCCTCACACTTATCTTTTATCCACTCAGGATCCAGATTATTGCCTAATAAAACTTCACAGCAAAGCTATTAAAAATTAAAGGGATATCTCCCTTCCTACATAATGATTTGTCACAAGCCAGACCTAAATCAGGATTGATGAGGTTCATGGTGCCTTCCTTCTTTTTTTTTTTAATTTGGCAGAATTTCCTGATTTTTTTTTCCCAGCCCTTCTCAGTCCTTACTGACACAAAATTTCTCCTTCAGTGCTCCAGACCTTACTTCTTCATCAAGATGAAGTAAAAGGCGAAAGGCAGCTGAGCCAGCAGAAATGTTCCCACTGTCCTTCAGGAAACAGAGAAGAGTCCAAGTAGTTGGTATGATTCAGAACTAGTGGTAGAAAAAGGACAAACCAGATTACAGCAACAGAGGACTCCATCCAAAACCTGCATCCAAAGAGACTCCTGCTAACATATGGTGGAAATGTGACTTTTTGCAAATATCCTCCGCAGAAGCCAATTCCTCTCCTCCACCCAAGCCACATCCAATAGCTCTAGTAGAGCGAGCTGTTACTTACACGTATTAGTCAGGATAGGCATCAGCCACGATACCAATTTTAATCCATCTAGCTAATGAGGAATCTGCCATCTAGTTAACGTGCTCAGACCCTCCAGAGAAATTAAAATCCACCTATTCAGGCTCCTCTCTCACTGAGCACTACCCATCCCAGAGCACGGCGGCTGCTCTTCCCAGTGATCGTGTCCCGCGCTCCCTCCGCAGCGCCGGCACCGCTCGGCTCCACCAGCACAAAGGAGAAGCACCTGAAGCAGAATTGCACTGAAAAGACAGAACTTGGAAAGAATGCATTAACAACTTCAATCCAAATATAAAATGCATTTAAAGGTCATAATTTGCATAACTACATCTCATGGTTTTTGTTGTGTGGGGTTTGTTGTTTTTTTGGGGTTTTTTTCTGTTTTAAATTGCTGTATCCTGGAAGGTGCCAAGCGCCGCTGCTTCTCATTTAAAGTTTTGACAACTCTTAGGGCTGTTCAGTGCTTGGCAGGAGCAGCTCTGCAAGACATCCTAAGACCACACTAACAGGTACATAGCATTAATAAAAAAACCTTTTTAAAACACAGACTAAGGGAAGGAGACACACGGCACCATTATCACGTGAGAACACGGCTGGGCTGACACAGGAGTTTCACTTTCTTGTGATGCAGTCTTGATAATGGATTCAGAAAAGCAACAAGATGCAACCAGTTGTAGCAGAAGCTCAAAGTGCCACAAAATGCCCCAACAACTGTCATAGGATTTTTTAATTTTTTTTGTTCACCTGGATCAACAGCTGGTCCAATCTGCATCCAACAAGGATGCTACACTGATCCCCGAAATCTTCATCTTTAACCCCAGACCCAGTCCCATGAGAAGTGTCATATTTTCCTTGAAAGGATTGTAACTGGAAGAACAGCAGGGCAGCAGGTATGAGGAATGCCCTCTTCAACCAAAATGAAAATCGGAGGTGCTGGAACATTCAGCTCTTGCTTCCTGCACAAAATTAATTATAACAGCCAATCTGTGCTGCTGCTTAGTCTGCAGGGGAAAAGATGAAATAGCTAAATTGATATCACAGCAAAGCAAGGGCTCATCACAGCAATGTCTGAGGCTGAAGTGGAATCCTGCCTTCGCCTGAGCTACAGAAGGGAACTCTAGAGATGGCTGAAAACTGTGGCTTCAAGCCTGCAGCTCCCCCAGCTTGTATAAATGTGCTTGCAGAGATCAGTGTGCTCAGCGCAGGGTTGAGAGGCTGAATGCAGCTCTATCACCATTAGCACCTGACTGACGATTGACACAAACCACACACCACCTACAAAGGCATTGCACAGACCCAAGCCTGTGGGAAATGCAGGCTTGCCCAAAACCCTCTTGTAACATCTCAGATCTTTTCCCACATGAAAAGCAAAACAAAACAAAACAAAAACAAACAAACAAACAAAAAATCCCACAACCAAAACAAGATCAAGGTTGCAGCATTGGTGTTGAATGGTATCTTTCATTTCCATGGCATCAGCGTGCATTCCTTTTGAAAGTTAAGAAATCGTCTGTTTCTTCTGGATTGGGCACAAAATCTTTCTCCCAGTGTGGGACCCAGTGTCCAATCATTAACCCAGCTTTGCCACGTTCACCACTAAACCAGGTCCCTCAGCACTACATCCACACATTTTCTGAGCACTTCCAGGGATGGTGACTCTACCACCTCTCCAGGCAGACTGTTCAGCACCTGACCATCCTTTCAGGGAAGAAACTTTTCATAATATCCAAGTTTTACTTCCACAGCACAACCTGGCACTGTTTGCTCTTGTCCTGATACACTTTTCTTAAAACCATCCACCCTAAACATGCACCTTGGAAGAACTGCTGCCTTTCCAGCACTGACCCCACAGCCTCCCCACCCAACTGGCTCAGAGGGAAGGAGGCTGAAGCTCCCCATTCCTGGTCCTGCTTACCAGGGATATTTGCAGGCCCCAGGACAAGAGATGGCTCCATCCAGTGAAGCAACATTAAGTGAGAATCTGAGCAGGGACAGTCCAAACTCTCCGGAGCATTCTGGCAGGAGCAGATCCACTCACAGCCTCAGGCACAGAGAGGAAAACCCACAGGTTCCCATTGCTGCAAGGCGTGCTTCGCTGTGCGCTCTTGTTTGTTTGTTTTGAAATATTCTGGCAGTGGGAACAGAGTCACTGTTTTGTTTTTCTCCCCCACATATGCTATATAATTTTGTCTCTCGCACTCGCTTCTTGCTTACTCAGTTGCCTATAGTCTGCCTCTCTCAGAGGAACACTAGCTGTGTTTGTCCCCAAACTGTATCCTGATCCAACTGCTTTGTGTCATCCCACCAGCCCTGCTCAGGGAGTGATGATCAAAATATTTGCACTGGGGTGCAATGCAGAGAGATGGGCACATAAGCCAGTTCAGAGCAAAGCTGACCCACAAGGCTGAAGGGTGTGCAGAAGTGTTTTGGCTACTGAAGTTAGGAAACACGACATGAAAAGAGGGAGTAGTGCTACAAACAATACCAAGGCTTTGTTTGTGCCAGATATACTGCTAAGAAAATACCACTTTTTAGCTACACAACACGGCCAGTCCCTCTGCAAATGACTGCACAATATGACCACAGTTCCAGCAACATTTAAATACGGCAATAAATTAATACAGGACATCCCAACTGGCCACGGGTCGCAGTCATCAACAAGTAGGTCAAACTAATTCTGGAAGGCTGTGAGAGGCACATAAAATAGTCTGTGGCAGCAGTTCAAGGCAGGGATGAAGCAATCCCCATTCCAAGTCCTCCAAAAGCACTGACACAAGCCCAGGTGCCACAGGGATGCAGGACGAAGCCATCCCCAGTCTACGCAACTCGCCTGCCATCTCTGCAAGTTACAATTAACTTCCCAGACAAAACGCAAATACATTAAAAAAATACCCAAGCCAATTAAGACACAAGTGTTTAAAGACATGAGTAGTAATTACAAATGTATTATTCATACCTAATTTACAAGATGAACTTCTTTCAGTAAAATATTAAACTGTTTACATGCATTCAGGAAGACAATTTCCCAACCCCGCGCGTCCTGCTCTGGAGCGGTGACTATTGCTATGCAACAACCCCACAGCCTTACAGTGTACACTATGGAGTAATCAGAAAATGTTTGACCTCAGATATCTACTTGACCCCACAGAAATGCAGACTCGCTCGCTATAAAATCCTAAACAATGGGGCAGACAAGGTCAGAGGGTCAAAGCAAGTATTAACAGGTCATTGTGCAACCCACTTGGGAGCAATTACTTCTGGTCACGGCTAAGTGGACACTTGATTGAATACCACTAAGACAGCTCACATCCCACAGATAACAATCCTCACAGCGATTAAGAATTAAAGCCCCCATGATTCAGCCTTTATTACTCAAATGAACCTAACTATTCCATAAAAAACTCTTGGTATATGCATGATGCAAGGTCTAAATTGAAATGCCACCTCATTAAACAATAATATCTAATTTTATCTAAATGAATTTTCATGAAAGTACGCCACACAGCTCAGGAATTTTTAAAATGAATTATCACAAGTGATACATAATTTCACCAAAACTGCTGCAGGAAAAAAAAAATTAGCTTCAGGGATGAAAGGGAAACATCTATGCTGAATGAAAATTGCACTTCTTTCTGCAAGAAGCAAGGGTAAAAGGGGGCTTCAGGGCTGCTGCCAGACAATAGAGGCAGATTTTAATCAAATCAACACCTTTCTGCTATGTCAGGTATGCTCACCCTACCCCAGCCAACAGCAGCACTGAAACACGTGTTGAGAATCACTGCACACAGAGGCCACCTTCAGAAATGGGGATGTCACCTGCACGCAGCCCCTAAAATTGGGGTTTATTATCATAAACTGTTGAAAGAGCCACCCCTGACTGACTGTTAACTGGCCCCTATTACCTCAGCTGAAAACAGCTTGTACATCCCCTCCTGAGGGTGAAAACCCTGTTCCAACACCTACGAGACATTTAGGAGCTCCTAATTATTTTACAAAAATGAGCAGCACAGATAAGACGACTGCTTTTAAAAGGTTTCCATTAGGAATCATTGAAAGAAAAAGACAAAAAGGTAAGTGGATTTCATTTTTAGCCTATTTATTTACAGATTCCATGAGCAGAGTGGCAGGACCCACTGCCATACTGGTAAAAAGCAAAAAAAGCAATGTCATCACCCAAAGGTGTTCACAGCCTCATTTCTAAAGTTTCATTTGGGACTTTTTCCAAAGCTTGGCTCTCTCTCAGACCTCCCTTGTCCAGCTAGTTCTTAGAATACACTCAGAATGTACTCATAAAACCCCTGTCTTCTTGCCATGGCTATGCCTTTCATAGGAGAAGAGGACCAAAAAAACCCAAAAGACAAAAAAAACCAAACCAAACCAAAACAAAACAAAAAAAATCAAAACAATAAAAAACAATAAAAACAGAAACATTTTCCAAGCTAACAAGCCCAGAACAAACCTGTGGAGAGGAACAGGTTGCTCAGATGCTGGTGATTTACCAAAGCAGCTGGAAGGGTGGGTAAGGCCATCAGGGAAGGGATGCTAACACAAATTTGGGCCCTTCTGGGGATGAGCTCCTTTGCCCCTTCCCTGCTCCACCCCAGCAGCAAAGCCAGAGCCTCGGGATATTTAAGAGCACTGCATATGCAGACACTCGGATGTGCAAAATTATGCATGCATGTTTGGAGGCCATTTTAGAGCCCAGCTCGTGAGTCATGCAGAAAGTAGATCAGGAGAAAAAGAAAAGTTTAAAGATGCATCTTTTTGTATTCTTGCTACTGCAGCATGGCTTTGCTCTTTATCCCCCCTTTTTTTTAATATTGAAACTCTTTGGGTCTTCATGCTGTAGCTGAAAATTTTGAGTTAAACCAGGAATCTTTTACATTAGTGTTAATACCATGATAAGTCAGCTGATAACATTTCAGATAGACAAAATCCAAGCCTGTCAGGCTGGTGTTCACCACCGCTGATTATTGCACAGGAGCACACGAGGAATGAAAAGCTGTGTGGTTGCTTCTCCCTTGTCCTGCTGCCAGCAAGGTGTAATAATGCTATTATGAAAAGCAAACAGGGATGAACTCTGCTCAATCGGTGAAGCCTGAGCTGAGAAATCAATTCCTGCATCAGTTGTGGCCCTACAACAGAGTAATGCTGTCACAAAGTTCATCAAGCCCTCAAGATCCCTCGCCCTGGTTTACCATACTGTACATATTTCATTGGCACTGAATATTCATAATGTTGCAGTTTCTGAAGACCTACTAAAGCTGTCACTGTGGGGAAAAGCCAGCCCTGGGGTTCAGCCACCAGCTGGAGACTCCATCAGGAGATCCATGCTTGGTTTTCCTCTTTTCCATGAATGTTCTGCCCAGCTGCACATCCCCTGTACCTCTGCTTGCCTGGCTCTAGCATAAGGATCTCATATTCTCCTCCTACCCCACGGGGGACAACGTGTGACAAACCCCAGTGCCCTGTTCCACTGGCAGACAGTGCTGCTGGCTGCTGTGAAAGCACACTGAAGATGAGAGTCCAAAAATAAGATGTATTCTCTAAGACAGACCCCTTCCTACCCAACAGGGTTGTAGCTGGGAAACAAAAGTGCTGCCAGCAGACAGGGACTATTTGAGCTTTGTGGCACTGATGCACTGAAGAGGTACTGATGACTCTGGGATACAGGAAGGAGGTTAAAATGGGCAAACCTGAGGAGAGCTGGGAAAAACATGGTCTCTGCAAGGCAGAACAAAGCCACAGAGGGATGCAAGAGCAGACTGAAGTCAGAGTGGTGCTTTGCAGCCACAAACACACTGATTCTCATGACGGAGAAAGCTTTGGAAACAAAGATACACATTTATGAAAAAAAAAAAAATATGAGGCAAGAAGACACAAGAGAATTCAGTGTGAGCAGCAGCTGAGTCAGAGAAGGGCAGGATTGTGAGACACTAAGCAGGGAGCACCAACTGGTCTCACCACCTCGGAGTCACGGGGGAATCACTCCCCAGGGCTCCCTTGACCGTGCTGTGCAATGTGTAGTCCCTTCCTGTTTCCTAATGCTCTCCAAACCACTTAAGCATACCATACATAAAACACAAAGCTGAGTTATTACAGTCAGCCTGGCCAAAATCTGTGGGGTGGTTCAGTGACTCTCTGACATGCTTCTGATGAGGAAGGGGAATGAATCGCAGAAGTCACACCTGAGCAAGGACAGCAGTGCCTCAGAGCACCAGACCATTGCACAGGGGATGATACCTGGTAGGAATCTGGACACAAATATGATTTTCAGGGCTCTATTTTTTTTTTCTATTTGCTGTTTTTTTGTTTGTATGTCCAGGAATTTCTTCTTGAATTATTAAGTGCTGGACTATTACCTGATCTTTTTCTGCATGCTGCACTGTAGGCTACCTCCTGTCCCCCCCATCCTCTCCCCTGCACCATCTCTTGGCCAGGAATTCAGCACCTAGTAAAAATGAAGCAATCAGCAGAACAACCTTGATTAAAGTTTGGAAACCCACTCCCCACCTGGAGTTACTTCTGGGGTAGGGGAGAGCACCACCCTGCCTGCATGCTTCAGCTGCACTGCTCAGTAAACATCCTGTACTGAAACTGGTCTGAACAGTGCACACACCCTGTGCTAAGGACTGCACCCAAGCTGGACTCTGTAAGCACAGCCCTACTATCAGATAACTCACGTGTGAGTTTTTTCAGAAAAAAGCTGACACTTTTGTAGAAGAACCCACATGATTTTAACCTCCCCAGGAGCAGAACAACACCTGCATACCAAGACATTCTGCCAAGTGCAGACCTGAACTCCAGCAACTAGGCACAACAGGGGTGACATATGGGTGATGCCCAAATTTACCAGGGGTGAGCAATGACACATTTGTTCCCTCCCCTTATTTAGCAACTGGAAAAATCATTGCAAAGGAGGCTGTGTCCTGAACCCATGGCTGGAGGTGAAGGATCAGCACGGGATTGCTGCAGGGGAAGGAAATCAAGAAGGAAATGGCTGGGCCAGATAAAATCCCCAGTCCTCCCTCTTGTCAAACAGGAGGTTTCTGCTTCAGGAACAGATGGGAAGAGAATCCACTCCATGGCTAAGCCAGAGGAGGTTGAGGAGCCTGAAATAAAGTCCCTTTGACTTCAGCTCTGTGTCTCTGACAGCCTGACTCAGTCATGGACCAAGCAGATAACAGGCGACCATTCATCAGCTCAGCCAACACACAAAGGCAAGAATTTCCCTTCTTAAAGAGATTTAATGATAGAGCTTTAGAAACTGGTTAAAGGAGAGAGACTGAGAATGAACACACTAGGGATGAGACCCAGTGGGTTGCTATTAATATTTCCCTGAAGCAGACACTCCAGCTTGCAGCACTGGAAGGACACAATTCCAACACGTTCCTCAAGCAAAACACTGCTCAGCTGCAGAATTAGAGCTGAGTTCAGAGAAAAGTTTTTTTCACCAATCTAGTCAAATGGACTAATGACTTTTTCTTTTTTTTTAATCCCAAACAGAAAAGGGTGACCATGAATGCTTGTCTTCCCTGGTGTACAGAAAAAAAATAATACATATACAACTAACCAGCTGGCTGAGGATGTCAGCCAATTCTCCGTCCAGGAAAAGATTTTTTTTTTTCACATCTTCCTTTGAAAATTAAACCATACTCCATAAGGACAGTCAGTCAGAGAGGAAGCCTGCAAGTGCTACCACACTCATCACCCAGAGCTGCATCCTCTTGTGCCAGTGGATCCTTCCAAAACACCCCCCTCCTCACTGCCATCCTGCCCGCAAAGGGCTGCAGATGCTGTGCCTTTTCTAGGGTGAAGCAGTTGGGAGCAGAGAAAAGCAGCTTTCAGCTCTGCAGCTTTTTTCCTGTTCAGCTCCCTGCAACACTTTCCTTCCTTTTTGGTACAGAATCCTTCAGTTGCCTGGAGCTATTCTAGTTTATACTGGGCATTCATAGCAGAAGCCCAACATCTCTTGCTTTTTTTACTCATGGCTACCTAGGCAAGCAGCTCCTGTGCTACAGAGAAGCACCTTCTTAATGAAGCAACTATGAGATCAATGTTGTACGACTTCCAAGAGCAAAACAGTTTACAATTAGCTGAAGGTCTGGTATTTGACAGTTTTTTATGGCTCTTTTACAACTGTTTGCAAATCTTTTCTTCCTTTAAATTATTCTGAAAAGTGTTAGGGGAAAGCCAAAAGTTATTTTGTGCAAGCATGTGTCTACTTGCATGAATCCAAAAGTCTTTTTAATTTAAAACCACCATTACAAACGCCTGTATTTACATGATAGTTGTTTATGTAATGCTCTAAAGAAAATCCAAATGAAGCACAGAAGCCAATGCTAATGCAGAAGATGGTGGGAGTTAATGAACATGCTCCTGGGGCAGTCAAGGAGATGGCAAGACTTACAGCCTGTGCCATAGGGATTCAACAAAAAGACTGCATTTCCAAAGAAACCTTCTAGTACAACCTCCATGCCTGCATAACCTGTGATTTTTAGGCTCCTCATCTGGATTCCTATGATGTTCAGGTGCTCTGTCCAGCATTAAAAAAAGGTCAGATTTATGAGGACACCACCCCCAAAATTCAGTATTTCTCTTGAGATTTGGAGCATTTCAATAAATGAAAGCAAACACAGAAATTAAACTCAGAACTCTTCAAGCAGGCCTTTTCTGACTCCATACCTCTCTTCCTTTCATTCAAGGCATGTGAACCTTTTAGTTCTCCTGAATCCAAGTCACAAGCCTGGAACAATCTGACTTCCAAAGCGGGGCAGCAGCCCAGCTCTTGGCTCCCAACAGCACGACACAGCCCCTCACCTTCACCTCAAAGCATCACCTATTCCAAGTGAAAGCACAAGAGAAAGCATTCACAGATAAAAAGCATGTTCTAGCCTGAGGCTTGTCAGCATGGCACATGCCTAAAGAGAAAAATGAATCTGCATGATAGAGACTTGAAATGCAGGTGCCTGGATGGCAACAGAGGATTTCCAAAAGGTGGCTTATGTATGGTAAAAGAAAAGAAAAAAGGGATGCTCATTTGCAAAAGAAGGCAGGACAAAAACCAAAGCTACACCTGTAAGAAACAAGTTTCTTTGCCAGGTGCGGTGAGAAGGTTGTACCTTCATTTGAGACTCCAGCCAAAAAGATTAAAGCCATTTCCACCCTCACCCAAATCACCAAGGAGACCAAACCTTCTTTAGCTTTTAACTGCACTGAAGTCAGAACTGAGGGAGGATTGAAGAGAACCCTCTCCCAAGCCCCAGATCACTATCAGTGCTCCACAGTGTCCTCCCTGCTGCCGATGCTCCCTCTGCTCCCTCTGCCAAGGGAACCAGCAGCCCCAGCCAGCACACCCCACCCCATCACACCACACCACACACAGCTGGGGCAGCATCTTGGTGGACAAGACACCCTGATCCATGCCAACTTTCCCTTGTAATTGTGCCCATGGTTTGGCAACACCGTGCCCACAATCCAGACTGACGGCATGCAAGATCCTACATCTTCCAGGGGAAGCTGAGCTCCAGCTCACCAAGTGCCTCCAGCAATGGGGAACTCTACCAAGTTATGTACTCTTATGCAAGTTTGGGGTTTTTTAAACACCTGAAGAAAAAAGAGAAGAGAGAGAAATCAATCCAGCAATCCTTGTTGATTATACTCACAGTAATTACACTTGTGTTATGCCAACAGTATCTTCAGTCTTGAGATTGCAGATAACTCGACTGCCTCATGGATGAAACAAAGCCATGGGTTTTAAGCCACTAGAAAAGGGACAGTAGGCGTGGAAGGTGTTTTGGGGATGCAGGACAAGCAGAGCAGCTGAATGCTGGTGCTGTCTGTAAAACCACTCTGCTCCTACCTGAGGCAGAGAGCATAGCCCAAAGTCTGCTCAAACAATGCCTTCCACGAAAGCAGAGCAGTGAAGGTGAACACAGCAGACCAGAGGCCACAAGATGAAGATGACAGCGTGCCAAAATGATCAGACCAGGCTCTCACAGACCTGAGCAAAACAAGGCATTTTATGGAGCTTCAACTCCTTTGCTGTGGGGAGCTGCTGTGTCCCCCAGGGCACCCAGTCCCTTGGAGCCCAGGGAGGTGCCAGGCAGCTGGGACCTGTCTGTGCCACCAGTGTGGGATGGACACAGCCCAGTACCACCCAGCCCCTCTGCTCCTGCTTCTTCCAAGATGAGCAAAAAGGTAAGAACAACAAAATCCTCATCCCTACTTACCTCTCTGTGTAGTCAGGTGTTGGTAGAGTCACTAAACTTGTAAAATCTATTTTTTTCCTCCTAGATGAAGGCTTTACATTCACATCAATAAAGAAATACCCAAGGTCTAGAGGGCTTCATCCAAGAGCTACCATCCTCCAGTCCTTACAGGACAACTTCCTAAATATTTGAATATATATTTTACAATATAAGTACATTGTGTGGGATGAGAGAGAACAGTCACCACATCACAGTTTGCTCAGCTGGATCCTGCCCAGCTGTGGGATCACCAGTGAGCAACAGATAAATTTCAGTCCTGTTCTGACATTGCTTCCTCCTGTTGCTTTTGGCGTGTTGCTTAACACCCAGCATGTCCAAGTTTCATCTCTTTATATATACATACATAGAGCTATGTATACATACATACTGTAGAAATCATATTTATTCAACCTCCTACAACGTTCAAGAAAGCACTGAATTATGCTGAAGCAGTTGAAAGTGAGGAGCTCTATCAGAGACCGAGATCAGGAGCCTTGAGAGAACAAGCAGTGATTTCACATCAGCCCGCAGAGCTCTGGAGTGAGCTGCCATCTTCAGCCTTTGAAAATCAGGACCCTTTTTAGAGAGCTTAAAGATGGGTGAAAAATACTCAAGCTCTTTGGAGCGGGGAAAAAAAAAAAAAGAATATATATATATATGTATGATCAGAAGACACCACAGCCAACCCAAAGCACTTATGGGCAAACCACTGATTTGCAATTCCAAACCACTTTTCCGCCCAAATCCTCCACTTACTATCTTATCTGATCTTCTCTGAGGGAATCCCCCAAACCATCTCAGCTTCAGAGAGGACCTCTCAAGCTGTGCTTTGAGCACTTCTTAGCACTGAAGGTTTCTGTAAAATGCTGACAAACTAACAGCACTTTTGTGCACTGTCACCTTTTTTTATAGTTTTTTTTTTTTTTTTTTTTTTTTTTTTTTTTTTTTTTTTTTTTTTTTTTTTTTTGTTCTGGCAAGATTCTCCTTACCAGGCAACCAGGCTCTGCTCTCTTAAAGGCTGCCATACCCCACACAGACACACAAATTTACTGGCCACATGTTAATATTAGCATAAATAAATTTTAAGGTGGACGTGATCTGTAGGAACACAGTAGCAAAAAAAAGCTGCTTTACTGACGTTCAATAAATGTTTTTAAGTCAGCAACCGTGGGCAGTTCTGCTAGGTGGCTCAAAACCAGGCATGTTCTGCCACAATGGAAAAAACATTGCTGAGAAACACCTCAGACCCACTGCATCACACCAACAGAGGGGTCATGGTGAAGCAGACTGAAGACATTGATCCTTTTTATTAGCAAAACGCCTTACATTAGATGACCTCAGCATTTCAAAGAATTATATTTAAATCCTCCAGCAGTCTCTTCACATGGCAACCTTTTCTCATTCCCACTTTGTAGACAGAAGCACAAAGATGTGGAGGACATGGTGTAGCAATAGTTATAAAATAACAAAGTCTCAAATTTCTGACAGCAAATTTATATTTTTAGGCTTCACATTAATGCTCTTTGTCCAAACACCTTTTTTGCTGAAATCAGTAGGAAAGTAAGAAGGCCCCCTCCCTCTCCCCTTGTTATTCTGTCTTCTTGGAAGGAAAAAAAATTAAGAAAATACCTTATATTTGGAATCAAAATCCTTTCAGCAAACAATTTTTGAGGAACATTGCATGGAAACCATACCTGTTTTAACTGGGGATGTCAAAAGCCCCCAAAAAAAGTGTCACAGAATAATGATGCTTTTTTTTTTTTGAACAATCAGTATCAGTCTGTTCCTGGCATTAATTTTGGAAATGGTATAGCTAATATGACAGCTATGATTTGGAGCCTTCAAAAGGCATAAGCTATTGGCATTTTAAATACATTACACACAAACACGCACGCACCCCTACACCCACACTAACTCTGCAGATTTGTTCTGCTCCTGTCTGCTGGCTCTTCTGCGTGTACTCCACAACAGATTGTTTCCTTCCCTCATCCCAGTTTTTTCCTAAGGGGGCTTTACATCAGGCACCCAAATAAAAAGGGTTCAAAGAGACCTGCCTTACCACAGCACACAGCAGAAGGGATCCTCTGCAGCTCAATGGACACAATCAAGCCTTTCAATTAAACCATTACCCAAAAAGGTGTGGGTGGCTTATTACCAAAGCCAGCATTTATTTTAAAAAATGGAGAGTACCATTAGAAACACCTAATATAACTCTTATTAACTTATTTGAATCTAGTTGTGAGCACATTGGGTTTGTAAGTGTCTGCTAACATAGCATTCTGTTTGCCTAATTAAGTTTTCAGTAGGGGAAGCTATAGCTCTCACATTAATATAGGGAACTGAAAAAAAATCACATATAAAGCAATGCTGAGGCTGATTTACCTTTATTGTGGAAAGATTTGCTACGGGCTCTTCAACAACTGCTAACTAATTTTCCATCAAAAAGCACAATTGCTGTACAAATTCCCATTCCAGCTCAAGCGATGGGGATGATGGACTCGCCCCAAATTATAAACCCTCCACACAATCCCTACAGCACTTCCAGACCCTCTGGTTTTCCTCATCACTTTTTCCCTTTGCTAGTCCATGTTCTGAACCTTGAGCTTATTCCCCCAGCCGTGCTGCTAAGCAGTAACGCTCTAGCTGGGGAGCATCAAGCAGAGGAAAATTACCATTAGCCAAAAAAAATTAATCTTAAGAGGCTTAAAAGAAATCTCAGGGAATCAACTCCGATCTCCATGACAAATAATTAGCAAAATAAAGATAAAATACTGAAGCATCTCAGCTTTCCGCTACATTCCAAAGCGGCTTATTTTCTCCCTAAATTTTACTCTTGCTGCATTTAAAATGCTCGTTTGCAGCTTCCAAAAAAAGAAGAGGGGGGAAAAAAACCCAAAAAGCAAACAAAGACAGAGTGTTTTGCCCGAAAACACAAGATTTCTTCCTGGCCAGTCCCTGTACCCAGCCCTGCTCCAGGCAGGGCCCCCAACCTATGCCCCACGAGACCTGCTCAAGGGGCGAGCACTCCTGGAACAGGCCCATATTACAGCATTAATATAATTTACAAAATGGTTAAAAATCAGAATGTTTTTCCTCCGTGAAAAATAACACACTTAATGCTTTTCATCTGGCACATAAAATTTACAATACCTCCAGGAACATTTTCTTTGGTTAAATCAACACTATTGGTACTTTTTTAGCCTATAAGCATATTACAGCCCCAGCTTTTTACGGGTTTTTTTGGTTGTTGTTTTCACCCATTGTAATAAACTTTTCAGAACCAGAAATGATCAACAGTAAAAAGCATTCCCATGTCACACAATTTTAACTACTGCTTTTAAAACAATAATAAAAAAGGCGGGGTTGGGAGGGGGAGAAGGATTGGCTTCAAACCTGACTCGTACAGCAACTATCTCGCTACAATTAATAAAAAGTAATCGTCTGCGCGGCCAAACTGGAGCGCTCTGCCCAGAATTGTTTCCATGCCTCTTGCACAGGCAGCCGCAGCAGATGTTGGCTGTTAAAGGGCGCAGACGACACAGTTCATGACTCCTCGGAGGCGGCTGCGCCACATCTGCAGCCCATGAAGGCGAGCGCAGGAGTGCGGCAGACAGAGCGAGCAGCGGAGGCCGGGCCAAGCCAAGCCGAGCCGAGCCGAGTCGAGTCGAGTCGAGCCAGCCCTCTTTCCGTGCTAAAAATAGAGGAGGTGTTTGTTTGCTGCGGGCCGGGCAGCGCCGCTGGAGCGGAGCATCCCGGCCGCGCCGGGTTCACGGCGAGCGGGGAGCGGCAGCCGCTGCCTCCGAGCGCCGCTCCGCACGCCCGCTCCTCATTAACTGGGCGGCGATCCAAGTTCATCTGGGCCCCAGAGAAAGGCAATGCTTGTGTTTAGACCGCACAATACTGACATAACATTAACAGATTTACATATGCAAAACTGTGAAGCAACAGGCATTCCCCCTCAATTGACCCACAGCTTGTAGTGGCTGCCGAGTTATTCCCTGCTTAGGCTCCGTAACCAAGTGGGCGTCATGCGACTACCATCTGGGTACCACTTATTTAAAGCTGGCAGTCTCTCTGTAATAGGCAAGCTGGCAATAAGCAGGAAGGGAATAAATTGCATCATTTAGTTAACATCCACTTGCTTTGCGGCTGTTAAAAACCCATGACTGAATAATAATTTGGTTATTTCTTTTGCCAGACAATGCTGTCAGCCAAAAGCGTACTACGCATGCTGCAAAACGTCAGCTTGCAAAATTTCCACTTTAAAAATAAATTAAAGAAATTTGCAGTATAATGCGAGCTAAGAAGTTTTTCTAATGCTAGCAACTCAAAAGCAATCGAGCTCTAAAAATAAATATGCACTACTGTAGTCACCAGATTCTGCTTTTCCCTAAAATCTTCTTTGTTTTTATCAGCCACCCACCTCAATCCATTAAATTCACCAAACATCACCAAGCTGGCCCGTTACAAGCACAGGAACTGGGGTTTGCTCGCAGGAATGCTCGTTAGATCCCAACACTTCTCCATTTCATGCTACCCACTGCCCTTCTCATCCTTTGCCTTAATTCATAGATTTTATCATTTCCTTCAGTCTGACAACTGCTTTCACACAAATCAGTATCAAAGAAAGTGGCTGAAACCAGAGACCACTGAAATACAGCTAGAACGTAGCCTTTGTTAAAAAAACAAAAAAGGAGGAAACAAAGAGCTTTTGAAGTGGGTTTCTCTTTGGGGCTCTTTAGTTTGCAGAAAATTAAGTTACCAATAGTAATCAATTTTTTTTTTTGTCCTAATTTGCTCGAAATACGGCCTATGCACACGTATCTCAACAGCCATCTCTGCTCAGGACTAAAGGAAAAGTCCATGCTGAGTGCATTTTTGTACTGTAGAGATAACAAGGCTCTGCATTATACAGTGGGAAAAGTCAGAAGAAACGTTTCCATTGGGATTAACGGCGAGGACGAGCCCAGAGCACAGTCCACAGGTAAAAGCATCTCAGCATCTCCACCTCCCACAAAACCAGGCTTGCTCCTCCCTCATTACATTTTGAAGGGGCACCAGGGACTCTGAAGTGCAGAAATAAGACAACCACGAGTAAGTGGAAAGCTGAGTTCATTAGGAACCCACTTCCAGTGTCAGCGATGGAGAAGAGGATGGCAGAGCAGAGCCAGGCTGCCACACACCTCTCACATCCCTGCAGCCTCCAGCACCCACACTGGTATGGCACAGAAACCCCACACAGCTGGGCATAGGGACACCAAATGGAGATGGGAGACAGCTGTCCTCCCCTCCCCATCCCTCCTACCTTGTTTCCACGCGGGGCTGGGCCACTAGGGCAGAGCCCAACAGGCAGAGGTGCCAATGTCCACACCGTGCCATGCTGCTGATGGCAGGTACAATCCAAGAGCACGTGTGGATTCAATACAAGTAACCCCCTCCACAATCCAGCAGCAACACAGCATAGCCCTGGTGCAACAGGACCTTCAGCACCCAACCTCAAAATCCTTCCTGAGCTAACACACGCAATTGTTCACTTCAAAAAAAGAACCATTTGGAAAAGCAGTTTTTAACAGACTTCCACAGCACTGTGCAGCTCTTGCTGCTCCACTTGGGATGTTCAGCCAGCCCGAGGCAGGCAGAGAAACACAGGACCCACAGCCACCCACAGCATTCCATAAGGTGGGACCACCACTCTGGAATACAGCAGACCCAAGGGCCAGTGTAGCAGCTTGCAGGCTTTACAGACAGGAATGAAAGTAAGATGGAAGAAAAGGATTTTAGTTGGCACCGACCTGACAAGACAGTGTCCAATGAAGGGTGAGAGTAAAAAAGGGAACAGAAACCGAGGGCAGAGAGAAAAATCTGTCAGAGGAAGTGTGATGCCAGGAACTTCTCCAGGACCCCATGGCTGGATGCCAACTCAAAGCCTCCAAAAAAATTCAGGCAACAGAGCCCCTAAAACCTTCCCGATTAAAGAAATCTGTGCAGGCTGAGGTTTGTCAAGTCATACTTGTGCTTGCTGTGCCTGCTCCACCACTCTCAGCCAGAGGTCTCAGCTTGGAGTACTCCTCTGGAGAGGGGACCCAAGGCATCCAGTAACTTTGGCAAGGAGAGACGTGCATCCCCTACAGCATCTGTGTAACTCAGAGAGTGTCTGAAGAGCTCTGCAATACCAAGCCTTAGCACTGCTAATTGCATATACCATACCCAAGATCATCAACGTTGTCACCCATGTGGTACATTACTATATGGTCAATCTCCCTAATTATTCTTGAGTTATTTTTTCCAGTAGATCTACAAAATTATCAGCATAAATCTCAAAACATTTACCAGTCAACAAACTCAGCACAACAGACATAATCTTGGCCCTGACAAATAAAAAGGCTAAGGAAAACGTATTTATTTGTAGCAAATGTCCTTTCCTATAACCATCAAATAGATTACAACTGCATTTCTTTCCTCGCACTGCACGCTGGGATCCAGGCATTTAACTAGCACACACTACAGTTCTGGATTAATCATAAATAGAATATATTTTTAAGTGCATTAATTATGTAACAGATGCTTCCAGGATTCCAATGGAGGTAATTTTTAAAATCCCAGTGTACAGTTTTATGAATCTGTGCAGTTTCAAGGTTGTTTTTAATTTGCACTCAATACTACACTTATTTAAAACTAAGAGGTAATCAACCACTGCCTAGTTTTTTGGTTTTTTTTTTTTTTTTCAGTTCAGGCTGGAAGGTTCCTGTTGGAAACCCCAACTGGTAACAGAGGATCCTCCCATTTCTTTGCCATGATGGTGGGTCTGAATAACAAGCTGTGTGAACGCAAGAATTTTTCGTTTGCCTTCTATTATTTCTCCTCCTCAGATTCCTTTCTGCCATTCAGAAGTCTTGGTCTCCTCCTGCACATTCCCACTCACACAGTAGATGTGATTCAGTGCACCCAGCACACATGGAGGCCCTGACAGGGACAGTGGGGCACAGACAGGATGCTCAGGGTTTCCAAGAAGCCCTTTATTTATCGATGGGGTACCATGAACAGTTGGACTCAATGATCTTAGAGGTCTTTTCCAGCTTTAATGATCCTAATTCTATGAAATAACTCTCATTGCTTTGAAAAATGGAATTAAATTGAGCTCACTTAGAGTTCTGCCATACTAGAGAAAAATGGGGTTTACCTTACTTACCTTGATAATAACAAAAATGGCATACCCAGCTCCTGGCTACAGCACTCTGGTGACAGGGACCTGGATGGGACAATAGAGATCTCAGCAGCCTTTGGATGGCTGCACTGGAGCACCCTGGGGCACAAGCACCACAGCCTCCATGTGTTGGATGAGAAGTTTGCTTTCCTTTCCATCTTTGCACTTCTCACAACTCCTGGATCCAAGTCACACATCTCCTCACAGAGCTTCATCTCTGCATCTGTCTGCAACGCTTAATTTGTCATGACTTGGAGGGGCATTTTTCCAGGCATTCACTGCATGTGCAGCCTGGGAAGGGGCAGAGCCCATTCCCTGATAACACTGACTTGGACTCTCCCTGCAACAAACTCTGGTCCAGGAGGTGAGGGGAAAATACAGGAGCACACAGAGCAATTAAGGTTCCAATCAGATGTGGTGCTGACACATAAGAATGAGCAGTGAATAACCCTAATGCAAGGTGAGGGTTATTTAGGAGCATACAGTAATTGCACATGCAGAATGTGGAACCTCAGCACATGGTGAAGAGGGGGTAAGGACAGGAAGGGTTCAGGACCACAACTCTGCTCACCTGCACATCAGCTGCCCCCAGGGATATCCACTCCTCAGGTCAGGCACAAACCAAGCAGGAAGAAAGGGTGGGTAACAAGAATTTTATTCCTACTAAATATTTTCTTCTGGCTGCTACTTCTTTCCAAAAATAAGGGTAATAATTAAAAGTGAGGGTTAACACTTTGCTTGCTCACTTCACAGCCTGCACATTCAAATTCCTCAACAAGGCAATGCAAAAACAGGCAGTGAACAGGTTGAAGTCAGCTGGAGAAGGTAAATAACTTTGTGCAACACCAGGGAGGCCCCAGGGCAGGCAGCTGGGTGCTGGGCTGGGTCTCACTTCCCTGGGCACACCACAGCCAGTCTCCATCAGTGCCCAAGGACCCCACTGACAGTGAAAGCCCCGTGGGCTCAGCCCTGGCCGGGGCACCTGGCCTTTCCTCACACCACTGAGGACTCTCCTCACCCCAGCCTGCCCCAGAATTATCCATTTGCTCTGAGAGGGTATGGAGAATGCCCAGCTCACCTCATCACCAGAGTCACACAGCAAGGTGTGGGGGCAGTCAGGACACCCTGCAGTGCTGCTCTGTGGTGCCAACCCCTCCCAAAACACTCTGCTGATCCACCTGCATTGGACCATAGGGAGAGCAAGGGAAGAGAAGCTCACAGGGACAAGAAGGTGCCTCCACTTGAGGAGGGAGACCAGCCCTGAGCAGACAGCAGGGTAGAGGGACCAGGTCCCTGCCAAACTGCAGCATGCCCTCGCCCCCATCATCCCTATGACACGGGAATGCCAGCACCATGCCAGGTTATCACAAGGTGATAAGGCTCCTGGGCTGTACCTGCTTGGCATGGCTCGAGCAAGGCTCCCTCGGGGCTCCTCTGCTTTCACTTCCTATTAATGTGCACCTGCACCCATATCAAAAGCAGGAAAACCATAAACTGTATTCAAAGCTTTACTCAAACCCCCATTGGAAGCCTGAGTTGATGCCAGTGCACCCAAACACCTGGGCTCACCAGCAGCCCTGCTGGTGGCACTGCCTGTGGCTGTCCCTGCACTGGAGCCACCACAGCCACCCACACTCCCCAGACACCCCCGTGCCACACACACCCAGCACACCCATCCTGCACAGCACCCAGTGAGCACAGGGCATGGGACAGACCCTTTCTGGGTCAACCTGTTCCTGAGCTCTGGCCACCTCTCTCCCTATCAGCTTGGCTCTCTAACTCCACAGGCACATGGCAGGCTGGGCACAGCTTTATCTGAGTTTTATATGAAGCTGCATTTGCTTATCACACAGATAAGTTATTATAAAAACAAGAAGAAACAGCAGCAGCCAGTCACCCGGGTATCTCAGTGCCCTCAACTCAAATTCCCAGCCTCTGGACCAGTTCATCATCCACAGCTCACAGGGAAGAAGGAAACCCAAAGAATACACGATGCCAGGACATGCACAGTAACAACTTCAATACCTGGCACTAAGGGAGCAGCGTCACATTACCAATTAGAGGAAACCCACACCTGGCAGCTTTGGCAGGGTGGCCACACCAGCAGGCACTGCTGGGAGCATGCCCCAGGGCAGCTGAGCATGGAAGGATCCTCTGCACAGACTGAGAAGAGCACATCCAGACACAAAGCCTCTGGCAGAGGTCTCACATTACAACAAATGCTATCAAGTGGCCAAAGGGGTGGTCCTGACCCCTTCAGACCCTCCTCTGATCTCCAGAATCCAATGAGGATGTTCAACTGGCAGAAAACTTTTTTTTCCTGCTTAAGCTAGTTTTCCACTGATCCAGCTTTCTGTGCAGTCTCACCTCTGGTCAGCTGAAGCACAGGAGATGCAATGGGAAGCACACCCAGGGACAAGCTGAGTTATCTGAATCTACTTAACTGCAAAGTGAACCAAGCCCTCGCTCTCTACGGCACCGAGCGCGCTGTCAGATAGTCAAATTGAAAGTTGCTTTCATCTGAGCAAAAACAAAGGAGGCAAAGGCTTTGCAAGGAAACAATTCTCACTTGACGCATGTCACGGAGTTGTGAGCACGCCTGAGTCACGGCACACGTGTGGACCATTGTGAGAGATGTGTCCTCCTCCTCAATCTGCCGAGAGCACCACCAGGCAGAGGTTGAAACATGCGGAGGTGATTCAACACCGACGAACAGAAACACTGAGACGTGCTGTTCTTAACACAGGGGCTGTACCTGACACCGCTTTTATTTACTCAGAAAAGTTTTCTGCCCTCTATGACCTTCCACTGCCAACTTACCCACGTGTTAAGCACAATCTCCATCCCACCCTGGATGGCTCACTACAATCCAACAAATCCTTCCAATACAGGAAGACTTTTTTTTCTTTCGGGCCTATGAGAAATGTAAGTTGAAAACTTGAATATTACTTGTTACCTGACAAAGCATTATACTTTCTTTTTGCTTATGTCATCAACCAGGGGAAAAAAAAAAGTCCCACAAAGAAATGGAAGGGGAAAAAAATCTTCCTACCAGAATGTAAATATTTGTGCATAGCAAGAATGAAGTATTTCCATGAAGCTTTCAATAAAGGAAAACTGCAGGCCAAATTTTACCAGCAGATACAGGCACATAACTCCAGCTAAAGTTACTCAGAGCTGCCCAAGTTTCTGAGAGGCCAATTCAAGCAAACAGTGCTCATGTCCAGAAGGACTGTGAGCTCAGGAGCTGAGGCCACATTCCCAGCTCTTTTGAGAGAGGCAGACGAGATCTGTTTCATATCAGTGAAGAACTTCAGAGATGAGTCAAACCTGCAGGATTTGCTGCAATACTCGCTGCAAAAGAGGATGTGAGAACTGGCAAGTACGCTGTGTTTACTCACTGTGCCATCTAATTCTGGAAACTCGAGCTGAGATTCAGCGATCGAGCACGACTCCAAGGGGTGGTGGGAAGATCCTGGCCCTGTTACAAAGCCACTCGTTGGGCTAAACTGGTGGCATCTGCTCAAACAGGGCCATGGGCTGACCCAGACAGAGGTTCTGCAGCTGGCAAGAGGAGCCTCCTCAGGGCAGAGGCTGCACCACATCTGCCTCCAGCCCAGGGACGAGCCTCCGCAGGCACTGGCGCACACGAGGAGCAGAGATGCTCTAAAAATCACGCACTGCTTCAGTTAATGACACAGATTTACTCTGGGTGTTAGCCTGTTTTGCTAAAAAAAGCCAAGCAGATTTTTTTTTCCCTTTTTTCCTGGTGCAAACTGTCCTTTATAGAGACTATTAATATCCCTCTTCCTTCAGTTTAAGCTCTACTTCTCTTCCTTGTTCTCCCACTGACTTAAAAGATAAGTTGCAAAACGAGATCTAATTTATCTCTATCTTTTGTCCTCATCCCTTCCCTCCTGTTACTGCCTGGACAGGCAGACTGCTCTGTAGGGAATCACTGCATGGAGCACAGAGTTTATATTTGCTGCAACACTCACATTTTTAAGCAGAAAATGAAAGATTTTACCTAGTTTATACTAAACAGAACCCCTTTGGTTCTGGCCTCATGTAATTAATTCTGAACAAAGAAGTAACTTAGATAAAACACCTTGCTATAAGCAGCCACCTCAAACTGCTGTGAATATTCTTCACTATCAGACACCAGTGAAGACAACAGCAGTGGATGGTGGCTGCCAGGAGGTTATGCTGAAACAAATGCATTTTTATTTTTCCCTTTAAATTACAAAAGATTATCATTTTACTCAGCAATGCCCCTTATTAAATTGAAACTCTCCACATCAGAATTAAACACATCCTATCTACTCAAAATGAAGTGTATTATTTATCAGTAATATTTAATGACAAAAACCTGATAACTTTTTCCGATTATACCACTGATTTCCTCCAGTCATGCATCATTGGCTCTGCTGGTCATTAGCATTATCACAGTGCATAAACTCTGGCTTAGGCAGCAAGTTTGATAACAGAGCCAGACACCTATAGCTACCATTTTTCAGTTTGTTCAGATTTACTAGTTTACCTCTCTATGAGCGCGCCTTTATCTAATGGCATCGATTAAAATCCCTAAAAATCCTAGACAGTAAATTTCCATTTCCATGCAGCACGCTTCTGCACACTCAGAATCCCTCAGTAAATATAAAGCACTTGCTGAAAAATCAGATTTCCCCTTCAACTGGCTGAGGACCCTTTTCCTGAAAGACTATACTCCAGCCAATCTGAAAAATAAATAGGAAATATTTAGCCTTCTCTGACTGTTTAATGCCAGGAATACACTGGATAGGCTTAAGATATTTTAGTTTAATTCACAGGCAATGTTCCATTTTAACTTCTATGAAATAGTATTTTTGAATGCTGCAGATACAGGTTTTATAGAAGTGAAGAGAAAAAAATCAGAACAGATAACATGGTATAAAATCAACTAAAATATACCAAGATGGGTTTCTCCCATTTTCAGTTAAATCCTGTAAAAAAATGACGGATTAGAAAGGTTTCCTGAGCAAGACCAACATTCCTCACACTACTGGACTTCAGAAAACTTGAATAGGTAAAGCCAGAGAAAAACTTTAAAATACTTGTACAAACAATAATTTTGCTGCATATTTCTGACATTCCTCTTTCAAAGCCTTTTAGGTATCAAGTAATTTATCACTGAAAAATACATTTGTTCTTTTCCAAACCTACAATTCAGGAGCTTTACAAACTTTTATGTTATCTGAACACACATGCACAGGCATATCATTAAGAACTAACAAAAAACAATTTATTATGAGCTATTTCAGAGCCACCTTCTCCCAATACTCATTTAATTCAATGACAGCAGGATAGGGCCCCTGACAACTCTCTGATTAAAATTAATTACTAAAGCTGTTAAGACATTATTACTATTGCAAAACTTACTGTGAAAAATCTCTCATCTAAATCTGCTAATGCAGGTACAGGCCATGATGTTCTGCACAAACATCCAGAGAGATTCTTATATGTTACACACATTAATATTCTAAGACTTCATTATTTAGCCAAACTGATTTTCTTTTAATTTTCTTTATTTTTTTTTTTTAACTCAGTCCATCCAAGTGAGCTCCCATGATTTCAGCAGGGGTATTTAGAACCTAGGCCACATAACTGAAGTTACATCTGCCTGTGTTATGGAAATACAACTATTTATGAAATTCACCTGAGGGGGAGGAATAACTTACAGTACACTGATCAACAGTTTGCATGGTACTGTCTGAAGGAGCCCTGTTTGAGAAGAGCTGTTATAAAAGCAGAAAGTATCAATATTAACACAATTGGTGCCACTGGGTTATGCTATTTGCTGGTCAGAATCCATCTCTCACACAGAAAATTTCAGTTTGGGTGTAGCTTCAGTATCACCAACTGCAGTATTAGAGGTTGGGACCATTACACAAGAAACAGCAGTGGTTTGATGTGGTTAATCCCAAATTCTGTGATTTGCTGAGGCAAAAAATGGATCGAACCCTGGCAGTGAGCTTGGGAGCATGGGATGCAGGAGCGCTCAACAGCCCCCTGCTCCTCTCATCCAGGGGCTTCAATCTGATCCTTCAAAAATGAAACAGTGAAAAATACTGTCATTGTTCTCCTCTGCCTGTCTGCTGCTCTACCTGCACCTGCATTGTCCCCAAAACACACTTCTGACCTGACTGAGCACCAGCCAACGTCCAAACCCTGGCCAGGCACATCCTCTCCTGGATCGCCAGCCTTTCCCACACAAACCCAGCTTCACCGTGCTCCAAACCCAATGTCTGGAGCCACTCCACAGTGCCCCACAGCCCCCTGCACTGCACTGCTCTTAAGGGGATTTCTACCACAGGAGGATTTACAAGACTGATTTTAATGGAATTTTTCTTTCCAGCGCAAGTATAAAACGTGGGAACTGGGCTGGACGAGCTGCCCGAGCGGCTAACAAAGATTTGTCATGAGGTTCATGGAAGACAGAGTTCATGACTCACTGTCAGTGAGCTCACTATTACAACATAAAAACTATTATTAAAAATAAAAATGCAAGTACCAAAAGGAACACTTGAAGAAGGTTTTAAGTTCTTAATCCCAAACAGAATACCCTTGAAATGAGGTTCACAGCAGGCCCACTGGACAAAAATCCACAAAAGACAATGTTTCTATCAAAAATCTATTGGAACAGCACATTTTAGATGAAAATCCCCTTCCCTATTTCTGCTCCCTTGGTATTCCCAGGAGTTCCTTAGGAAGAGGTGTCTCACTCACACTCATCTCCCAGCTTTCCAGCAGCAGAAAAACATACACTTCACATTCACTGTGCAACACCAGGAAGATGCTTTTTAAAACTGACATGGGTTCCTAAAGAAATATCAGTTAATTACTTAATCCTCCTTAATGGAATGATAAACATCCTTTCAGCAAACAAGGCTGTGATGATTTAACGTTTTACTGCACTGGGAGAATTAACCCCGCTCGTCTCCCTTCTGCTGCGACCGCTCGTTTCCTTAGAATCAGTTCCATTTATTCACTTCTGCAGAGCATCCCCTGCACCTAGGCAAGGGAAAAAACCAACAGACAAAAATCTGCCTCGGTGTTATTCTGCCAAGGCCTGACCCCCAGACTGACAGAAAAGCGGGTGGCCTGGACACCCAGGAAATCAAGGTATGAGGCAGCACAGAGCAACAAGCCCCAGCGTGAGCCTGGAACAACTTCATCAGCATCCCAGGAACACCACTTCAAAAGGAACCAGGAAGGGATGTTTGAATCCCAGTTCAGACAGCTCCTGAATCCCTGAGAACCCTGTGGCTGTCGTTCTGGCAAGAACAAAAGTCCTTTCAGGGCTCCACTGCTCACTGATACCAGACCCAGGCTCAGACAGAATTCTGCAGGCAAGTGTTGTGCAAGAAAGGGAATTCAGCATCGATTTTTGTGATCAGATGTTTAGTGGCTGCTCTGAACACTCCAGCAATCCCCCCTCACCATTTTATCTTCCTTTATCACAAGCTTTTTAATAGAGACATGACATTCTGCTTACTGCTGGGCTCTCTCTATTTATCTCTCTCTTAACAACGCTTTGGCATCATCAGCTCCGCTATCTAAATCAGCAATAGTGCATGTCCGGTCACATAAAACCGGAGAGGGCTTCCCGAGATGCCTTGGGAACTCTGACTACTCCAGTTTACTGATGTGTTAATATGCCCCATCCACTAATTAATGAACAAACAGCTTAGCCAGGGAGCTGGGGGAGGGACACCAACACGAAGACTGTGGAGAGCCCAAGGAAAGACACTTGACCCTAATTGTTAGCAACAAGATGACAAGACTGATCGGGAAGTACAGCTAAAACTCAGATCCAACATGAAAGGAAATGTCTGGCGAAGAGGGGAAAATGAACGATGCCATTGGAGGCTGCAGCCAACCTGCCACACTGTGCCACCTTCTGTCGGGCTGTCAGCACTCAGTGCCCAGCACCTGGCCCGGGCTCCTCAGCACCATGCTCCCATCACATCCCTGCTCCATGCCCAAATCCTCATCCTCCTCCTGCGACCCTGCAGCTCCAGGGTGTACACTCCAGCCAGGAAAAAAAGGAGTTTGTTCCAACCCATGACGGGCTGATGAGAAAGCGTGGCTCACACTGCACCTTCCCAGTAAAACCACCTGCAGAATTCCAGCCAATGGGTTTTAAGAAGGGCCAAAGTCTGGCTGAAGTTTTAGACAGACCCAGTTTTACCTGGGGCAAAACATTCTTCATCTTAAAAACAGCCTGGACCACATAACACAGCAGATATGCCTGCAGATGCAGCAGCAAGAGAGTGCTGTGCGCCGAGTGCACTTTGGGAAACACTTCCATATAGAGTTCAAACCCTCAGAAAAAAGGTTGTAAGCTCTTTCTACCTGAAAAATCAATTCAACTGAGAGTCACAGCAGTGCAGGAGATGCTGCAGCACCGTGCTCTGGGACACACACCCAGGAGAAAGTTGATTCACAGATGGCACGTCCAGCGCAGACACACCGCACACTGCAGAACCCCAGTTTTCAGTGCCAGTTTTTTAATTTCAGTGCCCATTTTTAAAATTCAGTGCCTCTGAATTAAACTAACTTAGTGAGGAAACAGGTTCTCCTAATAAAAACACACCAGCGAAAAGCACAGACAGCACCATTAGCAGTAAACAATACACGGGAGAATCATCCCAATAAAACATTCTGGGTATTTATTTGTGTTGCTTTCCAAGACCATTGCAATGGAATGGGAAACTGGAAGGGAAAAAAGCCCACAATTAGTTTCAGAATAGCACTCCCAGAAACACTGTAGCCTATCAGATCTAAGTAAATATTTTACGATATGGGTTCCATTTCAGTAGATCTGTCAAGATATTTACAGGGCTTGACAGTATTTCTGCCTTTAATTAAATTTTCACACACATACTTTAATGTAATTTAAATAGATTATTAGTTGTCAGAATATAGTATAAATTTTGTTTACGATTTAGTTACTTTAAGTACTCACATTGAGGAAACTCATTTAACCCCCTGACTGAGGAGCATTAAGTGTTGAGATGAGACTTCTAAAGAGCTTCTACTGCCCTTTGCACTCTTGCAATAATCTTAAATTACTACAACCTAATTGCAATTTCAAGGCACTAAAATGGAGATGCTTTAAAAACAGCACCAGGAGGGTCAATGAGAGGAGAAAAATTATTTAGTCCTCCTCAGGTACCTCTTAGGGAGAAACTGATTTTGCCCGTGCTCTTCTCTTTGCCCATTTTCCATAGAACCCCATCTTCATTTGCAGAATGACGCGGAACAAAAAGTCATCAAGATTATTCTGGATACTTGCCACATCCAAACAGCCATTAGACATAAGCCTGCTCACTTGCATGCATGGAAGAGACCCGTGCCAGGAGAACAGAAAGACAAAACCCTAGAGCACATTTGCAGAGAAGGATGCACACGAACAGAGCCAGCAGCTTCTCTGACTTGGGAGCTCCAGTGCTGGAGTAAGGAAAAAGAGCACATGTTAAACCACTCCAGAAATCCCAACCAACAAATAACTGATCTCCGCAAAACAGCACAACCAATTCCTCTACAGCACAAAATACATCTTTTTAAAGTAAAAGACTACAGCGATCCCACAATTAAGTTTCTCCTCTAAGGACTGCATGGTTTATTCCATGCTGGCTTTTTCCCCACCTCTCTCTACACTGGAATCACCTTGTTACCTGCAGGAGCTGTAATTCCCAGCACAGCGAGCTGCGGGAATCGAACCACGCAGCGAGCAGGCTGCGAGCAGCGCTTCTGTCAGCGCAAAACCAACCACCTCTAGCAGCAACGAGATCTTCTCCGTCTCTTCTTGCAACGAGACACTTCACAAGGCTCTGGCCAACAGAAAAACAATCAGACTCACGATTTGAACGCCGCTGTGCCTCAGCACGGCCGGCGCTGACGCGCATCCTCGGTGGCACGACGTTAAGGGCTCCCAGCCTGGCCATACCTTTCGAAGCACTGGAATAAAGTTTGCTTGCCAGGACCTCTAAGAACGGTCTCAAAGACGCTGCTGATCTCTAGTGCGCAGCGTCTCTGAATTCCACCTAGCAAATGCTTTCTGGCTTCTCCTGCATATCACATCTCTGCCGAAGCGCTCGCCGGGTGTGAAAACACGCTACTATACGTGGAGGGAGGGGGAGAAAAAGTTTCAGTGATACCAGTTAGTGGCACAGACCAAAAGCCAAAGGCAGCGACATCAGCAGAAGCCCCAGCTGATGCCAGCACACTCTGGATCAGGCCCAGGGCAGCCGACTGCACCCTCAGCTCAGCCCTGGGGACACAGGGACCATACCGTGCCCACGGGTCATGTTCAGAGCAGGGTGCCTCCGTGTCCCCACACTGCTGACCACCCCCTGGGCTTCTCCTCCAGCCACCAGCCCCTTCCCACCTGATTCCCCAGCAGAGGCTCGCAGGGAAAAGCTCTGGGAAGCAACCTGAGAGCAAGGCTCATCTGAGGTATAATTAAAATGCGCTATTTAATTCAGCTTAAATACGGACAGCAAACAAAACCCTCGTGCACCCGAGCCCTGCAGGGCCTGATCCCGCTCCCCCTGCAGTGAGAACCCCCGGAAAACTCCCTCCCAGGCACCCTGTCTCTGCACACACGATGCTGGATGTGCTGGGAAGGGCAGGAGAGGCCTGAACAAACCCTGCACCTCCAAAGACACCCAGCAACCTGCAAAAACACCACCGAGCCTTTTTCAGCCCTGGCTCAGCTGCATAAAAATATTTCAGCTCAGTGCCTTGAAGTTGCAATTAAATTGTAGTAATTTAAGATTATCACAAGAGCAAAGGGCAGCAGCAGCTCTTCAGCAGACTCCTCTCACCACTTAATGCTCCTCAGTCTTGGGGTTAAATGAGCTTCTTTAGTATAAGTACCTTAAAGCAAGTGAATCGTAAACAAAATTTATACTATTTTCTGACAGCATATAATCTATTTAAATTTATTAAAGCTTCTTGGAGAAAATTTAAGATGACAGAAGTATCATTATGCCCCATAAATAACCGGACAGCCTTGCTGAAATAACTGTATTTTACATACAAATCCTACATATGTGTGCGCATATGTTATTTCATTTGATACACAAATACATGCTCAACGGATATTTCACAAAAGGAATTGTGTTATCCAGTTCAATCTCTCAATATAAATGACCACAAGAGGTACGAATACTAAACAGAAGATACATGCCATATATTTGCCTTTTTACTACCAGCCTTTTTTGTAATTTTTACAGTGCTATGAAACAGGAGTAATTCAGGAGCTACAAATGTTTACAGTATATCACATCAAGGATGATAATGTGAATTTTAGCTCTGAAAAAAGGTGATCCACTCTATGAGAAACGCACATTGCGGCGTGTGCTGCACGCTAATGTCCGATGCACAATTCCCTGCTCAACTTCCCTGCTCCTTCTCCTACCAGGGCAAAACCCAGCTGTGTTACGGTTACTGGTGGAACTGATTTAAGCAGAAAATGTTTATAGATGTTAAAAAACATTACACATTACGCAAAATGGCTTAATAGCATACATGTGCATGTTTAATGCGCATACTTTTTATTGTCTAATTAAAATATAAACCATAAAAAAATCTTTACAGGCTTTAGAGTAAGTTATGCAGGACAGTTATGAAATCTTACCTTACAGAAAGTATAAAGTACTTATTGTGAGATCTGCACTGCTAATTAAAAAAATGCTTATGCAAAAAGATTTAGGATTTCTTAATTCTTCAGCAGATGTGCACTTGGTCTGCCTCCTGATTAATATACATGAAGGTAACAGCCTCTTACTTGGATTTTTTAAAAAATAGATATTTCCATTGTTTTAGAATACTTTAAAGGACTGAAAGTGACACATATTTAAAGTTTGAGTTCAAGTGTTTGAATACAAACATGAAACTGTCACACAACAAAACTAACCTCACTCCCCTGGTTCATTTCAATTAGTACCTAAATCCTAACTGTTTACTGAAGTAAAATCAAGTGCCTATTAATACTCTTTACTGGTATTTTCACTAAAAACTACACAGTAACAGTCTCTGTGATACAGCCATGAAGACACATTACACACAGTCTTGTAAAAATCCCTGCGTATCAAAACCAAGGTCCGTCCTGACTGCTTGGCAACATGTTTGAAGGAAAGATATTACAAGTTTTCCAAACTCTAGGAATGCAGTCATCCAATATACAGTGCTTAATCAGAACCAAACTCTTCTATTATACACCAACACAGAACTTACACACAGAGAGAAAAAAACCAAATCCACGTTTCCTTACAATTCAGCGATCCAGAAATAAAAGCTGAATTCCACAGAACCTTTAGGTTTTTCTGCATTGCACTAATTTAATGCCTTCTTCTCTGCAGCTCTAGACAGCGTAAACATAATCAAATCCTAAGCCCCTCTGAAAGTGTAAAAATGCACTTCAAACCATCATCACTTTAAAAAAAAACAAACAAACCCCAAACCCCAGCCCATGCACAAAAAACTAACTTTGCAATCAAAACCGTAAGCAACAGAAAGCCTTGTTTGAAATAGTAGTTATTTTTCTCAGAGTTATCCTTTGGTTTCACAACAAAGATCAGCATTTGTAATGGTCCATTTCTGCATAAGTGAACATATAGCCTTGCTGCCTGATCGAATAGTCCAGAGCTTTCAGTGAGGCAGCTCCTGACAACAGCCCAGCAGCAGCTTTGTTTGATCTCTCCTGCCTTCCTTAATCTGGGTTGTCAAGGTTCACTTGTTGGAGGCTGTTTACTTTACTTTTTCCAGAAAAAAAAAAAAAAAGTGATTTTTTTTTTCCTGTCTCTCATACAATGACTAATCCAAAGACTAAGGGGGAAGAATGCTGCCAATGCAAGATGTTAAAGCTACAATACCTTTTTGCAATGAGATTTTAGCCGACACCTTTTGAATGGTAACTAGTGGAGAGCTTCCTCCCCCAGTGCCCTGGTCCATTCAATATGGTTGGGAGATAGTTCAAACAAAATGTGTAGGGGAAAAGCTTCAGAGGAGAGAAGCAGAAACAAGTAGCCCCAATTTCCCTGTCTTCCCCCAAATTGCCGATATGCACGGTACCTCCTTGCCCACACTCGCTTCTCTGGGAACTTGAGTTATTTCAGGTTCTCTCAAACTTACAAAACATAAGAGCTTCTCAGCAGCAACAAAAACTTAATAAAAATAATATTAAAGCAAGCAAAACGCATGTTTTTCCAAAATATTAAAGTAAGCTGTGGATTACCAGCACAGGCAAAAAAGTTTTTTCGATGACATGCTTGCAACTTTGTCTAATTAAGCAGCTGTCACTAGTGACATCAACATTTGGTCAAATCAGGTAAAATTCAAGTTTAGAAAAACTGTGTGGAAAGCAAACACAGTTTAGAGAACTGTTTTAATATTTAGAACCATCCAGCACCCCAGAAATCAGCAGACTATATAGTGTAGACGACACGCTACGAGCAGTACACATCCATTACTCACTCCGAGAACAGTTACTAAAAATGAAACCTTAAACTTCAGAGCACAGAAGTTGGGCTCCAGCTTCTCTACAGAAGCGGCTTTGAGAGCGCTCGCAGGCGGCAGATGCCTCGGGTAGGGACGGGAGGGCTGCGCGCTGCCGCCGCTGCCGGGCTTAGAGGGAATCGGGGGGGAAAGGATGGGGAATAAGGAAAAACAAAAAAAGTAATCTCGCTCGGCTTGGTTCACTCAAAGCAAAAACACGCAATTAAAATCATTACAGCGAAGTGGCAGCAGAAGAGTCGCTGAAAGCGCGGCGCTCCGCAGCCCGCCCGGCGATGCTCTCCGCGCCGGGGCCGCCCGGTCATTAATAGTTGCCGGGCGGTGCGGAGGGGGATGCGCTGCGCCCCGCGGAGCCCTGCCCGCCCGCGCAGCTGCCCGCCGGGTCGGTTTGGGTTTTTGTCGGTTTTTTTGTTTTTGTTTTTTTTTTTTTTCCAGGAAAGAAAGAAACCCAGAAACCGGCGGGGCGGGGGTGGGGAGGAGGGAGGCGCGGACAGCCCGCTCGGCCGCCTGCAGCGCGCACCCCTCCGCTGCCCGGGGACGCGGCCGCGCAGCGCGGGCCGGCAGGTGCGCGGGGCGGCCCTACTTACCGGGCACCGGCGGCGGCTCCGCGGCGCGCAGCGAGCCGCGGCTCCGTCCCGAGGCTCCGCACCGCGGGGCTGCGCGGGAGGGGACGTGCGCACACACACGCGCGTGAAGGATGCGCGGCCCGCACCCGCGCAGTGAGAAGTTGCGCCGGGCTGAGCTGAGGAGGCGCGGGTGTTTATTCAAACACTTCGTTTCAGAAAAAAAAAAAAAAAAAGAGAAATGGGGGGGATGGGCGCAACGCGTCCCAGGGACCCGCGGTGGGGGCGGATGCGAGGCGCGGGGCTCCGCACCTGCGGAAAGGGCTGCGCGGGCGTAAAGCCGCAACAGGTGCTCGGGGAAGGGAGAACGGGCAGCCGGGCACAGCGCGGAGGGGGGGGGACACGGCCCTACCGCAACTTCTTGCCCCGAGTGCAGAAGTTGGGGCGTACGCGCCCCTTGCGCGGCGGCGCGGAGGGACCCGGCGGAAAACACGCGGAAAGCGCGAGCGGGGATGGGAGGGGGGCGGGACGCGTCGCATCCCACCACGGCGGGGACTGCGCGCAGCGCGGGGCGGGGGGGAAGTTTCCAAAGTGGGCGGGGAGGGGGTGCGGGCGGCCCCGCAGCCCGGGGAGGGGGCTCCGCATCCGCGCACCGCCGCCCCACATCCCCCCACCCCCCCGGTACCGCGGCGGCGGTCGGGGAGGGGCGGCCGGGCACGTGGGGCCGGCGGGGAGAAAAGTGCAACAGCCCCGGAGGAGCGGGGAAAGTGTCGGGGGGCGCCGGACTCACCCGCAGGACTCGGCCCTGCCGCTGCCCAGCACGGCGCGGCCGCGGCGCGGGCGGGCGGGCGGCGCGGAGCGGCGCGGGGCTGCCTCCGTCCCGTCCCTCCCTCCCGTCCCTCCGGCACGCCGAGCCCGGGCGGCGCGGCGGCGTGCTCCGCCGCTCGGTAAATAACAATAGAGCCCTCCGCCCGGCGCCGCGCCCGCGGGCCCCGCACGCCGCTCCGCCGCGCCCCCGCCCCGCGCCGCCCCGCGCCCCCTCCACGCCCCGCGCAGCCCCGCGCGGGCGGGCCGGGGGCGGCCCGCGACACCCCCGCGGAGGGAGATGTTGTTATTTTTTGCTGTTGTCAGTCTCTGACGTCACATCCACCTGCTGGGTAAACAAGGCTAGGCGCAAGGGAAAAATAATAATAAAAAAAAATAAAATAATAGAAGCGGGGGGTGAAGCGCGCAGGGGGTGAAGGGCGAGAGCCCCGCAGGCGCGGACCTCCGCGAAGGACGGCCGGGGGGGCGGGGGGGGGCGGGCGGGCCGGGGGAGGCGGGGCGGCCCCACGGGGAAGCGAAAGTGGCGGTGGAGCGCGCTGCGCATCCCTGCGCACCCCTCCGCATCCCGAGGGACAGCTCAGCGCCCGGGCCGGGGCCTCTCCGTCGGCGGGGGCGCAGCTCTGCGTACCCCTACCAACTTTTCTGCAGCCGCGCGGGGTGCAGCGGGGTATCGGGCCAGCGGAGCTGAGGGATGCAGTGGATCCCGGAGTGCCCTCCGCGGGTACCCGCGGAGGCGCCTTACCTGCGCGGAGCGGCGAGGCGAGCGCTGACCGCGTTCCCCCCGCAGCGCCCGCCGCTGTGGGCGCAAACACCGCTTAGACACACTGCGCGGGTGCGCAGCGTCGCGCACCGGCCGCTGAGCGGGACTGACCCTCCCGGGGACGGGGCTGGGTGCTCGACCGGAGCAGTTCTGCGGGGGTGGGTCCGCATCTCGGTGGGTACGCGGAGCGGCAGCGCTCTGGCCGCGCCGTCGGGGCTCCCGAGGAGAGGGGCGGCAGCGCCCGCGGGGCGAGCGCGAGAGGGGGCAGAGCCGGGACCACCCGGCTGCCCCAGCCCGGCGGCTCCGGCACTCGCGCACCGCCAATTTTAACAGCGCCGATGGTCTTAGCGCGGATTTGGAACCTCTGGCGGCGCAGGAGCTCCCTTGACGGCGGCCGGAGCAGGCGAGGGGAGCGGCCCCCGCGGGCAGCACCTCGCCCTGCCCGGGACCCCGCTGCCGGCAGCACGGCGGCGCCGACGGGACAGGGGTCGGTCGTCGGGCGCCCCGCGGGGATGGAGCACGTCCTGCCCGGCGCTGCGGGCTGGAGTCAGCGGGCGGCCGCGAAGTTACCGAGCGACCGACTCGTTCGGGGAAAAAACTCTTTCCTTGACCCGCCCGGCTTTCTGACCTCCCCATTTTTCGGGCGATCGCGTGTGGCTGCCCGCAGGACTGACCCGGGGCCGGGGGCGATAGTTTCACACACTGTCAGGAGTGGTACCGCGGGGCCAGCCGCGCCCGCGGGAGCCCTGCGCTGAGCCCAGCCTCTCCCCTAGTCCCGGTGCCCGGTCCCCGTCCCCCCCTCGGCCCCGGCGGCTCTGGCAGCAGCGCCGGGCCCGGGGCGCCACCTCCCGGCGGAACGGCGGGAGCCGCGCCGGCAGCAATTAAGACCTGGAATTACCCTAATAGCGAGGTACTTATGCGTAATTCATTATATTTTAAATAATTGAGAGCGGAAAATCGCTGCAAATAAATATTTGCGGAGATGATGCTCGCGCCGCTGCCGGAGCGGTGCGCTCAGACCGGCGGGGAGCGCTCGGGGCCGGGAACAGGCAAGAGCCGGGAGCAGAGCGTTCAGCATCCCGCTTCTCCAGCCCCGGTACCGGAGGAGACACCGTCGTTTGTGTGATCGGCGGGACCACTAGCTTTAAAAGCAAACAACTTGTTATATTTTTTTAGTCCATCCGTTTCTTCAGTAGGAAGAAAAATGAGCTAAACCTGTTAAAAGAGCATTCTTTAAACACTCTCCCTTATACCGCTAAAAAAAATCCTTGTTTTACATTTCATCCTCGAATAAATGCTTATTGGCTACTTCTTCATCTCCTGTTTTTAACTTCACACATCCAAACCAGTATATCAACTCTGTAAAACATGATTAATTCCACAGACAGTACCTGCGGTGGGACTTCTCCCTCCCCCTCTGCCTATGTAGCTGCTAATTGTGCTTGAATTGTTTACTGCTGTATTGTTTTACAAGTGCCTGGAGAAAGATGCTTGATATTCCCACCACCGGCAGAACCATCCCAAGAGCAAATGCTTTGCAGATTTTGGCAGGGATGTACACAGGCTAAAACTACAGCTTGTTAGCTAAAAAAAAAAAAAAATTATGAAGGTGATGACGCCTCTGTAATTATAGGTGTTACTTGTTATAAAGTCAGAATGTTTTCCAAGCTACTGTAATGCCACACCTCCAATGTCCCAGGAGCCAGGCCTTGAAGTCCTTTCTGCCTTAGTCACTGGTTTATGAGGCTTTGCAGAGCACATCACCAGGCTGCATGGCGGGTTCCTGGCCCACCTGGCACTCCTGCGTAGGTGCAAAGCCCATGTGGGTACTCAGCTGTTATTTTACCTTTTACATCAGACATGATGAGATACACACTGTGTACTGCCCCAAAAAGTTGGCGGACATAAAGAGAAATGTACATTGGATTTACAGCCTGGTTTTATGATTATCTGACTTTTGTTTCAAATAAGCACAAGCAGTAGCAGCCCTGTGAGTATGCTCATACTGCAACTTGAGGTAAAACCTCTTCTTGGCAAAATGGTGGTTGCTACTTTCTACATTTCCTTGTTTTCAGCATAGTCAGGGCAAACCAGATCAGTCTGGCAGCAAATAACTTTCAAAAAAGTAGAAAATTCAGCTCCACCCATTACATGGTGCACATGCAAGGTAAAATAACTGGACCTTTCTTTTGCTCAGAGAACTTCAAGGGCAGGAAAGGTCAACTTGCCTATGAGGGGAATTTTAAAAGGTGTAAACATCAGCTTAGAGACTAAGTCCTGTGCTCTCAGCAACACTTGCACCAGCTGTAGTGGAAGCTGGATCTGTTCTCCAACTGGGGAAGTACCACAAAGAGATAAGGTGACACAGCAAAGGTCTCAAGTTAGCTTGTCTGGCAAAATGAAAATAATAACTTCTCCCAAATGAGGCTATAACCAAACCCAGATATTTTTAAAATGAAATATTGTTGCTGGGGAGGGGGGTTTCCAGCATACCAAATTCTGACCCCTCAGTTGCAAACGCATTTGCATCCTTCATCTGCTTTTGCTATTATACTTTCCCAGTTTCCCTGGCCACAGTAGAAGCCATGTCCTGGCCTGTGCTGGGAGGACAAGCTGGAACAGAACTGAGCTTCCATGTGCCAGGAGGTGCCTGGCAGGACAGGGCAGCCCCACAGCCACCCTGAGGGCTGGTGCTGGGCTGGCTGTGGCAGAGCAGGCAGCCAGCAGCGCAGCTAGCTTGGTGCTGCTTGTAAGGGAAAGAAATGGCTGTGCTGCCCCGCAGCATCACAATCCAGGCAGAGCAGGCTGCAGCCTGGCTCCACACACAGGGCAGCGGGAGTCAGGCACAGAATAAATGACATTTTGCTCTGTTGTGAGTCCAGAGGAGCTCCACTGCAGTCAGAGTTGGTTTGGATTTGCATGGGCAGTGCAGAGACATGAGTCTTGGATTCACCCCAAACTCCTCTGGGTTCCTGGTGGATGGGAAAGGCTCCCCACATCCGTACCCACACTAATCCTCTCTGCTCCTGGAGGTGTCCCTCCAGCCGCCACTGTACCACAAGCTACCCAGAGATAACTTTTCTATAGCACATTTCCATTTGGCCTGAGCTGCCAGCCAATACATATTTCCTTTTCCTGTGGGGGCAATGAATAGCCATTGTATTTTCGTTGGGCTATTAATCTGCCTGAATTTGGTCGAGATTCTTAAATGAATATTCATGGGAATTAATGTAATTTAATTCCTATTGCTTCCTGAATATAATTACATGCCGTACGTGAATTGGCAAACGCCACGACACATCCAATCTTGCTGAAAGTCCATGACCGATGAAACACCACGAGCTGGACACTCCTGCAGCACTGGAGATGCACAAAGCACTGCCAAGATGCAGCTTGACTTCAGGAGAAGAAACCAATAAAAGAGGGAAGATGTACACTGTAGGAAGCAAATACCACCTTGAGGGATGGAAAGTATGATTAAAAAGGTATTTTAATACAAGCTCTTCCCCAGGTATTTGTCTACATGTAGGGACTACATTAAATATTTATATTATTTTGAAAAAAGCTTTATTTCTTCCACTTTCTCACCCACAGAAAAACGTCTTTCAGGGCTCCTATCCTGACCTCTTCTGAGAGACAGCATCTCTTGGAAGAACCTTCAGCACATCCTACAAATAAGAAGTGCCCAAGTGCAATCCTCCTTCTCCCAGCAGTCTGCCTGCCCAAGTTCATGCTATTCCCTGAATACTAAAGCATAATCAGCTCTGTATTAAAGCAAAACCTGTCCCCAGCATCAGTGCTACCAACCCCTGTCGTAACATAACAAGGACTCTTCCCAAAATATTTGGGCTTGCCCTGTCACAGTAAGAGGCGTTCAAGTTCAGCGCTCTGTCAACAATGCCAGGTGTCTCCTGAACCTCCAGAGCCCGAGCCAAGAGAGAGAGCTCAGAAGCACAGGAATAATCATTATTCACATTACTAAAATGTAACGGAATGTTTAAACAGATAACGTAACACAATCCCTCACAGCAGAAAAAAAAAATACTGTTTATTATTTATCCCTGTCAGATAGAAAATTAACTCAATCTCCTGGAAAGCAAAAGCAAGGCTCCTTTTTTTTTCCCCCTTCTTTCTGCAACTGACAGCCATGAAAAAAAAAATTCTATTGTGGCAGCTGCGCCCCTTCAAAGGGCTGATGTTCGCTGTGGTTCTTGATAAACCAACTGGCAAATTTTGGGGGTGAAAAAGAAGTGACTTGAAGCCAAACACATCTAAGAAAAAAAAAAGCCTTGTGAAATCAAAAATCCAAGAACAATTTCATGTTGAGTCAATCCGAAGATTTCATTTCAATTTTGATTTTTTGGGGGAATAAGAAAAAAGACACACACCCCCTTGCTTGAAAATAAAATTAAAGGACATTTTGAACACAAAGTAGTTTCAAAATGAAAAATCAAAGTGTTTCATGTCAGAAGTGTCAAAACTAACAGCTTCAGCATTTGTCAGAGCTTTTTTGAGTTTTTATAAATGACAAGTTTGGCATGTGTGCACAGACCGTTTTGGTGCTGCTGAATCTGCATTTTTGCATGCAAAAAAAAATTGGTCGGGTGAAATTTTCTGCGGAGAAACCGTTTGCCATTCCCTTTGTGTGGAGACCAGCAGCACTCTCCCTCATGGCTGCACTGTGCAGGAGCGTTACTGACACCTCCAGCTCCTCTTTGGCTTATTAATAATTTACCCTTCAGTTTGCAGGACTCCACAGGCCGGGTCTTTTCCAGAACCAGCTCCCTGGTTAGCAGGAGGCGGTACAAAGGTTAGGAGAGACCGACTGTGCATCTCCAGCTTGATGTGCTGCTGTGTGACAGGCGGCCACAGACCCATCCTAAGGTGACATTAGGTAATTTATTAGCTTGGTTCATTACTGCTAAGGTCCCTTTCATCAGCTCGCTGCCTTCCCAAAGTGAGGGTTTTCCAATAATGTTATATCCCAAAAAGTTGGGAGAGGTTACAGTCAGGTTTACACCTTATGTAGCAGGAGAGCAGGGGTGGAAAGTGAGGTATGTAGCACCTGAATTAAGACATTTAATTTAAAATCCTAAATTACATAAAAATCTTAAGTTACATAAATGCTATTGCTATAAAAATGTACCAGCAAGCATTTACAATATTAGCAACTGAATATATTCTTGCTAGGAAAGCAGCAGCCACCCGGATTTTGCAGGTCTGCTTCCAGCCTAGCTGACTTTGCTGCAGGTTTGGGACAGTGCCTAGTCCCCTGGGAAGGCAGCAAATAAGATCTTCTGCAGATAGCAGACACCTACCTGCCTTTTGCTACCCAATTTCTGTAACGCTTTCTACATCTCTCTGATGACAGCAACACTTCTTGCTGTATCTTGACAACTTCTAATTAACCCAATCTCAGCATCTCTGAAGCTTTCAGAGAAAACCAGCGTGCTTCTCTAGAGCAGGAGACCAAATCCAAAACACCATCTCCTCCTCTGACCTCCAGCACAGCCTTTATTCCATGGGGGATTCAAACCCCAGGACATGTGCAGGGTGACTCTGCTAAAAGCCAGATCAGCTCCTTCCCCGCCTTCCTGGAAGGCAGCAGTGGAAGCCAGCAGAGATGGAAACAGATTTCTAACATCTTGTTGGCATTTCTGGGTCTGCTTAAACTCCTGCTGCAGGAGCACATGCAGAAATCTCCACGAGGACATGCCACACTTTCAGTTTCCAGTGGAACAAGCAGTCTCATCTCAGGGAATTGGTCTCCCCACTCCCTGCCCTGCTCTCCCCACAAGTTCAGCATTGCCTGTGAAGGAGATGCAGTAATTGCAGCTGTCCCTGTAAAGGGTTTTCTGTTGATGCTGTCTCCAAAGTGTTCTATGCTGAAATATTATTTCATCTCAACTTTTTCCACTATTATGACTATTTTTTAATCCAAAAGTCCAACATCAACAAAGATTAAAGCTTTTAGGCTAGTTACATATCTATGAAAACAACAGTCTCCTGTGTCTTGGGAGATAAACACTACCAGATGCTCTAGTAAACACCAGAAAGGGGAGAGAAGGGGGGAAAAAGAGAGTGGTCAGGAGAAGGAAAAGGCTGAAAATAAGTTAGAAATAGCAGAACAGGAAACCAGAAAAGTAAATTCCTGCTGTTTCTGGCTCTGTGGCAGTGAAGAGGTTAAACCCCAGTACACTGCCATCTCTAGACAGAAGTAGTTGTTATTGCATTGATAAAACCCCGGGTTGTGTTTTCCTTGTCCATTTTGACCCGTATCTGACGTTAGCATTGCAAATGATGTCTGTTGCCATTCAACTACTCAGAGTGAGTGGACAGAAACAAGACAGAGAGCTTAGCAAAGACGATACTAATGGAAGGGGTGGGGAAAAGTCTGATTTACATGTAATTAATTATTATTTATGTAAAAACCATATCGTTGTGGTGGTTCTTGACATCATTTAAAGCCTCTTTTCAAAAGAGGAGTCTCCCCTGTTAGTGCACTAATCTTTTCTGTGCTTCCAATATGAGCTGTGAAAACTGATGGCCCACCACCACCATTTGCAGGGTTCTCATCAACTGCCCAAAGGAGAGAAGGACAAGAGTCCTGCCTCCTTCTAAGCAGGTGACTTTGCATTACCAGGGCCATGGAATGCTAGAGAATTGTTCAGTGGGAAATCATCTGACCCGAGGCCAACACCATGCAGAAAAAGACAGAGTTATGCATTGCTATTGTGAAGAAGTTTCAGATTAAACAAATGTATTTTCTTCTGAACTTGTAAAATGATTAACTTATTTATTTCATTTCAGTATCTAATCACAAAATAATTACCTAACCCAGCCCCAAGGTATCTTGGCAATGTTGTTCGAGACACACTCCAGCACAGACAAAAGCTCCCGCGGGAAGACATCAATCATCTTCCTGTACAAATGAAACTGGTCCACAAAAATGAACGGCACGGCTCCACCCCAGCTCTTTCAAAATTCAGCTGTCTCAGCCAGAGCTCCAGCCCAGCTCCCAGACACATCCCTGCCCACTGGTTTGCACAGGAGCTAGGTCAAACCTCAAGTGCATGGATGACATATGGCAGCATGACCCAATTTATTCAGGCTCTGCTGGACAAAATCTATACGGTGGGAAGTTTATTGACAATGTCTCACTAGTTCTTTCTAATTTGCCAAAGAGGCTGCTGGGCAGGAAACTCTGTTAACCTCAGTCATGGCTGGGACAGATTAAAAGGAGCTGGACTCAAAAACAGGCAGGTCTCGAGCCACCTTCTTAATAAAGAAGAAATCCCCACAGCACTAATTGGAGCAATTGGATGGGGAGGGAACTTTGGCCAGAGCCTGGGGGCAGAGGCTGGACCGGATGGGACGGACAGTGCTCATTGGAGGGAGGGAGAGATGTCACCTGCACTCGTGGTCCCACTTAGACACTGCACTCTCTGCACAGCCCACGTGTCCCAGCACATCTCCCCACCCTCCCTCCAGAGCATTTCTGCACACAGCACTGCCTCTGCCCATGCTTGCCAGCTCACAGGGGACAGAGTGACACTGGTGGCTGCTGAGACAGCCCTGTGCTGCCCAGCTTCCTGAGGACACACAGGGCAATCCAGGTTTGCCTGCCACAGGCCAGGTATACCAAACCAGAAACACTGCAGGCAGAAACCTGCCTGAAGGTTCCCACCTATCCTTCTGCTTTTAGACAACAACACAACACATCCTGTTCTCCCATTGTCACCTCCTTGTCAACTGCTGTGAGCACCAAAGCATAGTCAATCCCGCCTGAGAAAGGGTAGAAATCTCCCCTTAAACATTTATTTTTATCACAAGTGAATAATTTCCAAACAGCACAAAACAGTATTTCCTTCAACCCTCGCACATCCCAGCTGTGGTAGGGTTTTCATCCTGGGTGAAATTGCTTGTCCATTTGTGAATGGGCTCGGGTACCCAGGCAGGCAGCTGATATTCCAGTTAGAAAAAAAAAAATTGCCCTGACAGAGAACCATCTTCCCCCATTGCATTATTTGTTTCGTCGAAAGCAGGAAAAGCTACTGTCATCAGCTTGAGACCAAGCAAGCTCAGCTCATGCAGAGCATGCTTGGCATGAGGAAGTATTTTTGTTTCTTGAAGCAGGCTCTGAGAAGGTCAGATTGTCTTGCCTGCAACTCCATTTCAGGCTTTAAATGTTTTTTATTTGTTTTTGCAATATTTTTTGCCTATGTCATCATTAAAACTTAATTTTTCTGCTTGCTTTTTATTTGTTTAGTTGTTTTTTTTTTAAAGTCACCTTTACCTTAGGGACAATTAGGCCAATATCTGTGTATTCCAACCTTCAAACTTGTAAAACTGAATGAGGTCAGTGCAGGGACTGTTTTTCCTACTGAAATTAGCACAATCATAGGGCAGAAATGTTTTCAGAGCTACTGAAAACTCTTTATCTGGTCAGTCTAGATACCAGATGTTTTCCTACAAATTCTTAGCTCTTTTTGGTTCACAACTGCTCTCTGCTGTCCTTGCACATCAAACATCTGCAAAGTCAAGACAGTGTTTTGAATCTCAGAAAAAATTCAGGCTTTCAGGAGGGTTATTTTTTTCTGCTGTGGGATTTTTTTCAGAGAGAAGATATTGTTTTAATGGGAAGCCTCACACCCAAGAACCTTGTGGCTGTTTGTTCCTACCCACGATAATTGTCTGGCCAACACATTACAGCTTCCACCCCGATACTGTCAGAGTCAGGCACATTTCCTTCAACCTTCTGACTTGGTTAATCACATCAAGTAATTTGTTTATGAAGTTCAATTCTACAAAGCCCAACCTGGAAGCAGGTATTCATCCTCCCAGATACAAGCACTTCTGCTGTAATTTCTTTAAGTCAGAGCTGATCGTTATCTACAAAAGGCCGGAGCAATAAGTATTTGGTGTGTTTAGAAAACACCTCTCTTTCACCACACCTGCAGCCTGGCTGCCAACTTTCAGCCATGTGGACTCTCCACAGCTCTGGGACATTCTGATGCAGTAAACAAAGTACTTTTCTCTGGATTCCCATGTTCCACGTACCTCTCCCAAATTCTTCATGTACTTATGCCCTATAGGTCTTCATGCAGGCCCTGTTTCCACACCATTTCTAAGGGTTTGGAGTTGGAGGTGATGGTAGTTGGGTTTTCTTCCACTTCTTCTTTACATTGTCCTATTAATGATTTTACAAGAGATACAGAAGAGCCTTCACTGTTGAACAAGAACAGAAAACATTTCAGGAGTTACTCCTAAGAGTTTTTTCCTCCCACCCTTGATGTAAAAGACAAATGAAATTCCATCTTTTCAGTCTTCTATTGAAAAATTGTTACAGGACCCAAATCTGCAGCTGTCTCCCACGAGCTTCTTCTACCTGATGCAAGGTCCCATAAACCTCTCCCTTGGCATCCCTGGTGCTCATGTGGGTCATAGCAATGCCAGTGCCACTGAACAAACAAACTTCAAAGTAAAAAGGAATGTCAGAGCCAGGGAGACATGCCTGGGGGTGAGAGAACTGGGATAATAAACTCACAGCATCACCCTGGTGCCAACATCCCAGTACTTTTTGTGCCTTTCATTTATGCAGTTTCTTGGAATGGTTTCCTAAGCCACCATTTCATTTTGGAGATGAAAGGAACAGGCAAGGGTTAAATAGGAGCCGCCATCCCCCACCCCAGTCTATTCACTGCAGAAGGAAATCTGTCTCTCTCCCACCCCTCAGCATCCTGTCTCTGCTGCCTTGGAAAACACACAAGTCCCTCACGGCTTCCTGAGAGGCAGAGACCTCAGCCTGCTCCCAGCCCTCCTCCGCCCTGGTGCACCCTGCAGCATCCTGGTTTTCCCAGAGCAGAGAACCCTTCCTGGAGGGCTCCAGCCACAGCAACTTCTTCCCACCCACCTGGCCTGGCCAGAAGAGTTGCTCTAGCAGCACATCTCTGTCTCCTGGGTTTTATCCCAGCAGCTGCTCAAACTTGGCGTACAGCGGGTATCCTGCAGCTATCACAGCTTTTCTGTCACCAGGCACTGAATAATTCTCAAGTGGCTGCTTCTCCCCTTCGTCCCCTTTTACCAGGTATACCCCACTGGCTCATTTTCTTTATTTCCTGTACAGTTGATGGGGACAGCCAAAAGGAAATTTCAGTTGTTCCCTCAAGACCATCCCATCCTCATCCAGTGTGTTCCCCACTGAGTGCCAAGGAGTTTTCCCATCCCTGTGACTCCAAGGAGCCAAGCCATGCTCAGAGCAATCTGAAGGTTGGGAACCCACAGGCAAGTTCCAGTGTTAAACCAAGTCACACAAGCCTCACAAAGCCCCCCAGAGGTCACACAGGGGTCACTGCTTTCCCTGCAGGGCCCTTGGCTGCAGCTGAGCACATTTGCTTTTACTGCGTGGAAGAGTCACCTCCAGAGCCTCAAGTCCTCACCAACAGGCTCAGAAAATGGGCCAGTTCAGTTTCCCCTTCAGATACAAGGGATGGGTGCCAGGAGGAGGAGGAGAAGACAGCCCTGGGCACCTGAGGAAGCTCAGCATCACCTGGAGCACCCAAAGGTATCCCAGGCACTACAGCCACACAGCCCAGCACAGCTGGGAGGTGCTCAATACCCCCCAGCAGCATCACCTCGAGCTGTGTCCATGCCAGGAAGTGCAGTTTGAATTCCAGAATGGCCCTGCTGCTTTCAGTGCAGAGCTGAAGCAGGTTGGAGTGAGCTCTAGGGCTGGATGTTACAGAGACATGCCCTGCGAATGCTTCCAAAGGGCAGGTACTGCACACTCTGCATCCGCATGGGGAATCTGTGCAACCTAACTAGGGCACTGTGAATTCACACCCTGGCTCTCTGTGCTGGAACTTGTCCGTGGAGATGAGCCCCACATGGCCTCTTCCAACATTCCTGGTCCTGGGGAAGCAGCATGGAGAACTACAGCATTGCCAAATCTAAACACTGAAAATCATGAGTCATAGTTTCCGAAAATTATCCCAGTGGTATTTAAAAAAAAAAACAAAACAAAACAAACAAACAAAAACAACCAAAAAAACCCATCCAAACAAAAATTTAATGAATTCCATTTTTCATCTCTCAGATGACACCCAGAAGTTTCTCCACAGTTCTCAGGGCTAAAAACTCAAGGGAAAACAAACACATGACAGAAAGCAGGAGTAGAGATTTTCATGCATTCTTCTGATTCCAGAAGCTGGAGTTTTAAAGAAAAAGAAATAAACAACAAAAGGCTTATGATATAAAGATTATAATTTGGCTAGCAACAGAAGTAAAACTTCATGGTTTATGTGACAAACCTCAACTGAACAACTCAGCTCAAAAACTTGGAAAAAGAAGGTGAAACATTCCAGTATCATTTTGGCTGCCAAAATAACAGAAACAATTGTGCAAAATTTCAACACAAGGAAAAAACAAAAATCAATGAGAATTTTTCCACTTTCATGAACTCAGAGACAAGCAGATGTTGACAAAAAGATGTTGCAAATAGTTCTTGCTGTTGCTCAGCTGAGCTTGAGTTGCAACGCAAGTGCATCTCTCGTTCATTAAATCATCTCTCTCGCTCACACACAGCAGCCATTGCAGTGTCTCTACACCCCTGCTGCTCCTTTACAACTTTTACCAGCACAACAGGGTTAACTTCAGACTCTTGTACCATGTTAACAGTCAGAAGGAATTATTCTCGTTTCTTCTGCAAGAACATGCCCATACTGCCCTAAAAGGGGCACAGACCCTGTTTCAGACATATGGAAAATCCCTGCTCCTTGGTAACATCTGCACTTTTTAATATGATTCTACAATTTGGACTACAAGTATCAAAGGGCCTAGCTGGCTCCTGTGTGCTACTTTCTGTCCTCCTTCAGCAGAGAAGCAATCCTTAATTGTATTTATTCTGGATTGGACCTGTAGGACCCAACCTAAATCATACCAAGATCCAAGAAGTGCTCTCCTGGAAAAAGCCTTCCGAAATGGATCCCATGTCCAAATTGCAGATGACGCCATCATTGGTTTCATTTCAAGGCAATCCAGATGTTCAGTAAAGTGATTAGGAAGTGGTGTGTATCAAATATAAGATACTCCACATTGAATTAATGCATTTATTTGCTCTGAATGGTTTTCCAGGTCAGGGCAGCACTTTGCCTGTCACAAGTAAAGTGCTTTGACAGAACACATGGACAGTTCTGCTGCTTAAACCGAGCCAGCAAACAGAATGGCCAGCAACTCCCAAGTCTCAGAAGAGTCCAGAGAACTAATGTCTCTCTGATATATTTATTTTGTGGCCCACTAAATGCATGAGTTCAGATCCCATTTGTCAGCATCCTTCATAGGAACAGCCATTTGAAAGGAAGCAAATAAACATAACAACATTATAGTGGGGTCATCGAGTTTTTAGCCTATTACTGGCTAGCAGGTGTGTAGAGTGTCACTCAAATCAGCTGATATAACCCTTTGCTTTGAAGAATGAAAGCCAAGAACTTGTGCAGCACCTCTGCCCAGACAGATTTGGTTGTTCCAGTGATGTCCCCAAGCCACAGGGTTCTGGTACGTAACCTGAGCTCTGCTCTGTAACTGGGACGAGGTCAGCAAAACCTGCCCAGGACTAGAAAGAGCTGCTAAAGCCTTGTCTCAAGGCTTTAGCAGAGTATGAGTGCCTCCTACCTCTTCCATAGGGTCTTACCTACTGGGGGTCTTTCATTCCCTTCAAAGAGGAAGAATGAGGACCAAGAACAGCTGAGAACAAAACATGGGTGGATCCTGTTTCATTTCCACATTTAGCTATCCAAGAGAATCAGCAGCCCCCTTCTTCCTTCTTGTCAGAGAAGCATTCATTGGATATGTTGACTACTACCCCATCTGCCACAGTTTTCTATGGAGAATTTCAGAATCAAAATTGTTAGGCAATCACAAAACCACTAAATCCAGAGGCATCACATCCTCTGCTAATGGAAAGCATCCACTGACATGGGCAGGATCTCCATTGTCAGCGTCCCTTCTGACTTCAGGCCTATGTCTCTTTTTCTCACTTGGGTTTCTCCTTACACCTTCTGCTTGTGAACAGGAGAGGACTCACAGGCACATGGGGGAAGAAAATCCAGATAAGAGAATGCAGCTGTGTTGTAATTTGTAGTTTCACAGTCCTCTGTGGATAAGCCCCAACACAATACATCCATTTGCCTGCAAATTCTGAATTGTGTTAAACCCACAGTAGTTCTAATGTAACAATATCTTCATGCTGAGCAACTTGAAGACTACTGAGAAATAGAGCACTTAAGCAGAACAAAAAGCAAATTCCCAGCAGCACCTTCCACCCCCATGTTTTTCTTGAGTTTTAGTAGAAAAGAATTCAAAAATACAGAGGGCCTGCAGACCAGACTAGGCATTGTCTGCATTAATTTGGGGTTTACATTACTTTCAGCTGATACTCAGATGAAAAATGAACCCAGCATCCCTCCATGGTTTAGGATTTTGTGAATGAGTTTTATTGACACATCCCTGCTCCCTGGACGTGGTGATCCCAATGATTTCCACTAACATGGGCATACAGGAAAAGGAGGAACAGCTCTGTGTGTGTGTATGTATGTATGTTTGCAAGCCAGTGTCCTGGATGAAAAGGGAACTTGCAGAAGAGTATCACCTCTGATCCCAGAGCTCTGGAAGGGGTCATGGTAATGTGACTTTTCACCAGCTTTAGTGACATAAAAATCTGGCCACCAAGATCCCCTGTCTTTTGCCATGCTGAGAAAAATACCAGAAACTAATTTAAGTGGCATCAAGATTTTTCATTAGTGCCTGAAGCAGTGAAACTCACATCCTTCTGCTTGTGAGGCAGTGTTGGGCTCCTCAGTGTTAGGTGTTTCTTTAAGTTTTTATCTCAAGTTTATCCCTTAAAGCAAAAATAAATGTTTTTTAGGTTATTAAAGTGTTGGGCTTCCAGCTGCACTTATCCCATTAGGAAAATTGAATTCTTAAAATATATAACTTCATAGTTGTTCTTTCATTAGGTTAGGTAGGATGCAAACCAGAGAATTGCATTTATAAAGATTCCTCAATGTAACGTTTACAGTTCCTAGTTTATTTCTGATGGAAGCTAAGTTTTTAGCAGCCACGTGCAAATTCAAAACAAATGAGGCCTTCCCTCATACCAGAGGTTACAAACTTGAGCCACTTCTAAGAACCCCCAAGACCAGCCAACTCTTTCCATACAGGGGAATAATGAGCAAAAGCTCCATCTGGGAATGAGTGGAAGGAAATCCATGACTGTGAGAGGGTAACAGGGTACCAACACGCCACAGCTGAATAGAGCACATATTGAGAGCTCCATCCAGACACCTTCAGCAGCAATCCCACCTGCTCCACCACCCTGGAAGGATCCTGCAGCACCACTGCAGTACTGCCACCTCCCAGGGAAAGGCTGGTGGCCTTCTCCAGTGACAACATCGCCAGCTCTTGGGAAACACCACCACAAAACTCACCAAGTCCCACTGTAATGACTGTGGCCTACCACAGCACACAGATCCCTCCTGACTCCACCAAAACTTCTTCCCTCTCAGTTTTTCACAAGAGCCCCCTCCCAGCATCCAGTAAACCCCCCAAGCAGAGCCCAAGGAGAACACCTACCTCCCCACAGCAACACATGAGCTTCCCTCTCTCCTGTGGCTTCATTCCAACCAGCCTTGCTCCATGACTGGCAGAGAGCTGAAACGCATGTGAGCCCCTTCTCAAGGGCCATATTTCCCTTCTTCCTTCCAAAGCACCTCCGTGGAGGGGAGCTTACCTTCCTTGTGGGCTCCTATAGCCTGAGGCAGCTCTGGGAAAACAGCTTGTGCAGATGGAGCAGGTCAGGCCCATTCCCCCTCACTGTCTGCTCACAGGTGTAGGCGTTTTCCTCTCCTGAGCAGGAGCTGGAGGTTGCACAAACAGTGTGAAGCATCTCCCTGCTCTGTTTCCTTAGGTGGGACGGCTGGCAGGGAAAAAAGGGACCTCAGCTCCAGGATTTCTTGTCTGGATACATTCCACTTAAAGGAGCTGGACCCTCTTGTCTGGATACATTCCACTTAAAGGTGTTTATATGAGACAAGGTGGCAAAATTAGAATTAAAGCAGATCAAACATTAGGTTTTCAAAAGTTACAGTAAGAATAACATTAGTTGTAAGTGATTGGCAGAAATTAACATGGGCATCCTCACTGCAACAAGGTCTACAAGCTGTAGTACAAAAATATGGGCATTTCTATCGGGCATTGCTTTATATACACCCTTCAAAAGCAAATCATTGGGTGGGAAATGAAAATCAAGAAGGAGAAATATATATGTTTCTGATTATTCTATCCCTAAAGTTGTGTTCTGTCATTATGGCAGATTGCTTAATTGTGCTGCTGATTACTTTTCCTGAATTCTTCCTACAGCTGTAGTTTTTGCAGTGCTGAGAAAACACTAATTAGCAGGAGGAATGTTGCCTTCAATTTTTTTACACTATATATTTTAAAAAGAGAATTCCTCAGCATTTACCTATTTAGTCCTGGCTCTGTTGTTTATTTAACCCTTCTCACTCTTTGTTGATCTGTCCCTGCTGTAAACATGGCTGGTCTGAAGTGGGGAGGTTGCAGGAAGACAAGTCCCATTTGCAGCTGAAGGCAGCTGTAATCTGAGGCAGCAGCAGCTCAACTCAGTCCCCCTCATCCCTCAAAATTCACCTTGTCCAACAATCCAAATTCGCATTCACTGTGGGATGGGTTGGTCTTTGTGTTCATTTTCTACTAGGAATCACCTCTATACCTTGCAATATGTAAAATAAGTCACTGGTGTAGGAGCATCTGCACGATGCTGTAATTTTACAACACATTTAGACTCCACATCCTTAATGATCCATCACAGGGATGATTTGATGTTGTTTAACTCTTGTTTCTCTGTGGCATGCATTTGCCCTGATTGTCCTGTCATATATTCCTGCAATATATCCACTCAATAAAGAGAAATGCTCCTTATTTTGTGTAAATTAATGCTGTGACACTACACTTTTACATTTTTTTGTCCTTCAGTATTAACTGCTGGTTCACATAACCTTCCTCCTCCTCCTTCCCATAATCCCCTCTTCAGCAGATGCAATGGAAAGAGTGCAGTTGCTCACTAAAAGAATGTGTGGAGCTCTCACACAAGTTATTTTAAGAGGGGTCGGAGGGGATCCCAGTCTTACACTTCCATAAACGCACCAGTATAGGAATGTTGGGATTAACAGAAAAAATTGAGGGGGAGTAAGCAACACATGGCTGCTGTTTGTGAGTTTTACCTCTCTCTGAAGTGACTGATGTATCGACCCCATCTAGCACAGCATTTTTTCTGTTTCTCTTGCACATTTAACCATGGTCTGAGCCAGCACCTCGACTGTGACCCAGGGCCAGCCAGCTCTGTGTTATCAGCAGTTTAAGCCTCCAGCACAGGAGGTTTTTGCTGGGGTGCTTGAGGCTACAGCTATTCCGTCAGCTCAGTTTGGGTTTGACTCTCTGGGAGCTCACACAGCCCACGCACCCCAGCACAGCCACCCTGCTTCCCAGGAAAGGAAACTTGGGTGGGATGAGAAACCTCTTCAGTCACCCTCGCTGCCCCGCGGCATGGCTGACTCATGAGCGATGCCCGCAGGGCTGCCACCTGTCACTGTGAAATTTCGGTGGCTTCAGTGACTTCCCCAGTCAGCCCTGCCCTCGACACGAGAGATGGGTGTTTCGGTTCAGCAGCAGCACCAAAAAGTCAAGACAAAGCAAACCAAAAGCAGGTTTGGCTGAGCTGTTTAACAGACCGAAACCCAAGGTGAGGAACAACTCAACTCAGCAACTGTGGTGGGTGAGAAGCACCCAAAACTCATTGAAATGGGGTCTGACCACCTGAAAGCTGGGAAGGAAATTAATGAGAAATCTGGGTAAAGTCAAGGGTAGCTCATTAAGTCCCATTTGTAAGGAAAAAGCCAACTTTGGGGCTTAGAGCATGTGCTCAAGGAGCAGCAGCTACACACTGCCACAGATCTGTCAAGAGTTACCTTCATGCTTTATGTACATTCACAATGTCCACTGGCTTCTTCCTGCATGTTTTCCCACCACTGTATTGCTTCTGAATCTCAAATGACTTGAACAAATAGTGCTGCCTGCTAGGACAAAGACTTCAGGATGCATCACAGTGACTGAAGCTGGCTGTGCTGCTGGGATGGGCTGCAGACAGAATCCCTGGCATCTCCTGGGCTTCCTTCACACTCTTCAAAGGGCCAGACAGCACGTGCATGGCCAACCCGTGGTGCTGGAGGCACTGGGATTGCTTTGAGCCTGCAGTGAAAGAGCTTGTGCATGCTTAGCAGGCGAGGTCAGCGTCTCTGGACATCTGGCAGCTCCCAAGAGGCTGCCAGACATTGGGAAATCTGAGAAAAACACAAAAAAAGCCTCCAAATCTGCCTGTAAACAATGTTCAGGTGGGAAACCAGCATGTACAGTAACTCTGGAGCCTGCTTTGCTTTAGCTGCAACTGGAATGTAACCAGTTCTGGGTTTTGTGGAGTCAAAACTGGGACCTTCATCCCTGAACCCACACCAAAGCCAAGTTCACTAAGGTATTTAGGTACAAGAATTCATTGAACAACTCAATCCCATTCATTTCACTGGACCTCTGTTCACAGGGAGCAGCTCCTACCCAAAAAAGCTTGCAGATGAGGGGCAGCAAAGTCAGGTAGCACAGATTGTTAAAAACCAACAGCAGACACTGTTTGCAGACTACTAACCCAGTCTCTCCTCCAGGAGAAAAGCAATTTTTTCTGCCTGTTCCTGGTAAGTACAGAAAGAGGCTTCATGGTCATCATAAGTATTAGGATTGAATAATGTTTGTCTATATTAATCTGAAGTGTATAGAAGGGAATAAGGTAATTTTTCCATCCTTCTGATTATATGTAAAAAGTTTATGCAAGCTTTTTGTGGATTTGATTGCAGCAACTTCAGATGTTTCCCAGTTTGTTCTTCTCCCAGGACAGTTTTTCTGGATCAGTTGCTAACGAGTGCTGGTAGAATACATGGCATAAAATATTTGTTGCTTTAACATTTCAAACAACCTAGAGAGGAGGTCACACTCTCCTGGCTCATGTGCAGTGCCTTTGCTGTCTCAGAGGCCCTCTGTTAATATCTGCTGCAGCCAAGCAGCAAGGAGTAGGATGGTCCCACAGCAGGGTGTTGTCTCACAGTGACACATGTGCAAACCAAAATCCATGCTTTCCTGCTCTAGCACTCTCCTGGTGACACCTTTCAGTTTGTTTAAGGCAAGGACATGTTGGCTAAGAATGTCCTCACCCACCCTCTAAATGGCAGCGCACATAAATCACTGTTACCTACAGTCTGTATTTCTTTATCTAAGGAGATGCTGCAAAGTACTTGAAAATAATGTTGGCTGCTCTGAACTCTGGTGCCCAATCAATGAGAGACATGGCAGTCAATTCCCCCTCCACTTACTGATTGTCTCCAGCAATCAGCCTGGATCAATACCTTCAATCTCAATTGATAGCAGATATCAAATCTGAAATAGGACATTTCAGTACTTTAGAAGTAATGTTGGAGGGTGTGCCGTGGTCACCAAGTTTATTTAATCATTCATTTCACTTCCACCTGCTCCAATTGGCATGGGGATAGGCTCTCCAAATGGCTCATGCCCATCCTTTCATCAGGAGTGCCTGGCCAGTGTCAACAAGGGGGACAGCTCACTGCCCCAGGGCATCTTCAGTGTAGAAAGAGCCTGCAGCAGAGAGTAGGGAAACAAAGCTCAGCTTAATGCAGTAGGGCAAAGAAGGAAAATAAGGAGGGAAACTTGGATACTGAAGTAAGGAAGGTGTTCCCCAAGATGCTGCTCTGCGGCAGCAACGCCTAAGCAGGGCACCTGGAGTTCGGCTGCATTGCAGCCACCACAGCCTTGCTGTTGTCCCAGGTGGCACCTCCATCCATTGCCACCCCTCATGTCACAGAGTCACCATTCAAGTGGTGACATTCTCTCGATACATACTGGCAGAGCACTCAGCTTCACAGGAGGGATGGAGGAGAGGAGCCGGAAGTTGTGCCTGTCTTTGTTACAGGAGACTTAGCAAAGCTTCCAAATATTTGAAGAGCTGTGCCAGGAGCTCTTTCAGAGTTTCCTTCAAAGATGCCAGTTCGAACAGGCTTTTGTAATTGAGAAGGATCATTTGCATTTATAATTATTTAAATACAAACCCATACACATCAGTATGGGTGAGGCAACAGGGACAGGGCTGACTGGGATGGAAATGGTCAGGGCAGGAAGAGTTTCCCTGCACTTCTGCCCTCCCATTCAAAAGCCTACTGGGCTTTGATTTTGGTGTTCCTCAGGCATCCCTGCAACCACGGACTTCATGACACCTCCCTGCCATTGGCACCTAAGGGAGCCCAGCCTTCTCACCGTGTCAGACCCATCCTTTTGGTGGCCCTTCAAACACCTGTCCTTTGCACAGCAGTATAAGCTCCTCCATGGAGCAGCCAAAAAGCCCTTGCCAACTTCTGGATCAGTGCTTTAGACAGCTCAACTGTGAAGTCAGAGGTCTCTTGCCTGCACCAATTTCTTCCCACAGGTGACTCCCAATCCCATGATTTGTCACCATGGTGCTGCCAGGTCCTACAGGCTTCACTGCAGAGAACTGGCTCCTTAAAACACCATGTCCTAGGGTCAGATGGCCAAAGTGCTTGGCTTTCCCTTAAAATACTTGGAGACGTAGGAAAAATAGGAGGGGTACCTGCTGCATCCTTGGAATCATGGAGAAAAAGCTGGGAAACTTGAATGCAAGAGCTAAGGATATAACTAGCAAAAAACATGCTCTCTTAAAAATGTTTTACTATTGGGGTTGGCTGTTAATGTCGTTTCAATGTCCACATGTGGCAGAGGCAGGAAAGCAGCTGAAAGATAATGGAGATAAAGCATTATCCCTAGGATCACAGTATGGCCAGAAGCCAAGGCATTCCCCTTTTTTTAATACACAATCCTTGTCATAAGATTGAATATCCATTTGGGGGCAGAATTCCCCTACTTTACTCTGCACACTCCCCTCTGAAAGCATTGTAATGCTTTACTTATTGGCATCTTATTTTGATGAATAGGCTGGTGCAAAAATCTCCTGAATAGCTTTAGGAGACTCAATCATGTGATCATTGGCCCATTTGTACTAAGTACCATCACTCAAAGTCTGTATTACTCACAGGATTCTTAAGCCAGAGTATTTTCCTAACAGGCACAGTCCTCTGAGGGGACAGCTAATCATTCTGGGGACTTCTTTGAAGTAGCATAAAGGCTAATTATTTCCCAAAGTCCCATTTAAAAACACTGGTAAAAATGAAGTTTTTTGCCTTTGGAGAAAAAAATCCCAACCCCAAGTACAACAGTGCAGTGACGGGAGGAGTGGCTGCCTGCTGGGCTCTGAGCTGCACGGGAAGGAGACATGTCCTGTCTGTGCTCCTTGTCTGGACTGAAATACAGATATTGAGGATAAAAATAGGGAAGAAAAAAGGGACCTCGGAGAAATGTGGGTCAAGTACAAGAGGCTGCTCTTTTTAATTTTTTTATAAATTTAATGGGTAGGGATAACTCAGATCATAGTGCCTGGGAAAAGCAGACCTCAATCGGCAGTGGCAGCAGTGAAATCTCTGAGCTCAGGTGGTTTTGTGCAACCTGTTACAGCCCTGAAGGAGCTTCTCTGCTGACAAGCTGGCCCCAATACCAGACAACTCCTTACCAAAGCTCTTTTGCTCTCAGAATTGCAGGAAAATGCAGGCCCACGGGGTGGTTTTAACACATGAGCAAGGAAAAAATCCCATTGCTGGTCCCAGTTACCAATCCCTCCTCGTACTGTGGGGCAGCAGACAGGAAACACCACCCCCAGCCCACTCTCCTGGATGGGCTTTGCCCTTTTCTTCAGAATTGCTTCTGACCTGGCCAGCACCATAGGGAAGCCATGGAGATGCAGCCCACTCTTACTTTCTGAGTGCAGAATGCATTTGATGAGCTGTGTTCATTTTCCAAGAGCCAGACCTGGACAAGGGCCTGTCTGAGCACCAAAAGAGCTCGTTCCTAGGTGAGGAGAAAAGAGGGAAAGGCAGATATCCCATTTAGCTCAAGGGAGGGGAGAAACCACTCACAGCATATAGAGGCTTCCTCCACTGTGTAGTATTTCTAATTACAATTAATTAGAAATTGTAGCGTGCTCCATCCCATGCTTTCAGCCCAGCTTTGAGCAAAAGGGTTAGCAAACATTTTTTCAAGAGTGTTTCATTTATGGTATCAGAGATATCACCTGACATCACCAGTGTTGCCTGGCCCTTCATAAGGAGCATACTGCTTTGCCTCACTATGGACATAAAGTGTTTTTCCTATGTCCTACCAGGAGTTCAGAGCCCCAAGAAGAGATCCCATCCCTAAGGAGAAACACCAGGGCAGCACAGCCAGCCTCACTCCAGCTGCAAACCTGCCCAGCCATGACAGCTTCTCCCTGTTCCTACAACTTATTTTAAACTTCTTATATGCTCAAAGAAAGGGAGAAATACACAAGTCCAGAAAAAAGTCATACCATTACTATTTTTAGCAGGCCATTGTGTTCAGAAACTCCCCAGAAATCAAAGACTTTCTGAATTTGCCAGCAACAGTTAAAGAAAATCTATTTCCTTACTGCTATTCATAATTTAACCACCCTCCCCTCTTATTTGCACTGTTTATACATGAATTCCTACAGCATTATGTGCTTTGTATAAGCAGGAAAAGTCCAGTCCAGACACGGCTCCACGACAGCTCCTCCTGACTAATGGCAGAATTATCCTTACATAAGTCCTTTCTCTTCCTTGGCATTTTTTCTCCCTCCAGGAAGGTACTTCCCTGCACACCCCGGCGGGATGGAGCTGCTCAGTTCCATGCCTGATGTCACAGTGCCATCTCATGGCAGCTCCAGTGCCAGCCTTTCAAAGGAGATCCACTTGCTTTCAGCTCTTTGCAGGTGCCTTCTTGTTAAGCTGTTGAGGCCTTAAATTTATAAACTCGCAAAAAGAAACCCCCCCCCCCAAAAAAAAACCCACACAAACAAACAAACAAACCCACAAAAAAAAAACCCTGAAAAGATTAAATGAGAGTTTTTGATAATGACTTAAAAACTTTAGAAACTTATGAGCCTTCCAAGGAAGGAGAACAATCAGCAGAGATAGCTTCTTTACTAAGAAGGAAGAAGGATGGAGATGAGGGCCAAGAAGATGCTCACATCACTTTTGCAGCTAGCTTGACTCCAGAGGGAGAAACTTTACCCTGATTGCTTCTGAAAACATGGAGAAAGGCTGCCCTGTGCTCCTGGGGTCAGGCATCCTGCTGGGAGAAACTCCAGGAAAGTCACCAACTGACCCCCACCACAGAGTCACAGCAAGAGTGTGGGGGATCCGAGACACAAAGCCAGAAGAGTGGCACTGCTGCTGCTGCAGGGTTTAGTTGTAGGGAGTGACTAACAAGCTTGCTGGGAAATACTGAACACAAAAAAACCCCCAAAAAAATCTCCCCAAAATTATTGCAAAGTGAAAAAAAAAAAAAAAACATTAAGCTTTCTATGCAGACTGTGCTTGTGCCACAATGCAGGATCATCTCCCAGTTAACCTGGCAGGCCATCCTGTCCTTTCACAAGCAAATATTATTTTGAAAGGTTGCTAAGAGCCAACAGTGCTAATGCATTTGGGTCAGGATTTTCCTACTCCAAACCTCCTATTTTGTGACCAAAGACATGCAAGAAAAATCCCTTCTACCTTTGATGGGATCTACAGTATGATCCACCCCACGGCTGTGACAGCTCCAGCAGGGAGGCAGGGGTGCCAGGATGAGTGTTTCCCTGGTGGGAGGCCATGGAATATGATTACCCAGAGAGGGCACATCATGGCACAGGATTATATGTACCATCCATCACTTGCTGACTGGGTTGTTTTCTCTTTGCACACTTGTATGGAAATGTAACTACAAAACATTCCTCTTAGCTGTTCTCTTATGTGCAAATATAGCTTTAAATGACTTCTCTAGGAAAGAATCCTCACTATTTTATACAAATTGTCTTGCATGTTTATTACACAGAATCATGATCCAAAAAGAAGGGGATCCATCCCATGCCTGTTCATAACTCTGTTACACATTATGAGCTGAACATACTCCAGGCCCCCTCACATGATGAATGATACCTCCTTCAATTCCAGCCTGCTCCCATGTGCTTATTTATTTATGGAGCCTCAGTGCTGATGGATACGTTCCCAGATCCTCCATGAGACAGAGCACATCACAGGCACTGGCCTTGCAATGGGCAGTTTGGAGAGGGAGCAGTAAAAGCTGAAACTCTGCTCCTGGCCTCACCACTGTGCAGGAACCCCCCAGGACTGCTCCAGAACTGCTGCACTTCCCACTGACATTGTTCCCAACAGCTGGTAGTTCTCCCCCACATTTAAAGCCCTTTTTCCTGCCCCTTGACTAGGAGCAGAGCACCAGGCTGGACTCAAGAGCCATGCAGGTGCATGGATGCCCACCCGCCCATTCCAGGAATGTGCCTGGGAGGTACCCACGGGATGTCTCCTGCTGTATTTAGCTTGGCTTGCTTGGCCAGCCCATTCCATTGTCTGCACAGCCTCGGGGAGAGTGGAAGGAAACAATGTACTGCCCAGCCAAGCAAAACACAGGGAGGTCAAAAGCTGCTGCACAGCTTCTTGGAGATGACACATGCTCCCAAGGCAGGTCCACTTGTCTCCTGGCACAGGAGCATCCTGCAAAGGCCTGCACTAACACCACAGCTCCCAGCTCTGGCTCCTGCACACACCACCTCCTTCCCACGGATGAGGTTCTGTAACCTGGGTGGGAAGAAGCTGCTGGGGTGGGTAGTTCCCGTGCAGAGCACAGCCCCTATTCCCCTGCACCATGGTACTACGACTTCAGAAATAATCCAGTGTTCATTACCTTGTCAAATTAAGAAATTGAGAGCTGTCAAAGTGTAGCAAAGATTGGAGGTGGCTTTTATAGCAAACCGTGGAATCTCCCACTGTTTGTCTAATCTAATTTCCTCATCCTCGTTGTCCTAAGAGAATCATTACAAGACAGGGAGAAGTAGAGAGATGAAGACAGGAACAATTTCCAACTGAAGGCACCTCCCCCTTCCATGTGTGTGTGCAGATGAGAGGGTTTATATAAGCTGTGTGGGATCAATAATTTCCCTCTGTCAGGTTTATGTTTTAAGACAAGTCTTAGATTTCATCCCCTCTGGTTAATCTGCCATAGAAAGAACATAAAAATAAAAATATTCTTTTGTCTGGTGGAAAATACTCCTGTCTTCCAGCACTGGCATTAAGAAGGCAGTGCTAGAGAGAGCAACATGTGGTACATCTCAAGCCCCTTCAGCTGAGATAAAGCCCTGGAGGAACCAGCTGCTGTGACAGCAGAGGGTGAACAAGCTGTCCAACAACAGCAGCAAACCCAAATAAATTAATAGCCAACCCTGTCTCTGCTGGGGAAGGAAAGGTTAAAACCATGCCAGCAACTGGTTGGGGACAGGCTTTTGAAGCAAAGCTGTGGTTCCTTGCCTGCTAATTGTTATGTTTTCCAAAGATGTTATCAACTAAGTTGTGTTCAACAAACTGCTATTTAATTACTAGAGTAAAATCCTGTTAATTAACCAGCCCCAGAAGACATTCCTTCATCCCTGCTAAGTGAAATTCCCAACTAATCCCTCCAGCACTTTTTGTGTTGCAGCCCAGAGAGCAATTAGTGATGGTCACAAAGGTGAGGTGAGCATCAGAGCTTGGTCCCCACCTGCTGCCAGTGTAACACTCAGAAGTAAAAACTGTTCATTCCTCTTACCAATCCACGGCTCTCCTTCCTGGCTCCAGTTGCCCAGGTGGCTTCAACCACAGCCTGGCCAGCATCTCCTCTTCCCCTGGGCTCCCCTGGGCTGCATCCCCTTCCTTCCTCTGTGCAGTCCATGCCTGTGCCCATGCAGGAAGCTGGCAGTGCCCCTTCAGCTCCACCCTTCACCTACCACCCTGCAACCCCCAAGCTTTCCCCAGCAGGATGCAGTGAACACTTTTACAAGGTGCTACAAACACTTCTAAACACAACCAGAACTCACCTCTTAGCTCTCATCTCACCTGGCTTCCCAGATGTATCAAGGATAGTTCCACAAAATTCACAGAACAGCCTGGATAAATGTGACAAGTGCTCCAGTTACAGAAAAAAATTCAGCCTTTCTGGAGAGTGCCTGAAGGCACCATTCCAGTGTGGAAAGGATCAACCAGGGCTTGTTCCCACCCCAAGAGGGAAGCCAGTTTCTTTCATTTCATTCTTTCATTTCATTCAGTCTGGAGTTTCTTTGGAAGTTAAATGTTTTCATTTTACATTGAAATGCCAGCAGAAATTAATTTTGATAGGAAGTTGTAGGCACTTCTCTGATAATCCATTTTAACAATTTAGAAGATTTTTAAGTACTAGGGGGCTCATTTAATCAAGTTCAATAAAGCAAATCTCCAGGTGAAAATAATCCTTATTTAAAAGAGTATAAAAATTAACTGTTCAAAGTGATTTGGTATAAATACATCCCTAAAGATGTAGGGATGAAAGGACAGTTCAAAAATTCTACTAAGTCTTTAAATCAATGGTTGCAAAATTCCAATATGCAATTTGTCATGTTCTTATGAACTTGCACTGCCAGTTTGATCCAAGCCCAGTCCTGGATTGTGGCATAAGAGACACTGAATTTTAGTTGAGAAGATATCCATCAACCCTTAATCTAAGTAATACTAACAACTACTATCAGAATTAAGGCATATGGAAAAAAATAGAATCCCTGATTTTAGAGACTAGGAACTTAGAAGAATGAAAAATTTACAACAATTTTAAATATGGACCTTGACAGTCAGGACCTGTTAAATTTAGTCAGGACTGTATTAATTTTAAATATGGACCTGTAGCTACCCTACAGCTAGAATGATGTCTAAGTCTTTACCCAATGTTGAAGCAGAGAGGTTTTTAGGATTAAAGAGGCACACAAGGCAACAACATAAAAATATTTGCCTGCAGTTGGATGAATAAAGTAATACCTTAAACGGGAAAGTTCCAGTGACATCACCAGATCAGCCCCTTCTGCCAGCAGCTCCAGCTCTACCGGAATCAACATCCGTCCTGAAAACAAACCTGGGGAAGAAATAAGAGGCTGTGGCTTGTTTCCAAAAGTAAAAGGAAGCAGAGTGAGAGGTACATGATTAATTCTCCATTAGTATTCCACTTACATTTCCTCCAAAGATAGGGAAATATTTCAAGTGAGAAATCTTACTCATCAAGCAGTTGAAAACATTTCTCCTCACTGTGTTCTAACCCTTACTTCTCTGAAGTCACCTTTCCCCTCCATCACACAGGCCTGGAGGCTGTCCAGGTACATCCCTGCAAGTATCCACTGGTACTGCACACTTCTTCCCTGAAAAAAAATTAATCTAAGAACAAAACAGCTTTTAAGAGAGTAAGTTTTAATGTAAACTACACAGGTTCGAAAAAGCAGGACCAGTAACATTTCATCTCAGAAAGTAATTACAGAAGCAAGATGCTTGGATTTTAGAAAATGCGTTTAATTAATAATGCTCATTAACTACACAGTTTTAATCCATAAATACAAGTTAAAGTCATAAGTACAAGATAAAATTGTAAAAAAAAAATCTCAAATGTGCAATACTTATTTTTAAATTTATTTGATTTCTATGGCTGCCTCTTAATATACTAAAGATGTGGAAATCAGTGCAACTTAAAGAGCTACCAGGCAAAAAGCTCTAAAGTATGAAGGAGTGCTCAGCAGAGGGTATATTCATCTCCACTTTTCACCTTCTTGTTAAAGGAACCACATCAATCTTTGGTAGTATACTAAAAGACCTCAAATAGTTAACAGAGACAAACATTTAAAGGTTAACACTGTTTATATTCCTATTCAAGCTGCAACACAAATTTCTTTTCTGTATTTTTTTGTTTATTTTAAAAAGGACACTTTGGAAGTTTTGAGGGCTTGAAACGACAGACAACAGGATCTCTTCCTTTGCACTGAAGTAAGCAGCAATTCTGACACTGACCTAGTAGGTGCAGGCATGGGTCTGACATACTTAAGGAAATGGGAGGAATGGATCCAGTTTGTACAATTCATTAGAAATTATTCATGACACTTTTTCATGGATGTACAGAAAGATACCATAAAACAGCATAGAATATAAAACCATAAATACTCTATCAACCTTAAGTATGAGGTGTTGAGTCTGCAGGGTTTCCTACTGAGAAATTTCTGATTCTAACCTGAACAAGGGCTCTTCTGAAATCAATACAATCAAAAGACATTAACATCGTCCTACACAGGGTTAGTCCCAATATAAATGTGTTTTCTTTAATTGCTCATTTAAGGTACCTTTTTCTATTTACATTTATGGTACGTGCTATTGTCAGTGCAAGACCAGATTACACTGAACATTAGAATAAATGCAGTGCAATTTCTTTCTCTCTTGGGACAAACCAGTGAGTAAACTTTAACATGATAGGAATGTTTCAAAGTGAAAATTGAAAACACATTTCCCCAAGCCAGGGTTCCTCTATGTACAGCACATCTTGGAAAAGCAGCATAGCATCTCTGCATGTTTGCTTTTCACTAAGTACAGCACAGAAGAAAAAGCCAACTATCTTGAAATGGGAACAAATATAATCAGGGTGAACAAACAAGTGGCCAAAATATTTTTTAGAGAAACAGCTAAGAACTAAAAATGCCAACTCAAAATGAAGCAATGAATCATGTATTTGGTGGTCAAGGCAACTGTTCAGGGTTTTTTTCATTTTCAGTAGCAATAGGCCAGTGTGAAATGTCAGAAACTCAAAAGGACCAACACCATGTAGCACTTCTGCAGGGCTTCCACCATCCTCCTCCTTGTCCAGACCATCTTAAAACACCAAATAACAATAAATGATCTTGGCATACAATGCACTCAATGCTTTTCACATCAGCCTTCAAAAGCATGATGCTCTCTGTGGGCTAGGGAAGAGAGGAAGAAAAAAATGAATAGAAAAACATGTAAACTCTGTCAAGGAGTTGAAGAGATTAAAAACAGAGAAGATAAAAATGTATAAATCAGTCAAGGGAGAACACAATGTGCCAACAACTGTTTGATAATACATTTATAGGGAGCCGAAAATATGAGATCCCTTAAAATCCTGATTGAAAATCGTTCCTCTAAATTAATGCTTAAATTGGACAGTATGAACTCTTGAGAGTTATTAAGAGATTTGTTTAATTTGTTTTGGGAATCAGGCACATTAAACACAAAACAGATTGTACAATGAAATTTAAAATATCTTTTGAATGATAACTAACTTCTACATTGAAGGGACATAATTTTAATGCAAAGTCAGCTTCTACATTCCTAAGTGATTAATGATGAATCAGGCAGGATATTTCCATAGAAATACCCTACCAGCATCTTGTTTTTCTAGTGAAGGCAGAAATGAACAGTACAAAATACTTACACTTATAAAAGACTGTTTTAAAAGATGTGTGTGGAAGAAGTTTATGAATCTTTTCTAAAACTTTTGCTTCACTTGCTGAAGAGGAATTCATGTTCCAGACTTGCACAACATCTTCACGGTCACGAACACTGACACTAACCCCTATTACTTCATCATCTGCACAGAAAGGGAAGAACCATCAAGGAATACTTTAAAAGTGAGACATGTCTAATTTGCTACTTATGTATTATGAAACAGTGCCTAAAAGCTGGAAAAAAAAAATAAAGATGTGAAAAAAAGAGCAATCTCCAGTGAGAAAAATACCAATGTTCAAACCAGACAAAGTAGTTACCAGAAAGAAGTTATTGGAAATATTACCTCATGGTGTTTTTATAAAGTGCCATTGGATTATTCATCTTTGCTATTAGCACTCTTAGATTTGATTAGAATGGAATCACAAGACTCCCTCCAGTAAGGTCAGCAATATGAACTACTAAAGACAAATTACCCACAGTGATGTCTACAAGCAGAAATGGGAGGATGAGTGAAACAACTAAAACCCCAGGAAAAGTACCTGGTGGAGATCAGACACCAGCTTTTCCAGACTTTACTCTCTTTTTCCTTTACATTTTGTCAAGGCAGCAACAGAAAAAAATAAAACAAAATTCATGAAATTAATAAAGCCCCAGTCAGGCTGCTGCTGCCAGTGCTGGTAACTCAGTGCTACACTGAAGAAGCCCTTTCTTCACACTGAAGTGTGAAGTTCTCAGGATGCAGCTGTGTGGAGAGCTCAATGGCCATGGCACAGCTGGGAGCAGTGGCTGCTCCAGCTGTGAGCTCCATGGCACAGCTGCTCTGTGCATCCTAAGGAAAGGGTCACTAACAAAGGTGGTGTCAGTCAGAAGTACAAGGCCAGGGGCAAGAACCACCTCTGTGGACATCAGAAAATCATATATTTGCTTAAAGTGACCCCAAGAGAACCCTATCAGTGTATAAAAGGTGTGAGAGTCCATTTAAAAGGTTATTTCTGACCTGCTCTGTAAACTTGAGAAAGGCCATTCTTTTTCGTGGAATGATAGCCAGTGAAAGACAATTTCTACCAGGATATTCACTGTCACTGTAACAGCCACTTTAATCAGATATTCATACTTAGAAGAGAAGCAAATACGGCAAAAAGAATGATGGGGAAATGTCTCAATCATTACCTGCTGCACAACAATCTGTAAACTGCTCTCCAATAGTTGCTAGCAGTAGCTCTTTCCAAACTGCAGCCTAAGGAGGCAGAAAAATATTACATTCATATTATTATTTCTTATATTGAAAGTTAGGTTTTCTAGCTCAGTTTTAAGTGTCTTCTCTTTCTGAGGTTGTCTAGACAAAAAGGAATATTTATTGTAAGTGCATGCTGTGTTATATAATTAAATGTTGGGTCTGTACAAGACGTTTTTTCTTAGCCAAGGAAATGCTGTGCCCACGTTTGATGAAGAATGAAGCAAAAAAACCCCAAGATAATCAGGCATAAAGGTGTTATTTTTGCTATTTACAAGGCACTGAAAGCTGGTTGAAGTTCACCTTCAAGCAAACCTTTCAGAAGTGACTGAGGCCATGTGGAGCATATTTTGAGAGATCAAAAGTATCTTCATGTCAAAAAGGGGCTGTCATTCAGCCTCTGAAAAACAAGGCCTCTGGGGTCCCTAAATTCACTGCCCAGTAATTCAGGCTCTCCAAACCACTTGTCACTTCTGACAATCTTCACACCTTGGATTATAGGAGGAAAAAGACAATTTCAATTTCAGTCTTTTGTGACCACTTGGGACTGCGGGGAGGAAAGCTGCAACTCACAAGGAAAAAGCCCACAGGCAAAAATCAATTAACTTTGGGCTGAAATTTTGACTACCATCTTTCAGCATTTAATGCCTTCTGCAAGGCTGTCACATTTTTCTGACACTTCACTTTTTCTGTTTAAAGGCCTGATCCAGAGCACACTTACACACATAAACACCATGTGTGAAGAGGTCAAACCTCCTTTCTGTGGCAGTTCACAGAAGTTACTCACGTGCATTTGATTAGAGAGGCAAAGAGAAACACAGTTATTTCATTAGAGCTCAAGGATATGCCCAAATAGACTTCATCTTTCACACTTTTAAATTAAAAAAATATATAATTTAGCAGAGATTATCAGGAAAAGTATTTCTATTTTTTTTTGTATGCCTATAAGCAAACAGTCTTGAGAACAAAGGTGATTATACATTACCATGTTTCCAAATTGAAACACTGTAGCTTTCCGTTATCTAAGGCAAGAGATACGTAATTATTGGAAAGTAAACTTCTGCTCTTTGACTTTAAAAGGTTATGAAAGTTAAAGTAGTGTTTGGTTGTTGTGTTGGGTGATGTAAGAAGTAAAAACCTTTACAACAGCTTTATCAAAGAGAGTTTAAAGAAACTCCCTTACTAAACAAGGTCTGAGTAAAGAGTCAATGTAACATACCGTACTTTCTTTAGGGACCTTTATTTTCCATATACCTCCTTTGGCATTGCTTTCTTCTTCCCTGTTATGGGAAATAGATCAGTGAAAATAAACATTCAAGTCCACATCTAGATAACCCTGTGTTCGTGGTTTAATTTTCCCAGAAAAATCCCATCTGAAATGCAATTACTAACTCCAGGCAGCATGACTCTGACTTCTGACATCAGAGATAATTCTTTCATTGTTCATCTGAAACGTATCTCTCAACACCTAATCCTTTTCCTAAGTTTTGTGAGTTGGAAAACACTTGTATTTTCCCTGACTACAGACCATCTTTGAAGTGGCTGCACACTGCATGGGAACAAGCCACAAAACAATTTTACATTTTACTATGGTAACCTTTAATTTTGGAAAACCTCTGGCATATTTTCACAGAAGCAGCTTTTTACTCTTCCGTTTATTCAGTTTAATAAAAGAACATGAGCACACTTCATTTCAGTTTTGTGACAGCTAAAAATTAATTGCCCTTATTAAAAAAAGACTGGAGCTGCTGCAGGTCAGGGCAGATGTAACCATTAAACTGCCTTGTAATGACAAAGGCACAGTGCACTAATCTGTGAGCTTCTCAAGTTTATTCTGTCACAATGGTTTTCTAAGACTTTAAATTAGGGCTTCTAGTTTCCTGTTAAAACTCTGTAAAGGCCAAATTAAAGGAATAATTTAAAAATTCATCTTTGGAATATCTATACCCAGTGTGATACCTATAGATTCCTCAGGATTAATGGTCTCCCATCAATCCTGACAGATGCTGGGGAAAAGAGGGGAAAACTTTGGGAAGGCATCTTCAAAAATCTGCCTCCTCAATTCTTACTTCAGGATTTCTCTTTCTTTCTAAAAGAAAAAGATATAAAATGCTGAAATTGGCCAGGATACTGTAATGGTAATCTGAGAAAAGCTTCTTGGCAGTAATTATTGAAAAGTTAGAAATTACTGATGATGAGGTCAATCTCTTGCAATCCCTTTCCTAAAATGCAAAATTACTTTGATAGGCTTAAAAAAGTGTTTCATTTTCAGAAATGATCTTTGCATTTTAGACCTCTAGAAGTTGCTTAACAAATGAAAACTAAAAATATTTTTTAAAATCTCAAAAAATCAAACCCCTAAAGGCTCTCATTCATCCTTACAAAGATATGAAGGCCTGGACATGATGGTCCAGTGGATTTATACAGATATCAATGTTTTCTCATACCCAGATTAGCTATCCTGACAAGTCACAGTATTTTCAGAAAAGTAACATAGATTTTCAGATGCATTTCACTTTAGAAAATTTACATTTCCAGTAAATTAGGACAGAAGTCTCCTGTAGTGAGTCACCACAAAGTTAGACAACTATGATTAAGTTAAAGAGCCCTAATGCAATCACAATCTACGTAAATGATGCCAAAAAGATTGAAACTCTTCAGAAAGTGCTGAGGTTCTCTGAGATGCAACAGAACTGCAACAGGAAGAAGGGATGCAAAGTTTGATTTCTGAAAGGAAAACATCAATTATTTATATTTTATTCCATTACTATCCTACAATCAAGTAGGAATTTGCTGCAATGAATCACCTCATAATGTCTTAAATTACTTTTGATCCAGGGTGCATGGGCATGTATAGGCAAATGAAGCATGGACTTCACCTGTACCTTTGCACAGGTGAAAAAGGAGTGAAGGACCATCAGTTGTTTGCACCATTATTTCACTAGCTTCAGTGGAAAGAAAATTCTGTGCAAGCTAAAAAAATTCAAATAGAAGTAATTTATTGTGTGTATTCCTAAATTGAAATTCAGAGTCATATTCTAATTCCTCAGCTTCTATTTCATAATCTATTTTTGTACATTTATTTCCAGAGGTGGACAATGAAATTACAGTCTGTGTTTTTAATAAAGACTCTTTGGTACAAGTCACTTTTAAACTGGACAAGAACCTCGGGGTATTTCTTTCACTGGTCTCCTGAGTTCAGGTGTTTGCAGCCAACAGAAACAAGACCCTCCTGTCCCAAACCTTTCACTCCTTCAAGTTTTTCCAGTGCCCAATCCCAGAAATGTCTGACGACAGCACACGTACCAAAGCGGGCGCCTTTCTCCCCGCATTAAATGGTAGCTACATCTCAGAGGCAAGTTTGTCACGGGAGGAATGTTGTTGTAGACACTCCAGAAATCCTTGAAAAAGAAAAATATTAATTGCATTAACACAAGAGAGTGTTTCATGCAGATTTATTTCCTTGCTAATTTCCTCTGAACCAATTACACATCCTTCTCCTGGAGAATGTAATAATAAAATGCTCTGAAAGGAACTTCTTACAGAATCATTTTTACTTTTATTTTTTTAAGTTGCCAATCCTGCATATATGAAGGTGGAAAAAAGGGAAGCAGTCCAAATTCAGATTATCCTTTTGAATCCAGAGGGAAAAAAATCATCAAAACCAGAGTTACACTGACTATGTCAGAACAAACCAGTACATAAAACTTCCTTAGCATATTAAAAAGATAAAAATATATCAAATATCCACCTTGCTTCACTTAAGATTTCACTTAAGTGTCATTATGATTATCCTGAGTTACAAAAACACCACAAACAATAATGCTGGTGAAGTAAATGTCTAACCAGTGACGAACTAGTCTGTCTGAGTGAAAGGTTTCAACCAGGTGCAAAGAACCTGAGATGCACATGTTAATACAGGAGTGGGGAAGAAATGCAAAGATTCAAGTTACCAGGAACCATTGGATTACTTCCCAATGTTTCTGCTGGTAAAAGCAGAAGGGAGGTTTGGGGTGGATAAAAAGGCACCCAAAAGCAGTAGTGAGCAACAGGGAAGGATTGTTGAAAAGATTCCAATCTCTTCTCTCTTTATCCAACAGCTGGGAATAGAAAGGATTTTTGAAGACTTAAGATGCACCAACACGTGGTGATGCTGTATTAATCATTAGTGCAACTCATTAAGTATTATCTAGACATAATATGTAAGTATTATCTAATACATTAAGTAATATCTAATACTTAATCACTAGTACAACTTTAGAAACAAGGATTGCAACATTATGTGATAAAATTTTGTGGCCCTTGGCAACTCTGCCTGACAGCCATTACCTCTACCCAGCCACAAGAGGAAATTGAAGACTACTAAAAATATGAAAACTTGGTATGAAATACCCATTTCAACTATGATATTACTCTTAAATGGTTGTGTACCCAAACCCTAAAGCTACTTGCAGAAGAAGGAGCAGAGAGTACACTGGTACATGGCTGTGGAAACATTTGAGAGCTCTTTTTGTCCTGAACTAGGGCTGTGGTTTGGAAGGTTTTGTGTTTGGAAATCTCATGCAATGTATGAAGTTGTGCAGACCTTCATGAGAAAGCCTTATTTAAAACTTCAGTTGATTGCTACAGGTGTGCTTCTCAAAGAGAAGGGTCTGGCATTACCCTAAAATTTCAGAGATTTAGTGAAATAGTCAGTTTACTACTAAGGTGAGACAAATGCCACTTTGCTACACACTTCATGCTAACTGTGGTACTAAAACAGAAATACAATTTTATTTACAAGAGATACCCACTGCTAGGCAATGGCAGATGACACAGACATGCAGAATTTCTCACTGCTCTAAGTATTACATAGTTTAAGGGTCCTTTAATTTGGTTTGATAGAATCTTTTTTTAGATACATACTCAAGGAGAGAAACCCCACCAAAAAAAAAAAAAAATCCACATGCTGCAATTTTTAGTCTTTGCACAATTTATTTCTGTATTAGAAAAAGAAGAAAAAGCTAGAAAGATATTTAAAGTACATCAAATATTCAGTGTACTAGCGGAAATTCAGGAAGGTTTAAGAATCCACATACCCAATCCAATATTCCTCCTCCTTTCCCCATCCAGAAAGCCAAATTAAATGCAAACACTGATTCAGTAATACAAACACACAACACCAGGACCACTCACGTTTCACACCTCAGGTAATCAAAGCCACAGGTGTGACTCATCCTAGGAGGAAAAACAAAACTTGAGGTGTGAAGTTACATTAATAGCATGTGGCAGCTCCTGTAGCAGAGCCAGGTGCCTTACCTGCACTGTTTGTACTGTATATATCTTCTTCAAATTTAATGCACATTCAGCTGCTGTTGTACCAGGAAGTGACCTTGAAGACAAAGCACTGATTAATTAAAATATTTATTTTATCAAGGAGGTGGAGAAGGGAGATGGAGAAGGAATGTGAATTGCGTGAGTGTGAAGGTGAAACGTTCACATGTCAAAGAGGAAGTCCAACTCCATATTATCACGAATCATTTAAAGATAGGAGTTGGAGTTCAAATAAATTAATACTTGCCAGGAATTCATAAAACTAAACAGAAGTATCAGGAGTTTGAGCCAAGCAGCACAGCACTGCCCTCAGAGCTACCACACACCATCAAAGCTCTGCTGTTCACAGGTAACCAGAACGGGACCGCATGATCCTACCCCGGAATTATTTTCAATTGCATTTAATACACTCCAGCCCCCATTTTTAGCATTTCAAGGCGCTGCCGGTGCTCCACACTTTGAAAGGAACGCTCATCCGCACACCTTGTGCCGCCGGGCCCTCAGAGCGGGCCGCTAGGTGGCGCAGGCGCACAGCCGGCGGGGCACGGCGGGGCACGGCGGGGCACGGCGGGGCACGGCGGGGCACGGCGGGGCACGGCGGGGCACGGCGGGGCACGGCGGGGCACGGCCGCACCTTCCCTCAGCCCCGCAGCGCCCTCACCAGCGGTCACAGCCGCCACGAGCTCCTCGCTGCCCCTGGAGGGTGGGACACGCGCACGGGCTGAGGGGAAGCACAATTCACACAGGTCAGGCTATGGCACCCAACGCACCCAGGGAACCTCCGTGACTCCAGGCGGTTCTTCCACCGCCGGCACTGATGCCTTCAAGCCGCATTTACCACCAGCACGCCCTGTAAAGCCAAGACATACTTGGGCATCCAGTGAGACATCCTTGGGCTGGTCTCGCTGCCAGACACCCTGGTACACCAGTCGTGGATCAGCTCCTGTAGCTCCCCCTCATACTGACCATCACCAGCTCCCACCTGGAGCTGCTTCTCTCCCTCAATGGCCTTCAGGGAAAGCCATAAGAGGAGTGGTTGGTCTGTTCAGCCTAGAGGGCTCTGAGGGGAGATTTTGTTGCAGTCTACAAGTTCCTCATGAGGGGAAGCGGAGGGGCAGGCACTGATCTCTGTGGTGACCACTGACAGGACCCAAGGGAACGGCTGGAGCTGGGCCAGGGGAGGTTTAGGCTGGATATCAGAAAAAAGTTCTTCCCCCAGAGGGTGGTGGGGCACTGCCCAGGCTCCCCAGGGAATGGTCATGGTCCCCTGGCTGCCAGAGCTCCAGGAGCACTTGGACAATGTTCTCAAACACAAAGTGTGCCCCTTGGGGATGGTCCTGTGCAGGGCCAGGAGCTGGACTCAGTGATCCTCATGAGTCCCTTCCAACTCAGGATATTCTGTGATCCTTTAGGCACACACAGCACCAGCTGCATCCCATCATCTGAAAGGTCTTTTCCAACCTAAATGGTTCTATTTATAATCTTTTCCATGACTCTTCAGTGCGTGAGACATGGGACGGTGCATCCCACACCCCCAGAAATCCCTGTGTTCCTGTCACTGCATTAACATCCTAACACCCACCTTATAATTCCCAGCACACAATCCCACAGGCACAATTTTGGGGGAATGAGGTCAAAATTGCTAAGGCACATTCAATTTCTTAGAACTAGAAACATTTTTCTTTCCCTTCAGAAGCTGAAGTAGGATTTCTAAAGAAAAACGAAGATCAAAGACAAAAGCAACCTCCCATTGTGTCTCAGAAGAGGAAACAAAAATGTGTAAAATTACTAAATCTGGAAACAGAAGCAAGAGAGCGGGTTTAAGGAAACAGAAGAAAACGCAGCTGTTGCTCGGGTACCAGCTGAAGAAAGGATAAAAGCAAACCAGATCTCAGCATCCCTCCCTGATACATCTGATCAGCATGAAATATGTCCAGGGAAACACTGAAGTTACTCTCAGTTGTTACAGATATAATTGAAGCTCTGGGCAAACCCTAGATATTCATGTAGAGGAAGAAATTTAATATGCAAAACTCCTGAAACAGCATCACATCTTCAAAAGTCTAATAATAGCTCTAAGGTTTTTTCAAGACTCCTATTAAAATAAGCTGCTTTAAAAATACATACAAAACCAGCAAAAAAATACCTCCCAAGTTTTCAGTATAAAACAGTAAAACATCTGCTTTACTATTTGTCTGTTAATTACCCAAACTAAGATCACATTACCATGGTGGAACTGGCAGGAAACAAGCAAAAAAAATCAACAAGAAATTGCCATGGCACAGCTGGTAGCCCAGTGGCTCATGAACTATGAGAGCTCCCATGAAAAAACTGATAACTTAAAACCAGCAACAACAAAAAAAAACTGTCATCAGCGTAATAAAAGGAATTATCATAATAAGGTTTGGGGGTCTGGGCTTTTTTCATGTGTGTATTCTGGCATTTCATGTACACTTGATATTCAGCATTAAAGAGCAAAAAGAGAAATTCACAGTATTTTACAGAAACAGAGCCAGTCAGATTACTTTTGAAAGCACACAAAAAAGGTAGTAAGTTCAATCAGACTTTCAAACTTATGAAGTCATTTAACTATTTGTCAATGGAGAGTAGTGAATTCTACCAACTACCCCTTCTTCTTTTCTTGCTAACCATACTAGCACCTCTACTAAGGCTTTGTTCCATGTAGAATGGAAACAGGCAAAACCTGAGATAAATTTTGCCTCTTTTTGTCTCACCCCACTGCCAAGAATTTACTTCTCTTCTGGACTATTTCTGCCACTGGTGGCTTAGCAGTCACCAAGGCATCTGGCATTACATATGCTGTACAACAGATACTATCACCACTTGATATCCTCGTGCTGATACTGCCATTGAGTTGCTTCAATAGTAAGGTCTACTCAAATAAAAGCTTAAAATGTATTCTCTAGCCATAGCCTTCAAAGGTTACCTAGCTCATCATGGTAGCCATTTAGCAAATTTAATCCCATTTAAAAGAGCAGCTAAGACAGGTACCACTCCAAGGTTATAAAATGGTTCATTTTGATAGTTGCAAGTAATGTTTTCCAGAGAAACTGTGATCAGCTGGCAGAAAGCACCAACCAACCAGAAAATTACCTAATTCAGAAGTTATGGTGAGTGACCATTTATTCCTAGTACCCTGCTGGGTAAGTGCTCCAGGCCCACCAGATTACAGTGTTATTTCAACCTTTCATTCAGCTCTGGAAAGCGTAAGTCACTTATGGATATGAGCATAAGCACCCAAATGTTTTTATCTGAAAAACAAACAATCAAGCCAAACCAAAATCCTACTAAAAAAAACATAATTGAGAAAATTATGATGCATCAATTTAAAAGTTCAGGATCATTTGCTCCAGAATTTACACCTGCACAAATTTGGTTTAATGCATGAGTATAACGCAGGGACCGTATTTTAATCAGACGGAGTGAAGAAAAAAAACATTGAATTTCCTACAGAATTCCAGACTGCTGACAAATCTGTCGTGTTTCTGTTTCACCCAGAAACTCAACAGATCCACTCAGAAGTTTTACGCCTTGAAGACCCATGAAATTGGGATTTATTTTATTTTTAGTTGAGTACACATTTTAAGTTAAGTTTAAATTAAGTTAACAGAAATGACAGATGATTTTCAAGGGAAAGAATCTCTAGAAATTCCTATTTCTGTAACTCTCCAACAAAAACTTGCACTTTAAGGTAGGAGTAGTGAGACGATTGTGTACTTTACTAAAAACTTCAGTACACGTGGTACTACAAAACAAGAGCCTGCAAATATTGACCCTCGAAATGAAGCCATTATTGGATTCTTCCCATTCAGATAATACTGCCATCAACAATACAAATAATCCAATATGCCCTGCTGACCTGTCAGGTACTGCCATGGTGAACAACTCATTTCCAAGAACTCAACAGGCCCTGCTAATCCCCATGAGCACAGGAACATGAAGGAGCTGGATCACGGCACCAGCCTGGCACTGACAGATCCTCTGGGGGTGGAAATACTTGTTCTGTCACCACTTCACCTACAGTTATGCATCTGGTTTTCCCATGGAGAGCCTGCACATAAAATATTTCTGTGCTTCTCCTGGTCTGTCTGTTTCATGCCCTGTGATGGCACTGCATCATCAGAACATTTATAGGAGAAAATTTAGTGCAGTATCTGGACCGAGTTTCCTAATCAGGCCAGAGCCACTGTACAGCATCTCGTGGTGAATCACACAGGAACGTGGAAAGAGGAATAATCTCCACAAAATGAATCCTAATGCCAGCTTTCTTTGCTACTCCTTCATTATTCCAGCACAAATAAAGAACAAAGGATGCAAAGATAAATTCCATTGTTTTATCCATGAATAAAGCTCCAGGTGGTTGTGCTTATGTTAATTTCTGATGCTGAACTGTAGCTTTTCTGTTTTTCTGAAAAGAATTAAGTATAGAAGTTGTTTCATATGTGCTCACACTGGCCTTTGTTTCCCAGTGGGAATCTCATCACAGCTTTAGCGGAAGCTTTAAAAGCTGCCAAGCAGTTTTGAAAATACCCCTGTAAGTACTTAGCCACAACTGCTTTTGGTATAAATAAGCAAAATATTTATTTACAAAGCGTAAAGTAAAAAACATGCTGTGGCAACCAAATAAATCTGGTAATCCATTCTGAATACAAAGACTGATTTCAAGCCATCAAAGCCTGTCAAAATGCACTTACTGGATTGAACATTCTTATAATATTAACCATCATTTTTCATTGTAAGCCACCTACTCATAAGCTATACTAGATGAAATAGATGATCCTAGATAAATAAATTTTGCTATAGGGAAGAAGGGAAATTATTAAGTTTAGTTTCAAATATCTGATGTGTTCAGTTAGGAAGATTAACACATTATTAAAATGGTTCCGTTTTCAAAATGTATCTACTCAGCTTTATATAGAACTCATCTACAACATACAGAGAGAAAAATCAGCACATAAGGACAATACCTTATGTAAGAATATTTTGTCTTTCCTGGAGTAGACAAATAACACTGCTTTTTGACAATGTTTATATGCACATATTTCCCCTCACAAAGATACTGAAGAGTTAAACTATTCTTGCAAGAGAATTAAGATTGTCTAAAGGACATTGTTTGAAGTCAGGCTAGAAAACAGGGCAAGCAGGCCATGATCCTGCAAAACAATGGGAAACTGGGAGGAGACGCAGCCAGGACAGCTGACCCCAGCTGACCCAAGGGATATTCCAGACCATCTGACATTGTGCTCAGTATATAAAGGGGGGGAAGGAGGAGGAAGGAGGGATGTTTGGAGTGATGGTGTTTGTCTTCCCCAGTCACATGGGATGGAACCCTGCTCACCTGGAGGTGGCTGAACACCTACCTGTACATAGGAAGCAGTGAATTAATTCCTTGTTTTGCTTTGCCCTGTGACACGTGTGGGATGACGGCAATGAACCAGGACCTGGCCACAAGATGCCAGCCTCCAGATGTTCAGCCTGTGCCAAGGCACTCACAGAAACAAGTGCTGATATAGATAAAATAAAGGCATTTACTTCTAAAGCAGGAGATGGATCCAGTGCTGCTATGATAAAAGCAAGGCCGTGAACCCCAAGGGTAGCACATCACTAGTTGCTACAGAAAGTACCACTTAGCTGATGGATATTTATTTTAACAGCATGACTTAATGAAAAGATATGTTTTAGAGATCTTAAAATTGTATGTCATGGATCTCTCTCACAGTAATTTAATAGAAAGAGATAACTATGTATCCATCTCAACATCTATTTATCCTTAAGCATCACTTCTTCCTGCTTTTCTCTGCAAGTACAGGGTAAAATGTAGCAGCAGTCAAAAATCAATATCATCTCCTGAGGAAACAGCACTGCTCCACACTAGGTACTACTGAAGTTGGTTAAACAAGTGCCCACCGTTATATTCTACAGAAAGTCCAACTGATACAAGCCTAAGCCTCCCTCAAATCTCTGGATGTACCAATAAATGTCCCAGCCACTTCTGTGAGGCTCTGCACAGAGATAGGAACTTCCACAGACAGCAGTAAATTAAGAACACGGTTCCGTTTCTTGTCTGCTTTTTAATACCTTAAATGATTTCTGAGTGTATAAAACATGTCTTGTTTGCTGTCATTATACTGTCCCTGTTATTGGTAAGGAAAATACAGCTTTGTGTATTTATGATCCCCCTTTTTTATATATACACTCTTAGATTTATAAGTTAAGAAACAACAGTACTAATTAAATGCATTTACGTGTGATCTGAAAAGTAAAAAAAAAAATCTGTAGAATAACTGAATTTTAAGCATCTAAAGTATTGTGGAAGTAAGACTTAAGAAAAATAAATGAGAGGACTCAGGAACTCAAAATGGATTTTAACTGCTGACACTGATTATGAAAAATAGACATGCTTATCTCCACATGGCTTATGTAAACAAACACACCTCGCTGGTGACTTGATTAAACACCAGTTCAAATGCTGCTTTTTAAAAACAAAGAAGCAAAAATTCAACTTAGAACCCAAACCTGACCATAACTGCGTCACAAGGAATAATCAGAAATAATTGATGGGTTTATTTATCAGATTTGATTTGCTGGACCTGAGTTTTTAACAGTTTCTTGTTATTTCTCTGTCATGAGTTGGAAAGTTATCAGAAAAATAACTAAAGAGGAGAATTTTACCAATAGCATGGGGTAGTATATTCAGTGGCAGAAAAGCTGATAAACTTGCTGTCTGGAGTGGGTAGAAAGGAGAATACACCAAAAAAATCGAGAAAAGGAAGCTGTAAATTAAATAACAAGATGCTAGAAAATACATGCTAGGAAAACAACATCAAATGCTGGTAAGAAACTTTCAGTTTTGACTTTGGCACTTCTTCCCTATGCCTCGCTGTGTGCACCACAGGGGTGAGCTCCCTTGGCAGCCTCTTTCCACGGCATTAGCGGCTCAAACTTCAAGCAAACGAAGTGTAATAACAGCCTGCAGGTAACTAATAAATTTAGCCAATCCTTCAAAACGTATCACTTCGGAATTCAAGAACTGATCACCTGCGGGAGCCAAACCGGCTATTAATGAGTTGTGAGATTCGGCATGTCATGGTCGGTGGGACCGGGTCCATCTGGGGCAGCCTGGCACAAACCACAGCAGCAAAGCACGACCTTTACCCTTCTGTTCCCGGGGCTGGCGCGCATCAGCTCTAAATTTAGAGCTCAAACCTGCACCGACGGTGCCTGGACCAACGTGTGTCCGCTGAACTACAGAACCGAAAGCGTTTCCAAGCCAGTTTCATTACGCGGAACCTCTCCTGACCCCCTCGATGGGGACAGGCACCAGGACGTTTCCCATTCGCAGCCCAGCATTAACTTTCCGCATCCAATCTTTGGACGAGGGAACCGCTCATCCCAGAGATGCGCATCCCCTCCTAGACGGATTTGGGGGGTTTCCCCAGCTCCCGCCGCCCCCCAGCTCCACTCACTTGTCCAGCCAGAAGGTCCACGGCGAGTGCAGCGGCAGCCCCGGCGCGTCCCGCTCGGGGGGGCTGAGCGCCATCTCCCCGGGCGGGCGGGGGGCGGGACGGGGCGCGGGGAGGGAACAAGGGACGCTGAGAGGAGGGGGTGAGCGGAACTCGGGCTTGGACGAGAGGGACAGAGAGACGGGGACAAGATGCAGTGGGAGGGAGGGACAGACAGACAGGAAAGGGTCAGGATGATGACAGAGACGGACGTGACCGAGGGACCATTGGAGAGCATGGGTGGCTCGCCAAAGGGGCACAGGCTTTCGCTCCATCCCATTACTTCCTCTCTTAAGGGGCACAGCTGAAGGGAATCAATCGCTTATCTTCTTCCTGAGACCTTTACAACAACCCACGGCCACGAAGGGCACACGGGGTACCCCGGTGCCATCACCCTGCACTGCGGCGCTGCTGGCAGCCCCTTCTCTGCACTTACACAAGTCACACCACACATCTGACAGGGAGATGTTCCTGACAATCAAACATGGACATGTGTAAATCCCCTCACGTTATTTTTATAATCGAACTTTTCAAATTAAGATTTTCACCATTGGGATTGTGCACAGTAGTAAAGTTAAACACCCACATAAATGATAACAGGATCAAAGACCATGAATCACATAGATTTCTTTGCAGGCACATTTAGTAGGATGAATAATTTTATATATACTTCATCCTAAAATATCAATAAAGACACTCCTTTAAAGAAATAAAAATCTAACAGTAAGAAAGTGCAGAGTTTACCCATAAAAAGCAGTCTGTACAGTGACAATGAAGAAACACAAAAAGTTAATCATTATGTTGTACAGATGGAAAATGCAAACTGCTAGTCCAAATTAAATAAGATCTGCAAAACCAGTTGCACCATCTCTTGCAATTTAATTTATTCCTCTTTAAATAGAAGGCAAGATAATGACCATTTGGAAGAGCTTGAAATCGAAAAATTCATTGGTATGCCCACTCTATTTTAATGATGAGCCCACCAAAAATGTAATCCTGAAAAAAGCCCTACAATAAATGGCTGTATCTAGGCACAGATTTTCTTAGAAGGGCTGGAGAAGACAGGAGGAGAGTGTTAATTTCTTATGACCCAAAAGGTCCACATCTTGTCTCTGTGACTGCCAGTGTCACTTGCCATGCCTAACACATTTTTGGTGTCCTCTGCTGAGGTTGCCAACACAGTATAAATTTTGGCTATGCAGCAGCATCACTCTGGAAATAAGGCCAACCCCACCAGACTCTATTACAAAAACTAACTTTGAATCCAGCACCTGCCTCTGATGGAACCACACGCTTCAGTGAAAACCTCCAGATTCCATTAAGAGGGAGCTGCTCATCAGTTAAAACATTACAGCTCATGCTGAAAACAAATCATTCTGTTATAAACAACCTGGGCTGCAAGGAACACTATAGAAATAAAACCCCCACACCTCTGAGACATGGAGCGAGAGCCAGGAGGCACAGCCTGTATCATTATTCCAAATGAGATATGTAAAGCCTCCATTTATTCCTTATTTACATCAGTAAATACCAGGTTTCACAGTGGCACAAGGAACGTTGTGGGAATCTCAACTAACAGTAAATTAATTTGGTTGTGGAGGAAGGGCAATCACAGGATGCATCAAATTAACGCATCCTTTGCCTACAGAGACTTCTAAGAAGTCGTGACACAGAGGAAAAAAAGAGTCTCCTGAGATGAATCTCAGAAGGAAAAATGATCACGAGCACAGCATCCTGATTCTGCTCAGCTACCTCATGCTGCCAGCACACCTTGAGTGAAATCATTTCAGAGATTAAAAATCCCAGGAAGTTATTACTGCTTTCAGAGAGTTATTTATAGGACTTGAATTCAAAATGTATTTTATTGGTGTTTGCTACATATTTGGAAGGTTTCTTTTTAAGGAAACCCTGGTGATGCCTCCTGAGCTCCTGTACCTTCTCAAGCAGCATTACCAGAAGCAAACTGTGTTATGGTGCAGAGATGAGTTGCTTAAAGCTTACCACCACAGAAGAGGCTTGTGGCTCCATTCCTCACACCTCCTCCCAGCCACATCTTCCTTTCCCTTGCAGGGCTCTCCAGGTAAGCTGCTAATTTTCTGCTAAGGCCTTACAAAGCAGGACTGTGGGGCAGAGAGCAGGAGCCAGCTGGTACATTAGCTCAGCTCATTTCCAATGGCTAACAGCTGAAATTTTCCCACGTAACAACTGTGGAGAAAAAAGCCCCAACTGGAGTGGGGAATATTGCTGTGCCCCTTATTATGTGCTCGTAGCATTGCTTTTTTGCACCCATTTTCAGGCACATGAAACTTTTTGCCACATAAAGGCCCAAGCTGTCCCATGCTGGGGCGAATTAGAGCTGAAGAAGGCACATTACAGCCAGAAGAAACAATAAATACTTCATACCTCTTTCCATGGTTTTATTTAAGATTTAAATCCCTACCCTTATAATCCTTGCTGATCCCAAAATCTTGACAGCAATGGGTACATTACATGTGCTTGAAACATTATTTGCCTGTTCCAGGAGATTTTTCTGTAGTCCCTGCTCCCAGCTGGTGCAGGAAATCCCCCTGCTACAACACAATGGTGTTTTGAGGGGGCAGAATGCCTCTTAAAACCATCAGGACCTTCCTTTCCCCTGCTGACAGTTGTGCACCATCACTGTGGCAACTGCAATGCCTGCATACATAAGAAATATTAGGCAAGCAGGAGGCTTATTTTAGCTATATTCTAATAGTGTAGCACCTGGAAGGGAGGAAAGGAACAAGCACCATATGAGCAGCCACAGTGCATTTCCACCCTGGAAGTGTTCCACAGCTGTCTGAGGCGACAGGTACCACACCTTAAAAAACATCTATCACCTGGGTTTGTTCAGTGCTGCTGACAAAAAATGAATGGTGTGCAACCTTAGCTAGACCTCTCTCCAGCTGAAGATCTTCTTTTTCACTCTGGGTCAGAGCTGGTTGGAACATAAACCTTCCTGGACTTGAGGCATGGCTGGAGCACAAGCTTTGGCTGCTGTGCCCAGCTGCTGCTGCTGCTGCTTCACAGCCTGAGCCAACAGCCATGAAATGTAATTTCTCTACCAAATGCTGGTGTCACGATCACTTGCTCTTGAAACACTGCCTGGGACTTCAGAAGCATATTAAGTAACACAGGAGCTGCTCCTGAGAGGTTCCCAGGAAGATAAAATGATCATCTGAAAGCTGAAGCAGAGGTGAGGATGAAGGGATTTTAGTTGATATTTGCTTCCAGAGGCTTAAATAAATGTTTTTTAAACCCTAAAACACAATATTAAAGTGTTGAATCCCAATGCTTTTGGCAAAAGCTCCCTCATCTAGGAATGATTTCATATCAGCCAAGCTGTTAAGCAGAGGTTGTCATGGAAACAAGTTTTATTCAAATGATATGGCCAGAGATATACTGTATTTAGTGAGTTCTTCATTTGCTGCATATTGGGAACATGTCAGAACTAAATGATATTGCATAACTTTGTTTTCTTAAAAACAACCTGCCTCACTGCCCCTGGTTTTCTGACAGGCTTGTGTCCAGTCGTGCCTGGGACAGAAGTCTTCCACACAGTTCCTGCTCCACAGAGGAGGCTCCTCAAGCAGCTGGTCCCTGCAAGCTCCCAGAGAAGTCTTCCTTCAAGTACATGAACCTGCCCAAGTCAAACAAGCAGAGGAATGTTTCCTCAGCTTCTATAACTGAGATAAAAAATGACTAGTCCATAAAGAAGTGCAGTTCAACCAGATCCTTTACCCCCTTACTAAAAAAGTTCCTACAGATGCATTTTGAAAATCTAAAAAAAAAAATCTATAAAAATACATAAAAGTAATTCCAGTTCATGTGGTGGTGGGCATCTCATAAGTGTCCTTGTAAACACAGGAATCCTATTAACTTACTCTTGGTGACTTGGATGGCAGAACAAATCTCAGAAAGCACAAGTGCATACTAAATTTGTACCTCTGCTTTTTTAGCTGTGAAGCTGTTAAAAAGTACAGAAACTTTGTCCACATCCTAGGAGTAAATGCATATTTTTTAACATATCCAAAAATAAATAAAATAGTTCTTGCTCAAGTTATGAACTAAAATCAAGTCAGCTTTGGCCAGGATACTGGGTAGAAATTTTATCCTGAAGAGTGAAAACAAAAATGAAATACAAAATTGGCTCCAAAATCACTCTCATGGAAATCACTGTGCAGACTTTCTGGAGCAGCATCCAAGGGGAGGTGGTTTAACATGTCCCAAGGGACCAAGATTCCTGGTTGCCCAATAGAAGCTGAGCATTAACCAAAAGGCAAACAAAAGTAAAACCGTACCCTTAAAGTTGTTACATAACTGAACATTCTGTAAAATGCTTCATGGGAAGGAGATGGCATCTCATGACCTCCTGTGAAAATGGAACAGGAGCTTCCTAACTTCTGGGCCAGGTGATCATAGATTTCTCCAGGCTTTCTAATTACAGTTAATAAAGGAAAAAATGGGTCCAATACCTCTTTCGGAATATTAAAAGCAACAGGATGGAATTCTGCCAGATATGAGCATGAAGAAGGCAGTACCTACCCCAAGGTAGTGTACAAGTTGGAAAGACATCAGTCTTTCCAGGATCCTTGATGCATTCCAGAATCACAGCTCTCTCTGGTTACCACCACTTGTGAAGGAAGGCTGAGTCTCATCCAAAACCCTCTACAGTTAAATAAGGGTGTAGATTGACTTCATCGTGCTTTAGATTAGATCTTTATTTCTTTACCTAGCCATCTTTGGAGAGCTGAACTGGCTTAACCCAGCATCCAATCCATGCATCAGGTAGTAGAAGACCGGAATTTCTTACTTAGCTTTGGACACTGGGCTTCTGCTTTCATCCTTCCCTGTTCCCCTCTCTTGGAAAGCACTGGGGCTCTCTGAGGTGCTAAAGAAACGCCCAGCAAAGGTGAGGTCAGGAGCATAAATGAAAGAAATCTGACAGGTCTCAAAGTTACATATTGGAAACAAACTCTAAACATCTTTCTTCTCCTGATTTTCCAGTAAAATATCTGCAGTGTTTCACTTAGATATTGCTTCCCCAAACATGAGGATCCCAAAATAGCACCATCCTCAATGCTATTCTGTGTCATAATGTTATTGGCACCACATCTGGCACTGGCTTTGATGTGGAACATGAGCTTAAATACTGATCTCTTTTCCACAGGTTTCCCAGTGTACAGCTGAAGGAAACAATGTGCAAGAGTCACATCCTACACACTGCACAAATCCTGTTAGCCTGGACTGCAGAGTGAGTCTGGGATAGTAACCCCCCACTACTATGGATATTGTAAAAAATAAGTACATTCTAACAGATAAAAATTACAGGATATAGTATTTTTATACGAGATCGCTGCTCTATGGTTCAGCTCATGGGGGTCATTTTCTGCATCACACCAGCACATTTGGTACCTGTCCAAGCCAGCAAAGCAAAGGCCCCCTCTGGAAATAAACCACTAGAGGGAGACTGACTTCAGCAATGGAACACCTACAGGGAGAAAATCCTGCACATCCATTAAAAAAACCAACAAGATTTCGGGTCAAAATTGCTCTTTGTGTTTCTTCTTCACACATAAAAGTGGCTGAAATTAAAGGGTCAAGTTTGGCTTCATCAAGGTAAACTGAAGGAGCATCATGTAAATGGGATCAGGCAGTCACGTGTTCTACTGTTTGTAAGAGAGGTTAGGCCAACTCTATTAAAAAAAAAAACACACACACACCAAAAAATAACCCAGCCACTGAAAATACTAATAGCTGTATCCTAGCAACATCACGGATTCCATGTGGACTTTGTTCTGGAGTCTACAGTCCTATTTCATCAAAATTATTGACTTTCTCAAAGTCTCTAAACGACCATCAAAAAAACTGTTAGTGCTTAAAAAATACAAACATTTAATTAGTCACATTAATAAGAAAAAACTAAGAGCAGCATTGCGTGCTAGCACTCCCTTTTCATGGAGCTCAATTTAGCTTCCTTTGAAATCAGTGTCAAAATTCCCACTTTATTCACTGGTAGCAGAGCCTCTCCTTCGAGGAGAAAAGCTGGAAATGGCCCTGCAGAACTTGGCAGATGAGGTTTGTTTCCAGGCTGAGTTCACACATTGCATGGATAGAATTCATACAGCTCTCCATGATCCTTCCAGTCATCACGTCCTTATTGCAAAGGTAAATCAGTTGGCATGCCAGTGGCACCCAGAGGCTTTTTACAAGGCTTCTGTGCTATGCATATAACCAGTGTCCTTTTTTCCTTCTAAGCTTTGTTTTTGTTTAACCCCAAAAAACTTTTTCAAGACCTTAAAAAATGTGGAATCCTGCTGGATCTTCCCAAAGGCACAGGCCCTGCTTCTCTCAGGTATGAAGATTTCAGGTTTGACATAGCTCTCGGAGGTTTTTTCTCATCAGCCCTGCATCACTGAAGTGAACTTTGTTAGATAAAAAACAAAGGCAAAAGGCCAAATAAATAAAAAATGAAAGGACCCAGCCCTTCCGAAGAAAAGCCCTTTGCACAAAAGGAATGCCTAAGAATAAACCCAATCCCAAAGAAATAAGCTCTTACCCTTATCAGTTTGCATGATGATCCAAGGAATCCTGGGCATTTTGGCATATAACTCAGGGTTTAGGCAGACTCAGATTTTGGTCACAATTTTCACTCAGATCCAAAGTACATCACAGCTTTTCTGACAGTTTTCATCTGTTATTCCAAGCTCTGCTTCAACAAGTTAGCAACACCTTTTACCAGAGAGAAAGCACTATTAAAAGAATTTTTTTCTTTTCATCATTCTGCCTTAAAAGTTCAGTTGATAGGATAGTGTGGTGAAAAATATTTCTAATGCTTTACTTAGCCCACAAAGTTGGCTGAGACCCACCAAAACTTTAAAACTGCAAAACCTTTTAATGTGCTATTCCTACAGTTCAAAGTAAATGACAAGAGAACGCCTTTGTTGAAGAAGTGATTTAAATACAGAAGGGTCAGTTAGTGGCATTCAGCTCGTGAGCATGAATCTGGTGATGGCTGGATTTGAATTCCAGGCATGGCACTGAACTGTCTGTGCTGCTCCAGCAGTCATGGTGGAGAGCTTTGAGCTGACCTCACGGTGTCACAGGAACACTGCCGGATCATCACTCCACTCCAACACCCAGCAAGGGTGTTATCTCCACACACAACACCCATTTAACTATGAATTTAGCATTCAAGTAGTGCTCACGGACTCTCTGGTACAGTTAAATCTCACAGTTTTAGTCACACCAAAGGTTTTACTTTCTCATCCTTTTGTTTCCACCAGCTATGGGGGGGAAGGGGCCATTGGGAAGGAGAGGATATCCTTTTGCACGGAGTGCCAAAATAAGGGAGTAGTTCTGGCTTCATCTAAGCTGTGCAGTGTAAACCAACAGGAAAGGTAACAAATAAGGACAATGGAGCAGCAAAGAACTCAGATTTCAGATTTTATCTACTGAAATTAAAAGATGGTATCAGAAGGTACTTCCAGCACCTCAAATAACTCTCCGTGATGACCAGATTAATTCCAAAACTGCTCCAACAAGAGCAACTGAATAAAAATTTGAGACGTGCATGCCAAATTCTGCTCCTAGTTATGCCTTGAAAGAGAGCTGTTTGGCTACTTTATACCTGGGTAAAAAGGGAGGAAAAAAGTAAGATACACAATAAGGATAGAGATGCTTTGACTAGCCAAGCAGATTTGAAGACTCTCCCTAGCATTTTGTAGGAGTAGCAACCTCAGCCTGTTGGCCAGTTGCAATGGGATTGCTTTTGTTGGTAGATACTGCAGACAATGAGTGGAGAACAGCAAGGGCTGAATTCATATGAAGAAAATAAAAACTTGCCTTCACCCTGGCTTTGTAAGTGAACTTTCAGTTGTGTATTACCTCAATTTTTTTCACCCAGTGAATTTTCTAGACATACATTCACAATAGGTCTGTTCAAAAGCAAAGAGGATAACAATGAAAATAATTTGGCTCATGAGCAACATAGCCACCTTTTGTTCTGAAGCTGCCCACACTGTCCATGGTGAATTTCCTGTTGGGTGCCAAAGGCCATTTCACTGTGATGAGGGTGGTGGATTCATCCTGTACAGATGAGACAGCCCAGCCTCAGTGCAGGGAATGCACTTTGGGAGGGTTGAAGTCACACACAGGGAGATGTGACAGCAGTGTGTAAAGCCTGGTGTTGCCTGCTTGTCCCACTGCCTGGTTTTACCTCACCCTGTGCAGAGGCTGCAGTGTGCACATGTACACATGGAATCAGGAACACATTTATTTCAGGACTTCACAGCCCTTGCTGCTAACAAAGAACTTGGGCCCGAGAAGCACCGCAGCAGCAGAGCCAAGGGCTGGCAGTGCTCCTAAAGGCAATAAGCTGCTTATCTCTGGCCTAAGGAGTTTATAGCACCCATGTATCCCCAAAAGCTCATTAGCTCTTCAGCAAGCAGCTGAGACATTAGATGCACAAGCACAACAGCAGCGGCCTGAGTTTGCTACAGCACAGATAAAACTTCTGGGCTTGGCTAGTCTGCAGCAGGCTGGTTCAATAGCCTGAAGCAATCCCACTTGTGTATAAACTGGAGAAAGCCTGATCTTGTGAAATGCTCCTTAGCGTCTGGCTTTGCTGGTAGGAGTGTGTGTAGCTAAAACTCAGCCCTGCCATGAGGCTGCATCCGCCTCCCTGATACCCACCAAGAGCCAGAACTGGCATCTGGCAGCATCCCCTGCCACATGCCCTGACACAGCCTCACATTGCATCTGCTTCTCGCTCACCCTGCACTCCTCCATCACTCACTGCCTCTGGGACAGAGGGGTGGGAATGCAACCCAAGCAGCTGGTCTGCATCTCATTGAAGACAACTACAGATGAAGAGAAGAAAAGGAAAATCTGTGCCTGGGGAGATTTTAAAGGAATGGTTTTTCATAACTATCTTGGCATGTCCATGGGACTGGATAGCAGCTATGAGCTCCTGTAGAAAGCCATCGTGTCAGGGATATTTCCTGCCTCACAGCAGCTATTCCCCGTGTCACAGGGGAGGTCTTCCACAAAGGAGCTGCTTCTGAAGAACAGTGTGTCACCAACAATTCAGCAGGTTAAGTTTAGCAGAGACAGTGATAGAAGTGAACAGGAAGGAGCTATTCTTCCCCTCTGCTTTTCTTCCCTCTCCATTGAGCAAAGCCTTAAAAGACCAGGTCACTTTGCAGAAGGCTACAGAACTTTCAGCAAGTGGCATGCATGGAGGCTTTCATAGCCATGATACCTGTGTCTGGTTATTTCCAGTCAAAATAATCTCCTACTCAATTATGGAGAAGAATAGAGAAGCTCAGCCTGACTCACAATCACATGGGGGAAAAATGAGAGGAGTTGTTCAAGTTCAAAACGTTCATCTTGCTGTGGAGGAGGATTAGTACTGCTGTGGAAGGAGGCTTTCTCTCCCCCTGCAACAGCACAGCACTAAGGGATGGAAAAGACCCGAGTCCACTTCCCTGCTGTGCCAAATATACTCCTCCGTTCTTCCCTCCTCCCTCCCCAGGAGAGCAGATGAAGTATTAAACAGCCAGGAATAAGCCCTTGAAAAATGTGATCGCTAGCTGTCAGAAACCCCTCTGCCACAGATGCAGCTCTGGGACTGCTGGCCTGCACATCCTCCACTGCCATCCAGGAAATCAGGATTCAACAGTGACATTAATAGTCCCATCCACTCAGGTGTCATCTGTACATTTTGCACTACTGTGCTAATAATTATAGGAACAAAACCACATCCAAAATCCTTCATTAGTGTTTTGCTGAGCTCTGCTGGCCCATACCCTTCCCAGCCTGATGGCAGTGCCCCATCCCCAACCTGGCATCTGGATACTCTGTAAGCAAGAGGCAGGGTGGAAGTTTTGCAGCATTAGTTTAAATCTGTCTTCATTTCACTGGCAAGTACCATACCTGTGGCCTGGTTACAGAGGGTAAGCATGACTCCTGTGCAGAGCAGTTATTTTGGGTAGTACTGTAAATGTTGCAGATTTTAATCTTCTCATGCTGTTTTCACATTACCCAGTGCCCAAACATTACCTTAATGTGTCATCTTCTGTTCTGTCATTGCCACAAAGTATTATCATGATCCTTGTAAACACCCACAAACCTGCCTCATTAGCTCCTGACACTCCCTCCTCCCCTTCCAGGGATGACTGATAGCCACCCTTATGCCAATGCCATTCCCTAGGCTGCAACCTTGTGCTTTGCTCATTCTCCTCCTTCTCTAGGGCTTGTATCAGCTCTGTCTCCCATTGCACTGTTGGATTTTAAGTTTCCTTGGCAAAAGGACAGCTTTTTGTTTTGCTTGTGTAGCACGCTGGTCCCTGACTCACTCCACTAGGTGCAAAGATAATAAGGACTGTCATCCAGAGAACTTTCTGGGAATTACAGGAAGCTGGAAAGAAGGACCTTTAATCTTTTTCTGCCAGATCCAACTCAAGCCTCAGTTATCCCTTTTTGCTCTAGACTGACCTTTCCATCTCCTTGATTGCAAAGCCTGGAAACTTTTACTTGCCTGAATTATCTGTGACAGCAAAATTGCTTTGGCTGACTGCTCTCACCTGTCCTGCTTCCCTGTGGCATGTCAGCCATGGTGGAGCACAGGGATTGTCCTTCAGGCATGTCCAGACATTTCCTACTTCTTCCTTTACATCACACCAGGGACAACACTGTTACAGGGGTACAGGACGCTTCTCTTTCCAGAAATGTTATGCAGAGCTCCCAGCCACAGGAACACAAATAAAACCACTAATAATAAATAGACAAGGATTCAGGAAGCACACCAGTGACTGATAGAAAGAAGGCAATATGCCACAGTATTTGCTGTAAGAGTCCCTATTTCAGCTGTCTTTCCCATTCAAGACAGTGAGAGGAGAACATGAAGAGGCAGCCAATTCAAGTAAAGCACACTGAAAGGTCAGAGGAATCCATCTAGCTTGTGCAGCACCATTTTGTGAGCAGAGAATAGCTCTTCATTAAACTCGTTTTGTGAAAGTGATTGAAGGGAGAAAGGAAAATAGCTTAACACTCTCATTACAATCTCTGGGAATTACCTGTTCCCCACAGCTGCTTTGATGGGTCTGGCTACGCCCAAATCAATAGACACACAGTGTTTCCAGCCCCAGCAGGACACTGGAGAAAGGAGCTCTGTGTTTCAGTGTCCAGGGTACAACCATGCACAGAGGTGTCCCTGCTTGGCTAGGGGCTGGACACCTGGCAGAGCCAAGCAGCACCGAAGATGAAGGCTTTGCCATGTGGATACGGGGGCAGTCTCTGCTCCTTTTAACTCTCAGTGGTTGACACTTCCACAGCCACTGCAGTCCCTGCAGGTGGGAAGAGCTCCTTGAGCACCCCAGCAAAGGCGTTACAAAATACTCTCTATTTTTTAGTCAAATGCTGTAAGTCTGGCACTAATGTCCAAGCTGAGACTGAGTCTGGATGAGGAACTTGTTGGAAGTTGATGGGTCTGATGCAACAAGACATGAAGCAGCCTGAATTGGTGTTGGTTTCCCTGTATGAAGTGACCCAGGTGGGGCAGGGAGGGCTCTTCTCCTGGCAGGGTGTTAACCAAGAGGCAGAGTTATCCTGGTGGGTCTAATGCCAGGTCAGCCCCTTTGGGAGGTGAGGAGTCTGCTCATATAAAGACTATTACCCCCCTGTCTACCCTTTATTTTCTTCATTCCTTCTGGCTGTCCCTGTAGTGTCACATCTCTCAGTCAGCCAAATTCTAGGCTCACACTTCCTATAGCACCATATAACAGCCTCATCAGGGAAGCAGTCCTGGGAAAATGGATGAAGCACCATTCCCTGCCGGCTCTCTTCTTGCTACAGGTGGAAGAAAGATGAGCTAGCAATTTGCTGCTGGCCTGGCAAGATAGCAGTGAATTACGGCAGCTCCTGAGCCAGCTCAGCTGCGCTGGCGAGCGTTCAGGGAGAGGAGAAACCCTTCCCGCAGGAGCGGAGGAGGGAAGCAGGTGTGTTATTCCCTTTTGTTCACTTGATGGCAGAGATCACAGAGCTAGCACGGGCCATAAGGGATCCTCGGCTCCTCTGAAAAGCCACATGCCCCCGAGGACAATCGATCCTCGTACTCGTGTTTGGCAAAGCACATTGGCTCCTGGCAGCCTGCCGTGGCAAAGCCTGTTCCTGGGCTGCGCCGGGGCCAGCGACACACGCGGTGTCCCGGCTCTTCCACAAAGACACCGCTCCTGACAGAGGTGCCAAGGCTGCCGAGGGGACACCGCGAACCCGGCGCTCGAGTCACTGCATGAGTGTGAGAAACGCCTGGAAAATTGCACAAAGCACTGAACAACCCGTGGGCAATTCTCTGTAACAGTAAAACTTCGGTGCAAATGAGAAACCTAACAACTGAAAACAGCTCAGATGCACTGGTAGGAAGCAAAAAGCAGCCTCAATTATCTACCACCTATGTTTTTTTTTTCCCCTCTCAGGATTTCTTTGGTCTACTAACACTGCCATAAATAACGGACATAAACAAGATCCTGGGGCAAATTAAGTCCTGTGTGATACAGATTTACCTCGACACATCTTTGGGCCAAAGTCTGGCTTTAGTTCACCACTGTTAAAATGCCAGGAGCTCAGCAGACCTGCTCTGGACATCTGGTGGCACGATCAGGGTCAGAGCCTGGTCCCTGCTACATGCAGGAAGACTTTCTGAAACCAGCCAGAAAGATCTGCTCGAAAGATGCTCCACCAACCTTCGCTTTTGGGGCTGATGCAGATGATTTAATTGCTACAGTTTCTGGAATAACGCTGAATTTACTGATGGCTTTTAATAGAATGCTCAAAAAGGATTTCAGACGTGTCCTTCACAAGAGGCCATGAAGGAAACTCAGTAATAGTACGATAATTGCATTAGCATCTCCAGTGAGCCCAGGGCCATGCGTTGGTGCGTGCCTTACAAGGCACGCAGAGAGGCCTTGCCCTACATACACAAGGATGGCAAAGTGGGAGAGAGAGGACAGAGATCTGCGTCTCACTGGCCTACATTAAACTGCCCATTATAAACCTGCACCACAACAGCACAGGTGCATCAGCAGATGCTCTGTGCTAGTCGGGTCAAATGTGGTTTATCCAGCTCACAAAACCTGCCCAGCCCTCTGTGGGTCCTCTGTAACTAAGCCTGGGAGTTGGTAAGCCCCTGAACAACACAGAAACATGGAGAGCATCCTTTTTGATCTTCTCAAGAACCCTAGTCAGACCCCAAATGACAGGTTCCACTAGGAACCCAAATGTCAGACTCCTGAATTGCCGAGGCATCTTTTCCTTGATGTTCACACTGAAACATTTGCCCTGTAAGCTTGCTGCAAGCCTCCTTCCCCTCCAAACCCCCCTGCCAAGCAAGGGACAGCACACCCAGATGCTGCTCTGCAACAGGTGCTGCTGGACTTGACTTGGTTGCAAGCAGGAAGTTCAATGGCCATTTAATATCGCCAAATCTAGCAGAAGCACACTGGTGACTGTGACACGGGTGTACCACTAATGTGTGGCTATACTGAACCAATACACGTGCCATAGGTACCGTATGCGTGTATATGGGATTATACACACATACACACCTGTTTTATGCCCAGATACACAGCTGTCTCCATCAGCTGTGAACCGCATCACGCTCCCCCGAAGGGGATGCAGGGGATCCCCGCCACGGCCACTGGAGCCGGACAGCTCACCACACCCCGAGCTACCCCCTCACCTCACCCCGGCTACCCCCGAGCCCTATCCCGGCACTCGCCCCCGGCGGGAGAAGGGCGGGGGCCGGGGGTCCGGCTACGGGCGGCTCCGCTCCGCCCAGCCGAGCCCAGCCCCGCTCCCATCCCCGCTGCGGCAGCGGGACCTCCGCACCGCTCCGCGCCGCTGCGCGCCTGGCTCAGCCCAGCGCTCCGCAGGGGCCGGGCTGCGCGGGGGGCGGAGGCGTGGGCGGAGGGACGGAGGAGCAGCAGCAGGAGGAGGGAAGGGAAAAAGGAGGGAGAGAGGGAGGGGGATTTACCCCATTGTCCTCGGCGGGAGCTGGGCAGAGCCGCCGCCGCCGCTGTGCGCAGGCTCGTCCGGCCCCTCGCCCGGCGCGGAGGAGCAGCTGCCGGCGGTAAGGAGAGGCTCCGCTGCGCTCCGCGCCCCCCCCCTCCCCCCCAGCGCATCCCCGATGCCCCCGGGGCGGCGGCGGCAGCGGGCGCGGAGCTAGCGCGGGCGCGGGAGCCGCATGGCCCGCGGGGAGCGCGGCGGCAGCGCCCCGCCTCGCCGGGGCGGCCGGGGCGGCGGCGGCAGCGCGGCGGCGGCTGCGGGCATGGGGGCGCCGGGCGGCGCGGCCCTCGGCCCCGGCGCGCTGCCGCGGCGCTGAGCCCCCGGCCCTGCCCGCGCGAAGGAGGAGGAGGAGAGGAGGAGGAGGAGGAGGAGGAAGGACCCGATGGCGAACAGCAGCGAGCTGGGGAGCAGCAGCAGCCCGCACCTGCCCAGCGCCGGCGGCCTGCTGAGCGCCTCCGGGCTGAAGCTCGCCACGCTGGGGCTGATCCTCTGCGTCAGCCTGGCCGGTAACGTGCTCTTCGCCTGGCTCATCCTCAAGGACCGGCACCTGCACCGCGCGCCCTACTACCTGCTGCTGGACCTCTGCCTGGCCGACGGGCTCCGCTCGCTCGCCTGCTTCCCCTTCGTCATGCTGTCGGTGCGCAGCGGGGCCGCCTGGCCCCACGGGCCCCTCAGCTGCAAGGTGCTGGCCTTCCTGGCCGTGCTCTTCTGCTTCCACGCCGCCTTCCTGCTCTTCTGCGTGGGGGTCACACGCTATATGGCCATCGCCCACCACCGCTTCTACGCCAAGCGCATGACGGGCTGGACCTGCCTGGCTGTGGTGTGCATGGTGTGGACCCTCTCCATGGCCATGGCCTTTCCCCCCGTCTTTGACGTGGGCACCTACAAGTTCATCCGGGAGGAGGAACAGTGCATCTTCGAGCACCGCTACGTCAAGGCCAATGACACGTTGGGCTTCATGCTCATGCTGGCGGCCGTCATCGCCGCCACCCACCTGGTCTACATCAAGCTGCTCTTCTTCATCCACGGCCACCGCAAGATGAAGCCGGCCCAGCTGGTGCCGGCCATCAGCCAGAACTGGACCTTCCACGGGCCGGGAGCCACCGGCCAAGCGGCTGCGAACTGGACGGCTGGCTTTGGCAGGGGGCCCACGCCGCCCACCCTCGTGGGCATAAGGCAGGCCACCCACAGCCAGATCAAGAGGCTGCTGGTGCTGGAGGAGTTTAAGATGGAGAAAAGGCTCTGCAAGATGTTCTACATGATCACCTTGCTCTTCCTGCTGCTCTGGTCCCCCTACATTGTGGCCTGCTACCTGCGGGTCTTCATTAAGGCCAGCTCCATCCCCCAGGTGTACCTGACCACCTCCGTCTGGATGACGTTTGCCCAGGCAGGGGTCAACCCGATCCTCTGCTTCATCTTCAACAAGGAGCTCAGGGTCTGTCTCCGAGCCCACTTCCCATGCTGCCAAAGCATCCAGAGCACCCAGGGCACCATCCTTTGTGATCTCAAGAGCTTTGGGATGTAGGGGGACTTTTCTCTTTCTAAAAAAAAGAAAGATGGATATAAATTTCCATGTTTCTGCATATGAGCTCAAGAGAGTGTGACCTGTGGGGGACATACTAAACCACCACCCAGCACCCAAACCTTAGGCTGTAAGAAGCTATTTTATTTATTTTTCTATATTTTGCGTATGCTCTCTTCAGAACATAACAGGTTGCTGTCTATGGGAACAGGTACTTGAGCAGAACACCCCCAAACCTTAGGCAGTAAGAAGCTGTTTTTTTCTTTGTGATTGTGTGGTTTTTAAAAACAAAACAGGGCTCCGAGTTTCTGGTCTTGCTTCTAACGTTTCTAAACATGATTCCAACAGATATGGATTAAGGCCATGACATTTTTTTTGTTTCCCTATTCCTGTCTGTTTTGATAAAGGCTTAACAATTTTACTCATGTAATATTTGATAAGGGCCAAGACAATTTTATACTAAAGTTATTTTTGATGACCTCAAGAGGTGTTGTTTTATTATTATTTGATTTTAAGTGAAGAACATGAAGAGGACGTTCCTAATGTGGTCAGAAGTCAGTTTTGGTGGGAGCTGTTGGGTTCATTCATTTTCAAATGGTTTGAGTATTTGAAGCTGTTAGTTATAACTTTTGCTTGACATGCAAACAGTGTAGAACTAATTTCAAATTTTCTTGTTGCACTATTAATTTGGTAATATTTCAGAACTATTTGTGAAATGTGATTTTAAAATACCAACTTTAAAAATAAGCAACTATAGCAGTTTTTAAAACCTAGATTGAAATTCATATTTTACTGCCTTTATAGGAAGTTATCTACAAACCTGGGTAATACTTGTACATTTTGACTGTTTTCTTTAATAAAATATTGAAAACCTTTACTGTATGTAATTGTTTCAGAATGGCAGCATTCTGCTTTGCTGACAAATAACTTGTGTATGTGGAAGGTTGTATGTCTTGTGTCTGAGTAGATTTCACAGCTAAGGTTATTATGGACAAGCACAATCCTTATTTGCTGTTAGATCTCAATTTAGGTGTTTATACCAATAAAAGTGACTGAAGCTATTTTTAAGAAGACTTAAATTCATGATGGGCAACAGGTTTAAATAGCACAATTCTTTGTGTCTGCTGAAACCAAATTTCTGTTGTAGCTAATTGCTCCTCTGTTAATGACAGAAAAGAGTGTGTAATTGTGGATGGCTAATTTTAGTTGGCAAAGCAGTTTTTTAACGCTGTGGCTTGGTCAATCCCATACTCATTTATAAACTATATTCTTAATGGGAAGCTTACATTTATTAAGCATGGCATTTTAACCTGCTCTGTTCTACAAAAATGTCTCTGAAAGTGTTTCAACCAGTAACCTGGTGGCAGGATCCTGGCCCAACTTCTTAGCTCTCTCAGAGGAAGTCCCTGAGGTGCTTCCCCTCTCTGATTGATCATGTAACATTTAACAAATGCTGGAGCTCAAGTCTCACACAAAATAGCAAGGATACAATCTGCATCTGCTGAGTATTTCTGTAGAGAGTAGTTCAAAACTTGTAGACATCAACTGAGAAATAGTTGTCCTTAGTGACTTTGAAGGAAGCACAAAAGAGATGTGGCAGATCAGAAGAGGGCAAAGGTGGAAGCTTCAGATTGAGGCAGGGAATGAAATTAAGTGGGGCTCCCGATTTGGTTTAAGTCTCGTTTTCCACCCCTAGGTGGGATTTGGACACCAGGAAGGCAGCATTTCCTGCAGGGCATAAGGAGAAGGTTGCAATTTGAGTTTTTTGGTACAGTTGCAGTACCAGTGCTGCCAGAACTGGGCTCAGAAGTATGACCATGGATGGGGTAGCTTTAAAACAAAGTGAGGCTTAATGATCATTTCTAAAGCTTCTAAAACATCTTGAAAATGCACCTGGGTACAGAAGGAAAGCTGTCACATACTTCAGATCACAGCAGCAGCTGGTTATCTGTGCTAATTATATTTTCAGGCTGGAAAATAAGATGATAGCTTAGTGAGTCTTGAAGAGAAATGGAGTAGAGTGGTTTTACAGAGACTGGGGCAAGGCATGGATGCTGTTGCTGGGAGTTGTGTTCCAAGTATACTTTATACCCCTGATTTACTTTTAGGTCTTTTCTGCAGGGTTCCAACTTTTGGACCTTTTCTCATATCTCATATTTCTCTCAGAAGCTGACTACATAGTAGGGGCCTAGAGCTGTGATCTGTAACTCAGATCTTGCCATCTTTTTCCTAATCCTGCTCGTAACCAAGCCAATATTTTCTTTCTCTTTACTCTATTAAAAATGTCTGATATTTTGGCATCCTCTCTCTCTTCCAGGCTATAAGTAGTATGATTCTATTTAAACCACAGAGATGGGAAAATAGTTATTTTAAAACCTCCTTAAAAGCTGCAAGGACCAGATTTTTCACTTCTAGGAAAAAATGAACACAATTTGTAGAATCAGTAGTATATGTGGGGGATGAACACTCACCTTTGGGTGACCTGATGGTTTTATTTAGGCTTGGCTTATCAAGCAGTGCTGCTGTATTGAATCCCAGCCTCTGTGCAGAGGCATCCCCTGGCTCACTGATGCCCTCACAAGATGGGGGATTGGGTCTTACTGGTGAAGATAACGGGTGCTATGCTATCACCCGTCAGTGGCAGCCAGACCCAGCCTTGCTACAGCACAAACATACAGAAAAAAATTATCTGTATACCATGCCTTTTGCTTGCACACAGGGCTGTCTCAGGACTCCTGATATACTCTGAGGGCAAAATTACTGCTGTTTGAAGTTAATGTTTGAAGTTAATTTTATATTTTAGGTACTTGTGATGTCAGTCAGATTATGATCCAGGCTGTGGTAGTACAAAAGAGAAGGAGCTCCAGTTGCTTTAATTCAGGGTTTAGATGAGTGTTCTACAATAGGGCTTAATTCCAAAAGATGTGAAACTAAATATCAAAGACATGGCAGAAAATTAAGGAGTATTCAGTGCCAGCACACCAAAAACCAGTACTTTGCTGGCTGAGAGTGCACCAAGAAAGTGTGGAAAACCAGAAAATGCTGGAGAAGCACCTGAAGACAAATATTCCTTCTGAAGTCTGAGAAAATATAAGAAAGTTGAAAAAGGAAGAAAAAAGAAAAAAAAAAAAAAAGCAGTTCCAAAGCACAGCATTCACATAGCAGCCTTTAGTCTGCATATGGGGAAAGTGGGTCACAGAGATTAAATGCTTTGACCAAGATCAGAGAAGGGGTGTCGGGGAGGATAAAAACCTGCTCTGGATTTAAAAAAAACAAAAAGAGAGAAATAATGTTGGGGAGAATGGAATGAGCACAGGGAGAGGTGGTTGCTGCTGTATGGACTGTGAGGTATGGCTGTAAATTCTCCATCCTGCAAAAACCAGAGCACTTTCAGTCTCACTCAGAAGTGCCAAGGACTGAGACTCAGTGAGAGCTGGGTGTTAATAATTACTCCCACATGAGAAGCTATTGCTGCTTGTACAAGTCTTGGGCTCTCTTGCAAAAACTCAGATGGTTTGAACCCCTCTTCCCATCCCCACTGACCAAAACACAAAGTACTTGAGAGGTTTGGTGGCTGCACAGCAGCAGGGCTCTCCCAGCTCTCCCATCAAGCTGTGCTTCACCAGAATGTACATTCAGTCTTCTCTCCACCCCTCCAGGCAGCTGCATGATAGTTTCCCATATTCTGGCACCACAAGTGCTGAGTACCACAGGAAATACCAATATCATCTCCCCCAGAGGTTCTTCACAGTCTGGCTCAGAGGTCACAGCATGCTGCTTCTGCATATCTGTGGTGAGGGATTGCAGCTGAGAGCTGCTCCAGAAAAATCTTGATTGCTGCTGGCATCTTCACTCACTCCCCAGGTATTTAACACATTCCTTACAAGTGTTTCCAGCCAAAATCTTGAAGTCAGTGGAGGTTTTTAGTATAGACTTAAATGTCAGGCCAGCTTGAATAATGACACTGGTCTGAAATTCCAGTTAGCAGCTAAGATGATCTCTGATTTACAGCACTCGATGCCTGCAGTACTCTGGGGTGCTTGTAGCTCTGCTGATAGATTTGGAAAGAAGCTGAAACATTTGGCTTCAGCCAAATTAGGTTGCTGGGTAAAGGTCTCGTTCAGTGGTTGTGCTAGAGGTGAAAGATGAACAGGGGATGTGTAGGCCACAAGCTGTCATCATTTACTTTTCCAATACCAGCTCTGCACAGAGGAGGCAAAGCTGCCTCCCAAAATGGTGTGAAGCCAGTAGCCTCGAGGAAAAGGGCAGGAATTTGGCTCAGTCTCATAGCAACAGTTCTTTCCTGAGGCTCTACCTGGATGTGGTGCAGCTACATCTTCAGAAGGCTGCTCTGCCATATGCTGTGGGACTGCCCTGGGACACACTGTGCAGAGCTCAGAGGAGAGCAAAGCTGGCATTTTCCCTCTTTTCCCAGAAAAGGACGTGGCTGGATCTCTGCCACTTGCCCCACATGGTTAAGCACAGTCACCTTGCTCCTTGGAGGCACCTGCACTTGCTGAGCATTGCCGACAAACCGCCCTGAGGGAAGTGGCTCCAGAGTAACAGACACATATTGGCACAAGGCAATGCTAAGTGTCACTCCATTAGCTCAGGCTGCAGATTGGATCATTCCACACAGTATCAGAATACCCCAGAAACCTTATTAGACAGTTATGCTGCTAATCAAAAAATTATTAGAAACATGGCAGGGGGCTGTTTGCTAATAGAGGTTTCCTAAAGTCATCATTTTTTGCACAGCTTCCTTTGTAGTTGCTCAAAACAGTGCACAGGCTATAATTAACTCTATTGTGATAGGAACCAGGAAGCATTTCCCATGGCTTCAGAATATTAAAAAATATATGACATATTGAAGAAATGCAGCCATCCAAGAAAGATCATCTGTGAAGATTGTCTCCTAAAAGCTGGTGCCAAGTTGTGCTGGGTTGAGGCTGTGCCTATGGATATCTTACCCCAAACTTCTTTTCATGCTGGTGACCTCTGATGCTATGTCATTCCTTAAGGATTTGTGGGAGGTTAATCCTTATCCATCTGTTGTAGAACTGGTGACTGGGAGCTGATTTTCTAGCTTGACACCTGCGGCGCTCTGACTTTCCCTAGAGCTGTTGATGCTGAGCATCTCCAAGCCTATTTGGTACAAGTCATTACCTGCCCCACACCTCAATGCTTTATCCCAAGAATAATTAGTTATTCACCTTTCTAATGCAGAGAACCTCTGATGGCAAGAGCATTATCACGGGTGAACAATCGCTGACTATACAAGCTTTCATCACTTTAAAGTCAAGCTCAGCCTTTCATGCAAGCTGTTGCATTTCTGTATTTCTATTCATATTTAACGACCTCAGCACTTGCACTCTGTCTTTGATCTCAAGTCATGCATGGCTATACTGTGGATCTATTTATTGGAAGGCCACTGCATTCAGTGCCACATTTTTCTGATCTGCTGTGACCAGGTTGATAGCACAAAGCACTTTGTGTAGGAGGCTTTCAAGTTCAAAGCTAGTCTTGCAAGGACACAGGGAAGCTGTGAAGTCACAGCTAATTTTAGTCAGTCATCATGGCATTCATAGAGTAGGCAGAAATCAAGAGATTGCCCGGTGGAGAGAAAGCCCATCCTAAAGTTTCTGAATGTTATCTACCGGTATGTCATTAAAAAAAATAATCCTGTGTTTGTGTGAGGATGATTAACCATTGGAACAAATAATCCAGGGGAAAAAAAATGGATCTTCCATCTGTGAGATGTGCAGTGTGAGCCTGCGCGCCTGCCCACGGCACACCTGCCCAGAGCCTGCTGCCTGCCCAGCCAGGGCTCCTGCACCAGGGTCTGGGGCTCAGCCCCAGCACACAGGCAAGAAGAAGAAATCAGAAACACCAGGAAACAGCACCAGAACCCTCTCTGTCTCAGGGTGATTCACTCCTTCCTTTTGCTAACTGTTTTACAACACCCATTTTATCATAGCATGTAAACAGCAGTGCTTGCTTCTCTCAGAAATTTTAGCAGAGGTAGAGCTAAAATGGCTTTGTCATTAAGGAAGGAAACACAGGAAGAGTCAGAGGAAGGGCTGAAGTCTGGGTGCCTTCTGACAGTGAGAGAAAGAGGAATGATTTAGTGGAATATTACCTCACTGCATCGAACCACTCAATCTGTCCCCATCTGTCACTGAGCACTTGCAGGAGGGTGCTGGAAAGGAAATGTTGAGTGGCTTGATAGTCGAGTAAATCAACTGGGCTTTTTCCTTTTCTTTTCCTTTCCCTCCCTTATTAGGCTTTGCAGGCTCACACTACACAGCAGGTCCCTCAGTGTGCTGTGCCAGGGTGAGGGGACAGCCCCTGGGTGCCTCAGGGCTGCAGTGGCTCTGGGGCACAGACACCAGCTTGGGGTGCCCCCAGGGCTGAGCTGCCCCTGGGAGCCAGGTCCAACAGAACCCCAGGAGACATCTGGGTGTGGAGGAAGGAGGATGAAGAGGGAATATATTCAGCCAAGCTGCAGTGACTACCGGGGGAGAACGTGGGCACCTGAGCCAAGAAGCCAGCAGCATCACAGGCAGAAGTAAAGCTGGAGCTGTGATGTGAAAGCAAGGAGGGACATGTTTGGGCTGAGCATCACCGAAGGGTGACCTGGCAGGCTGATGAGGGAGGCTGCAGGAACTGAGCTCTGCAGGACCTGCCATGGAACTGCCAGTGGGGATAGAGAGCTTGGCAATGATTTTCCTCCCCAATAGATCCTAAATACTCAGCAGGACAGACTTTTTCTTACTGTTTGTGCAATATCTGTCTGAGCCTAAGTGCTGATGTAAACGAGATCCAAATAGTTGAAGGCTCTGTGGCAATGTGTGAAAGGTTTGTTGGGGACTTTGGAGAGTTTAATGAAAGGGTGGGGAAGGGAGCTGGAATTAGGACACCACCACAGTCAGGAAATTTTGCTGTTGGATTTGAAGGGATGGGGGACATTTCTGCCAAGGTTTCATCCATGTGAGAAAAGAAATTGGAGAGAAAAAAAATAAGAACCCACTAATTCTACAGGATGTGGTGAAATTTTTGGAAAGAGTGAGAATGTTGGCAGCTGCCTCACTGATGCCTTTCCCTCAGCTGACCCTTCTGGTCCCATGAAAGAGGTCAGAGGTATGCTCTGCGGCCTGGGCTCCCATGTAGCCTGGAGGAGTAAATAAAGGGTGAATCCTGCACCCCCTGGAATTAATATCAGCTTTGCTGGTTTGCAAACTCCTTGCAGCAAGAGCCACATCTGCCTGTTTGCGGTGAAAGAATCCACAAATCTCTGCATGAAATGACATGAGTGCACTCACATGTGCAAGAGAAAAAGTTAATAAAGAAGACCCAGCCCTGCTTGCTGGGATGGAACCGAGCCATATTTTTAGTCTGCTTCTGCACTGCATTATTGCCTTGGGATTTACAAAGCCACATTATACTTTAAAAGCAGATTTAATCCTTTCCATGTGTTACGTTGCTGTGGCAGAGGCACAGCACCAGAGGTTGGGAGACCTGGTGCAAATCCCAGCCTAGGAAGAGAGACACTGCCCAAGCAGTGCAGTGCAGTGCAGAGCTCTTCAGGGTCCATGGCCCATCCTTCCTGTACCATCTGCTGGGATGCAGGGCAGTCATTGCATCCCAGGCTGGCTCAGACTGCAGCAATGCAGGTACATGCTAAGTACAGTACAGACACTTGCTTTATGTGGCCTGGAAGATTTGTGAACTTCTGGGGACAGGGATGTGCCTGTAACACCTGATGTCTGGTGCCTTAATTTGATTACATGCTTATTAGGAAAGAGGAAGCATGGTGTGTTTGGGGTGGACCATCAGTCTGGGGTACTCTGGGCACTCCTGACACACAATTAATATGCACAGAGTTTCCCAGGTTTTGCAGAGGAGACTTTCTGTCCTTTTGGCATTGTGCTTGCTTTCATTTTCTACTCCACTAAGCTGCTCACACTCAGATTTTTGGGAAACCCCTGCTACAGGGGGGTTTACACCTCTCCTCTGTGGTTATATTGGTTATCTCCTGCACACTCTGCTGTCACCCTGCATTGTACTTCTTGTCACAAAACAAGCTGCCATTCATCCTTCTCCCTTCAGTGCACCAGGATTGCTCAGCTTCAGCCTTTCACATCCAGCCTTTCCCAGCCCTGATGACCAGGCAGAGTGACCCAAAGGCTGCCACCATCCTCCAAGGCACACATGTCACATGGGGGAACCTGCCCTGCCAAATCCTTGGAATGTATCCTACTGCACTGGGCTAGGTCTGTCTGCACTCAACACCCTCCTTGAGAAACCATGATTTGCTGATGTGCATTAAACTCATCTCCATTCCTGTGCTCAGAATTATTGATCAGTCTAATGACTATACCCCTGCTGGTTTGCCATTTCATATCTCTGTAACAGAGAAAGGCACATTGATTTTGCTGTTATCAAAATCCTCTTGCATTTGCACAGTCTATTCTCTTCCTGCAATTTTCTAATTCCTTTTAGAAAACACATTGCACATTGTCAGGATCAAACTCCTGAGACATCTTGTTTAAATCAAGGGATTCTTAGCACCTTCTGTTTCTTTTGAATATCCATCTGTGCAGAAAGAACAAATCCCAGAGCTGCTGGGGTTGGGGGAGGCACTGGCAGGGACCTTGGCCTGGGGTCACACTTGCTGGTGTCATCCTTTGGTTTGGTGCTTTGTGCTGGTGAGGAAAATTAGCTCAGTCCCTCTTGACAAGGAATGTTACATGATCTTCAAAAACACTAGAGCTTTGGGGTCACAACAAGACTACTGTTTCCCATACCACTACAAACTAACAGTACCAACAATAATCACTTCTTACCTTAAAGTGTTCTCTGTAGAGGTGTGCATTATTCCCTTTAATCTTCTCAAACACCATGATGACCTTCAGCCAGTTCAGCTCCTTTCAGTTACTGGTTCTGTAAAACCAGTTAGGGCTTCACAGAACAAAACCATTTTGTTAGGGTGACCTGTCTCTTCTGTATGCACCCACTCAGATTGGAGTCCCCCTTGCCACACAACCAGAATAATTTACTTTTGTGTCACCTCTGTAACACTGCGTTTTTGAAGTGGCAAAATTTTTCAGGGGTGAATTGTGGGCAGGAGGATGCAGATGAAGCTGAGTTTCAGCTGGGCTTGCTGGTGCTCAGCAGCAGAGCCTTGCCTGCAGTCCCCCAGGCTCACAAGTGAGTGCTGGCTCAGCCAGCTGTGCACCCTCAAACCCCAAAGACCTTGCTTCCCCTTTCCTAATAAGCACCTAATCTAATTAAGGCAGCAACTCATTATATGTGATGGTGCCCTTTCCTGCAAGGCCTCTCTACTAACCTAAAATCTGGCAATAAACATGGAAATGCCTCCAGTGTGGTGGGATATCAACATTATTCTATAGCATATCTTTAATATCAATATTCATATAATATTAAAAATTAATGGACACGTTTCCATTAATAATGAAATTACTGCAATATTAATAAAGTTAAAACACACGTTGGCACAGATCTAAGTGCAGTGAATAAAGGGAAGTGTTTAAACCAGCCTCTTTCTTCACAAGCTGTGGGTATGGGGAATGAGTCTTTTCCCCTGCACCAAGGAGGTTCCAGAGCTGCACAAGTTCTGTTCTATTTTCTCATCTGATTTCTCCTGCAAGGGCCCTGTTCCCTTCCTTCCTTCAAGGCAGGTGAGGAAGCTGTCCCTGGCCTGAGATACTTCCCAGGGTGATTCTGGAGCAAGCACAGGGGACTGCAGAAAACTTTTTGTGGCAGGGTTGGCTTGAGGCTGGCCACCTTTTCTGTAGGGCATCCTGAATCATTTGCTGTGCTCCTCAAGACAAAAGCTGGCTCCAAGGAAAAGCAGAGGGGACTCAGGGCCATTCACATTTGGAAATACTTGTGGTCACTGGTTTGTCTATTATCAGTGTAAAGCAAAGGTAAAGGGTGCCCTCCCAGCCCCTTCCACTGCAGACAGAAATTAAAGGGCCTTTGCAGGTGTGCTTGGGAGAGGAAATCTCCCCTAGGATGGGAGACAAGATAATTGATTAGGGCAGAGTTTAGGAAATAATGGGGATGCAAAAGCTTAATCTTCCTTCCAGAATGATTCTCTCAAATCAACTAACCTCCACTGTGAGTGTCAGTTAATGGAAATTAAATTACTAAAAGGGGAATGGTAATAATTATTGCCAAGTGAATATAGTGGGGATGTAGGACAGTGAGGTTTTGCCTTTATCTCTCTTACATCAGCAGGGAAGGTGTGGAGAAGCCCCTCAAGGACAAGTACAGGATAATGCATCTCTCAAACCTGCACCATCCAAATTCCCTGTCCCGGAGTGCCTGCAGGACACAGGAACTTCCACTGCTATAGAGGGTGTGAACTCTGAACTCCTGTAATTGGGGCTGTTCTCATTACCCAGATAAATGCTTAACCCCACAAGTTAATTGGCACAAATTACAACAAATTACAAAGTTGCTCTGCTCTTGTCTGATACCCTCTCCTAGGATCTGGCAGGTCTGAGGCAGTCCTTAGGTATAACTGTCCACTCTTTTACAATGATACAAACCAGGGCTGCTGCCTTCAGTGGAGTCACTGGTGAATTAGGCCAGCAGGAGATGAGGAGCAGGGCTACTGTTTCCTCCCATGGTTCATTTTTTGTGCTCTGATTTTAAAAAAATGGAGCAAGAGATGGGACGCAGGCACATTTGGACTGCTCCTATTTTTTGTCTTGATTTTGTGAAATTGAAGTCTGTGGTATTGAGCTTATTTTATGGGGACAGACATGGACAGAAAAGCAACCCCCACACTTCCAGTGTGTTCTGCAAACCCAGCCTTTGGGGGTGTACAGGGTGTTTGGGGAGCCCCCCTTTTTAGTGACAATGGTAGAATCAGGCTTGGGGTTTGGTTTTAAATCCAGGTTATGGGAATATCTGCAGTGCTGGCATGTCACTCGATGAATGACTTAGCCTTTCACCAGCCCTTTGGATTAGTGTTGAGCCCTCTGAGACTTCTGATCTAATACAGGCACTTTGTACCTGATCACATTAATGCAAACCAGATGTAAAATTACCCTTCAGTGGCACTTCAGTCCTTTTTTTTTTTCTGTCACCACTTGCACAGCTGCAGCATCACCACTGAAATGGGGAGGCAAAATTCAGAGGCACTGGAGTGGTACCCTGGGGATGGGCTGCTTTCAGCCAGGAGGATACAATCTCTCTCAAAACTTTGATTTCCCTAATATATGCAGAATCCATGAGGATCTGGCAATAACTAATCCACTTATTCTTTTCTGACCCTTGAGGGAGGTTATGGAGCCCAGTAGAAGGTACCTGGTGACTCCCAGGGATGTTTCTCCTCTCAGTTTTACAGGTATGGCCTTGACACAGTGTGCTCACTTCTCCAACCCCCCCATCTCCACCAGCAGCAAAGCACTGATTGTTGAAAGATGAATGACTTCACTTTTCCAGTTCCAGCATATGTTTGCATGTCTGAGAGCAAGCAACATGTGAATCTCACACAAACTGTTGGAATTCCAGCTCTGGGGACTGACAAGTAAATATAAAGTCACACAGTATTTCATAGAAAACCCACAAATCTTATGTTTGCTGGGCTAAAGTTGATCCTTTGAGGCACCAGCCAAGAAAAACCTCTCGTATTATTTACACCAAGATTCTTCCAAATTCTGAAACTGCAGCTTGATTGAGGAATTCATGACTTGTAAACTACAAGTTTCCCAAAAAGCAGCCAGAGACACATAATCTTTTGCTAAGCTATCCATAAGGAGCTCTGCTAGCTTAGGTGGTGAATCAAGTGTGGGATAACAGATTACACTGAATAAAAATGAAAAACCACAATTGCAAACTAATGTTATAATATTAAAATAAATCAAATCATACACTGCCATTATTCTGATACAGAATTTTTGCACAGCAAATTTGATACATATACAAGAAGTCAGGCAGCCTATTAAAATAAACTTCAGGGTTCCTTTTTTCTTTAATATAAACTACATCTTAATACATAGTTTGAGATGATCAGGTAGTTTTACACCAATTCAAGTAACAACAACTTCTCATCTTAGAACACTAAAATAAGTAAATCTTTTAATGCTCTGAATCCTGAAATGTTTTGTTTCCACCTGCCACTTTTTAAAAGGGTAAAAACTACATCAATTGGTTAAACCTTTACCTTAGAGGTGTGCCTAACTTACAAATAAAATTATATTAATAAAGATATTAAATGCAATGCAAATACAGTTCTTTTGTCAATTGTCATATGCTTCACACTATGCAGTTATCCAACTCTCAGTTCAATTCAGGTCTTCCAAAGTGTAACAATGTGGCCAAATTTTTCCAAAACTGGCAATAAACTTGGATTTTTTTCATTCTGGGGTTAAACTAGAACCATGAAGCCCAGAAAATGATTCAGGAACGGTCAAGCCCCTGCCATCAAAATGAGTTTTGCTTTAGCAGATGTTGTTTGGCCACCCCAAAATGAAATCATCCATTCTCCACTGCAAGTCCCTCCTGAAAACTTTGGCCACAACAGCAGCGTCTCGTCTCCAGCTGATGTTGGCGAGGCAGGAAAGTGCTGCAGGGTTTCCCCTGGCCAGTAACCCTTTCTTTTTGTCACAACAAGGAGAGAACGAAAATACTGAGCGGCTCTTTCTAGTGCAGAACAGTTCCTGCTAAAAAAAGACATCTTCTTTTCTGAAGTCTGGCAAGCACCTGAATCTGCTGGGAGCAGTCCTGAGGCAGGCCAGGCCCGGCAGGCACGGGCAGGTGTGGTGCATCCGCCGCCCGGAGAAGGGCACCTGGGGACAGAACAAGGACATCAGCTGTGTTGGTGTGGTTGTTTTTAGCTTTTCACAAAGGGGATGGGACTGCTGGGGTACATTCCTTGGGCTTTATTTGCAGCATCATCCTCATTGCATGGCTGAGACAATAGGAAGGTGGCAAAAGCTCAGGTACAGCCCACAGCAGCCAAAGGTTTCTTTGTTACAGAGCATCTTAACAACTTTTTAGCTAATAGCATATTTACTGTTTCCCACAATCAGTGACAGGGAGAGCCCCTGCACTGGTGGGTGGGGGGATGAAATGGGAGGAATATTGGGGATATGGGGAATGCTGCCCAATTCCCTCCCTTCACAGCCAGAGTTCCCCTTGAGCTGCAGGACAGAGCAGATGGCAAAGGCAGCCCCTCTGTACACCCAGTCCAGCCACAGTTAAGAGCAGGATGTTAACAGTCATGTTGCTGTGTAAATCTACATCTGTGACACATGTTCTCCATTTACTCCCATTTCATAAAGGAGTTTGTTGTGAAACTACACTGGCCTTTAACATCACGTTTTGTGGTGCCACTGTGCAGGGCTTTCTGCGTGTCCCGAATCCTGCCCTGTCACATGGCCCAGAGCAGGACCTGGGAACCTTGGGATCCCATGGTAGTCAGGCTGGAGGTCACCTTGCCTGACCTCTCTGTGAGCAGGATCCTTTCCACCACAGTGCAGAGGTTTCTCATTTCATCCCACCCTCCTCCAGGCACATTGTGCTGCAGGGAGCACATATGGAGTACATTAGACAAGTTTAATTGTGCCGTGACATGCACACGCACTGACAGTCTTCAACAACTTGGTCACAAGCTCTGTCTCTTACAGGAGCCAAAAAGGACAGCCCAATGGGAAGTGTCTGGGACCTGTGGTGCTGCCAGCTGGCAGCACACACTGAGCATTGCCTGGATGCAGCAAAGGAGGCACAGAGGTGCAAAGCCTCTGCTACCAGCCAGGCAGGCAGCCCTAATTCCCTCACTTCCACATTTTTGTGTGATTGAAGCCTAAAATTTTAATATTCCAAGATTTTCTTGTGCCAGTGTACAAACTTTGTCTTTAAGAAAGTCCCACACAGTCCTCCATGCATGATACCAAGCACCAGCCTGACTCCAGTGACACTCTGTGGGGGCAGGAGGTGGGCAGAGGGCTCAATCCCCTGCAGTGCCCTGGGCCAGCACCAGCCTCCTGCCCAGCACCATCTGAAGAGCAGCCCCAGGGCAAGGGATGTTGTGGGTTTCCCTGTGCCACCCACCACAGCCCCTCTGCTCCAGTGTGAGCAGAGAGGCAACAACCTCCCACATCTGCTGGGGAGTCCCCATGGGCATCATCCCTTTGGATGCCCACACCCAGCACTGCAGCCAAACCCAAAACCTGAGCTCTCAGCCTTCTGACAGCTCAGGTGATTTAGTCTAAACATTCCACTGGCTGCAAGGAAATGTTCCTTTCATTCCCCATGCTGCCAAACCTCACCTGCCTGCAAACCCTGCCTGGCCCTGCCTCAGACTTGGCCTCGAAATTCCAGCTGGGACTGCTAATGGCATCTGTCCCTCACCATCTAGTTGTTGAGAAGGAAACTAGAAGGTGGAACCCCAGCTGCCAGTTATCTCCTGGCTCCTCTGGATGTCCCCAAGGTGCCATGGCCATGGTGGTGTCTGATTTTGACCTATCCTGCAGGTAAATGAGAAGTTTTGGTGATCAGGGCACCCAGCTGCTCCCTACACAAGTATTTACCAGAAAGGAACCACTGAGAAAACTCTTCATCCTTAAAATAACCTCATTTCACGTTCTCCAGTAAATCAATTTGGTTTGTGTTTCTCAGGAAGATCAGTGGAGAAATTAAAATTAACTTCATAAAGCTTATAAACATCAGTGACTTAGTGTCTGGGGTGGACAGGCATCTACTCTGATTGTAATTATGCAGGCAATCAGCTTGAAATATATCAGTTTAAATTATTGCCCAATAACAATAAGCTCATAAAACCCTCTAGAAGACAATTTCTCTTATCCTAATTCCTGGTAATGGAAAGAGCCCTTACAAGAAGAACCTGCTACATCACATAGTAAAAATGACCATCTGGTCCCCAGTATCACAGCAGAAGTTTTAAAAATTTAACTGCAATAAAATAGAGCTTTAAACTTCCTAAAACTGAGAAAATAAACTGTAGATACTGAGCTGAGAAGCCAGGCCTTGGAGGAAAGTGAGAGAAGCAGCTAAATGGCTGCACATTTATGATCTGAATTTATAGCTTTATATCTTCCACTTGTGATGACTCTTGGGCTGTGCTCTTCCCTGAGGATGGCTCTGAAGACCATCAGGTTCTCAAGCTCCCTGGAAACATCCCATTCAGTCTTTTGTGTTTTAAACAAGCAGCTTTTTTCATACTGCATAAGAAATACATAATTGCATTGCCTTAAATAAATGCACTTGTTAAAATCATTGTATTAATACAGTGTGTGTGTATATATGTACATATACATAGATATTTAAAATTAATATGTAGAACAGAAACAAGGAGAGCCTGTGGGCACTTTTCTCAAGTCCAAATGTGTGTCAACACTTTCTCAATGCACCAGCTGTCCCAAAACCAAGTGGTGACGTTTTTATGCTTGTGACAGGATCTAATCCACTACCACTGGGGTCGGTGGCACTTGCTGTGCTCCTGCTAACACCAGGAGGGATTGGCAGGGCTGGGCTTGGAAACTGCCAGGGCTGTTTTGGATCAAGCAACAAAACAAAGCAGCAACAACAAACTAATAAGAAAACAATCTGGGAAGCATGTAGTGCTTTCATCCTCTGATTCCCTTCAGCATAATTCTGACACTAATGCACTTCCTTACGTAGGTACCTTGATCTCTGTTCCCATACAGAGGCAGGCAGCTGGATATTGTAAGGAATGGGAAGTTTCCCTGCCTTTCCACCACGTCTAGGCTTTATGCCATGTGATGTGCAGCTCAGGACATTCCCCCAACCCCCCCAGGGAGGTACTCACTCTGTGACTCAAGGGGTGGCACTCGTCTCCCAGGTTTCCCATGGGGGTGCACATCCTCAGGCTGCGGATCCAGAGGCTGACGGCGCAGCACATCCCGCCCCCGCACTGCTGGTCTCGGTCACAGGCCTGCAGTTCAACACAGCATTAAGCAAATTACATGAATTATAAATGTAGTCCAGAAATAGGACAGATCAGGTGCTCAGGAGCTGCCTCTGGCACCCCTAAGTTATCATGGCTCATTAAGGCTGAATAATAAGATTGAAGGCTGATTTGCAATACTTGTGTCTCCCATGGATTGGAACGTGCAGGCTCCTGGCACATTTTGGAGTTGGGACCAGGTTGTTTAAATCCAGGACCACACACAGAGCTGCTCTGGGCTAAACCCAGGTCTGTCAGTGATTTACAGTCCAAACTTCTTAGCACTGATAGACCATGGCATGTGCCACTCACTTTCCTAGCTCCCAGATCGATGCCTGAGTGAGCTCAGGAAGGAGCAAGGACCAACCACACTAAACTTGTCACCAAAAGAGTCACCAAACCAGTCTTGTGGAGAAGCTAAGATAGGAAAGCATCCATTGATTTAATGACTTTTAGGTAACCATTCCTTCTAACTTCATATGATAATACCATGTTGAGTGCCCTTCCAACACTGCATGAGAGTTTTGTTAGAGAAGTCCAACTGGAAGTAGCTAAAACAAAAGTTTAAATGTGGATTCTGTGGTTGTTATCTAGAATTACACATAGCTAAAAGAGGTTTTAAGAAAAGCTTTCCATTAGTGTCCACATCCAAAAAAAATGCTGTCGTGGTAGCATTCCCCTTCACAGGAGGCAAAAAAATATTTTAGCCACTTACCCAATCCAGCTTAGATAAGCAAAAACCAAAATGCAAACTAGTGGGTATGTTTTAAACCCACAAACCATAAAGAGCAATTGACACATTAGGGTTTGAAAACAAGCTACTGTGCATCTTTCAGTTACTTTTTAATCAAAAGCTTATATAGATTTAATGCAAAAACCAGTCTCCTTTCTCTAGTGAGAAATGCCATCAGTTAAAGGTTCTGCTTACATCCTGAATGTAAGCTTGATTAACTCACTGCTCTGGGTGTCTGGCAGCAGCAGTGAGAGATGGAAGGCACTGGTCAGCACTACGTAAATGGGAAACTCATAAAAACATACGTAAATGTTGATAACAGCTCTGGGGAAGGCACATTCCCAGAATAAACATGCTCTTGAGGGAAAAACTCACTGATCTTACCTTGGGATTTACATGATAAATGGCTTTAGACTGTACTCACTGGGTAAATATTGCACTGACCAGCAGAAGCCAGATCAAAATACAAGTTTAAAGCTCATTCAGTAGTTTAGGAAGAACCTGTTGCATTAGGATCATTATTAAATAGTGTGTGTGACCCAAACAGCTCCTAAACACAGAGCTCTGTGCTGCAGGTAAGCCCAAACACAGAACATTTGCTTGTAAGACTAGTACCACTCCAGCTCGCCAGGCTACCTCTCTCTTTAAAAAAATAAAATAATAATAATTTGAAAAGCACTCTAATTATATTACTTTGCCATAGTCACAAATAAAAATGCAGGTCCAGTGATTTTGGCTGCCTTCAGCACACCGGTGTCCACTGCTCAGCTGGAGTCACAGGCTCTGCTATTTCTTGCCTGGCTGCTCCTGACTCCCATTTGTTCTCAGTTATATATCTCAAAGTCCATTCCTCTCTGTAGGACTGGTCCTGAGGTGAAATATCACTCAGTTGAAAAACCCACTTGGGTGTGTTCTACCAAACAAGAGTCTTGAATGTCTGGGCTGGACAATTTCTTTCCTGACCTCACACACACATATTTATCATCTGGCAGAACTTTTAAGGCTCCCTTTCCAAAAATGTATGACAAGTTTTGAAAATATTCAACCCAAGTGTTCCTGCCCACACCTTATCTGAAACGTGTAATTCCTGCTGCTACTCCTAAACTTCCCCAAACACCACATGATCACCTCATTTAAACACAGTTTTCTGGAAAATCAGCCCAAGAATATGTCCCAGGTGAAATGCCAGCTGCAAAGGCAACAGGTTTCGGCACAAGAAACACCACTGAATTGAGGAAAGCTTGAAAAAAGTCCTTAAATTGCAACGGAAAAACACCTTTCAGGCTCAGGGGGTGGGGAACACCTACATCAGCTCTCATCTGAGATTTGCCTGTTCATCAAAAGCCAAAAATGCATCAAAATGGTTTTAGCAGAAATGCTCTGCAATAGTTAATAAAGTAACATTTTCTAATTCTAATTTATTTTTACTTTTTGAATCTGCCTTGTCCATGATTTATTATTCAGTGCCTCGCAATTACTTTATTTAATGGATTAAGTATGCTTTAAATGTGTAGCCACAACTCTAAAAACAGATAAACTGCTCCTCTGTTGTTGGGAATGTTTCTACTTAAAAGAAACTTGAAATCTTCAATTATTAAAAAATTCCTTCACATTCTCTGCTCTAAAAAAAAAAAAAAAAAAAAAAAAAAAAAAAAAAAAAAAATCAGTCCTGGGAACTGATCTGACTTCCAGAGAAATGCCCACGAGCTATTTCATGGACTTCAGGGGTCTGGACAGGGAGCCTGGACAGCCACAGAGAAATCCACTGCTGTGAGTGCAACTTCTGATGGTTACAAAAGACATGTGAGCTCTCAAAGGAATGCAAATGCTGAGTTATTAATCCAAAGCAAACACTTAAAAAATCATTTAACTAAAAAGTGATGCAACACTTTGGGTTAAATAACGTCTTTAGGAAAAAAAGTATTTTCACAACCAGAGTAAATCTTGAGCCTAAAAACAACAACAGAGACTTGCTTGCAAGGGGTAGCTATTGAGGGGAAAAAGCAGCACAGTCATAGACAAAGAAAAAAAAAGAAGGAAAACAGAGTTTTCCGGGGGTTGTAATCCTGCCCTGTACATGGAGGGGCTGGAGAAACTTGGGGTGCACAGTGGGCAGTGCAATGCCCTGAGCCAGACCCTCTCAGAGCAGGTTTGGGGACAGCTGGGGCTGCATGCAGGGAGATCTGAGACAGCTCCAGCCCTGGAAATGAAGCAGGATTCTCTGCACTCTCTCAGACCAGCCTGGAGGCAGCCCCCCGAAAACATCCCTCCCCACAGCGAAACAGACTCCACGTTGTGGCATCCCCTCACCTCAGAGCCCTCAAGTCCTGGCATTGCCCACTGCAGAGACTGACACTTCCTGGCATCACTTACCGCAGAGACACCCCCAGGCTCTGGGGGGATACCACTGAATCCAGACCAGCCCGCAGCTCCTGGAGATGCCGCGTCCGGTACCATTTATCCCAGAGGGACCCCAAGCCCTGTCACCTCTCATCACCTGGCGCTGCTTTCCCTCCCACGACCTCCTTATCATTTATCCCAGTTCTGGCCATCCGTCACCGCACTCGGCACCACTCCATCCTGGCGTGGCTGAGTGCGGACAGACCCCGAGTCTCGGCAGTGCTCACCCAGGGAGCAGCCCCGGGCATCCCGCACAGCAGAGCGCTCCCCTCTCCCCGGGCATCCCGCACGGCAGAGCGCTCCCTTCTCCCCTGGCATCCCGCACGGCAGAGCGCTCCCTTCTCCCCTGGCATCCCGCACGGCAGAGCGCTCCCCTCTCCCCGGGCATCCCGCACGGCAGAGCGCTCCCCTCCCCGGGCATCCCGCACGGCAGAGCGCTCCTCTCCCCGGGCATCCCGCACGGCAGAGCGCTCCCTTCTCCCCTGGCATCCCGCACGGCAGAGCGCTCCCCTCTCCCCGGGCATCCCGCACGGCAGAGCGCTCCCCTCCCCAGGCATCCCGCACGGCAGAGCGCTCCCCTCTCCCCGGGCATCCCGCATGGCACAGCGCTCCCCTCTCCCCGGGCATCCCGCACGGCAGAGCGCTCCCCTTTCTCCGGGCACCCCTTATCCTAGACGGTTGCCCCAGTCCCGCTATCACTCCCGGCGAACAAACCCCGACTCCCTTCCCCGTCCCCACTGCGGAGCCCTCCGTCCCTGCCGGTTCCGGCTCCCGTCGGTGCCGTCGGTGCCGAGCGGCGGCGCTCACCCCGGTGATGACGGCTCCGTGCCCCGCGGCCAGAAGCAGCACCAGCAGCACCAGCAGCATCAGCGGCGGCGGCAGCGCCGGCGGGGCTCCGCGCAGGCTCCGCATGGTGCGGTGCGTGGCCCCGGCGCTCCCGCGGGCGCGGCGCAGCGGAGCCGGGCTCGGAGCCGCCCCGCCGTTATAAAGCCGGGGCTGAGTCACCCCCGCCCGGCTGCGCCGCGGCCGCGGGCGCCGCGCACACACCGCGCCCAGGTGCGCGGCTGCGGGCAAAGGGGCGGGGAGGCCGCGCCGGGATGGGGCAGCACGGGGGAACATCCCACGGCACGCTGGGGACATCCCGCATCAGCGCTGGGGAACCTGGGCTTAGGGGGCAACATCGCACAGCTGGTCCCACAGCTTGGGGGAAAATCCCACAGTGTGGCTGAAGGATTTCCCACAGCAGGCGTGGTGGAGTCGTCCCAGAGCTGGCTGGGGTTCACCCTGTAGCACGTATGAGGATGTCCCACAGGCGGTCTAGGGGTTCATCCCAAGGCTGGCTGTGGACATCCCACAGCAGATTAGGGAGCAGGGAGGCATCCAACAGCAGTTTAGGGGAGAAACATCCCACAACATACTGGGGACATCATGTAGCAACATCAGGGACAGGACACAGCAGGTATTGAGGAGATCCTGCAGCAGGATGGGGGCATTCCACAGCAGGTAGGAACACATCCCACAGTGGGGCACAGCACTGACCACAGCCACTGGCGCCAGCATGGACCCATGCCCATGTTCCCTCTGCTCCCTGACCAGCAGCAGACCCGATCCGATGTTTCCCCTGCTCCCTCTGTGAACAGAAACCACCTGTAGCCCCCAATCCAGCCTCTGCTGACACCTGGCAGAGCTGTGGGCATGGCCATGAGGGACATGCAGGCTGTGCTCATCTTCTCTTGGACAGAGCAGCTTCAAAAGTACCCCACAGTCTGAGTAAGAACTGGACAAACCCCAACTCCTGCCCAGAACCCCTTTGAATTCCTGTTTTCCTGTGGTTCTCCCCTCCTTGCCACGGGCAGTCCCTGCCTCTGCTGAAGCCCTCCCGGCTCCCATGGCAACCAGGGGCACAAGAGGAAAACAGCTCCCTCTTCAGCAGGGCTGGCTCCCACCAAAGATCCTTGGGAAGACAGTGAGAAGAAGGAGCACTGGGAGCAGAGAGCCCCATTCCAGAAGCCGTGCCCCTCTGGCTCCTTCCAGCACAAATGCCAGGCCATGCTCTCGTTGTCTCAGTGAGCACCTGTTTCTACAGGCACACGACTGAAATTCAGCACAAACCAAGGCCTGACCTCTAATGGTGGTACCTTTGGGCACCTCCATCCTCTGTGAGAGGAGGACAGCACTAAAACACATGCAGCATTCCTTCCCTTCTTCTCTCTTTTCCTTACTTTTCCAGCTCTTTATGCTTCTTTTTGCCTTTCTTCTCCCTCCTACCTCCCTTTTTATCCCTTTTCCTGCCTCTCTGTTCCTACTTCCATCTCTTTCTTTATTCTACTCTTCTCCTCCAGCGTGTCCCATTCTCAGTAGGTCCCGTTTTCCCCAGATTTTTCAGTTTATATTTTCGTTCCAACAGGGAAGGCTGAGCCTTTACAGAGCCCACATTTCCCTGAGCCCTCAGCCAGCCTCATTCCTTGCTGAGGTGAGTCTGAGCGTGGCTGAAGGGCAGCAGGAGCACCGAGCCCCTCGCGCGCTCCCGCTCGGTTCAGTCCCGGTCAGGAGCTGTCGAATCAATCCCTTGGTGGCTTCCCCTCAGGGGATCACTCTGTCTGGAGGTGTTTTTGTTACAAACATGGCCTTTTTGGGTGCTTAGGGTTATTTAGTCCAAGTGCACTCAAGACAAATATGGGCTGGGTAAATGGGGTTTACTCTGAGGATGCTTTAAAAGCAAATTGGGATAAGCCAATTTTGACGTGAAAGGATTAAAAATAACCGGGATGTATCCTTAGTTGTAAACTCATGTTGCTGCATGAAGCACTGGCAGTTTAAACCAGGTGAAGGGATTAGCTTATTTTAAATTCTGTTTGTATCCTAGAAACTAAAAATGAATATAAGCCAGGAATGATTATTTTCACCATCTCCAGGTGTCCAGAACTTTCAGAAACAAATAATCACTTTCAGCTCTAAACCTCCTGATCCTCTAAAAACACCATAGAATTGAGGAGAAATAATAAGGGGGAAGGGAAGAATTTTTTGCAGGTTTGTGTAGACTCAGTAACTTCTTGTAAAAGACATTTGACATAAAAAGTATCATTTCTGAAAGGCTGTCAATCCTGAGCCTGGAAGGGCAGCATTATGCATTACAATGAGGATGCTACAGACTTACTAGAATCCAACCCAATGCGAATATTCTTACTACCAACTTGAGCTAAAACTGGTTTGCTAACAGAAGAGACTATTCACATCTATATGGCCTTTATGTGACTGCAAAATTGTGATGAGATATTAATTAATTCCTATTAAATCCTTCCTGTTCTTAAAGAAAAGGTGAAAGTTGAGGAGACTTTCTGAATTTCAGTGTCATTACAATTGTTTTATTGCAAAAGTAGTAAAAATCCACAACGTGTCTTAACTGTAAATCCTCACAGTGCCCATCTCATAAATGCAGTTGGTGGGTCTCTCTGGTTCTTCTCAAAGCCTCAGTTTTACTGAAGACTATCTATGAGTAGGCATTCAAGTAATTATTTGTTCTATTCAAGTGATAATGCACTACAGAATTTACAGAATTTTGAAGACTAAGAATGTGAATACATCAGCTATCTAAAAAGATAATTTTCTCATAAAAGAATTGAGAAGAAGCATGTAATGTGAGACAGGAGAATTATCTTTTTGCCCTAAAAACTCTCTTAATAATGACAGTATCTAATTTGTCTAATCTTGACACTGTATATCCAAAAATGGTCTTGATTCAGCAAAATGTTGAAAGCTTGCTGACTCTTGTAGAGGAAGAATGTATTTATTTATATCAGATATATAAAAATGTATGGTCTCTGTGTAAAGTTAACCCAAGGTATGAAAGACCTCAAATCAGTTGCCTGTAGTGCCTGAAATAACCCAAACACACAAGTCATTCAAGAAGAAATTTCTAAGCTGTACCCTGAGTTGGGATGTAGTCCAACATTTCTGCTTTAGGTCAATAATTAATGTTAATTAATTAAAGTAGAGATTGACAGACAAACAGCCCAAGACTCTTCTCAATCATTTGTCTTCTCCCTTGGGGTCTGAATAGGCAGAATAAACCATTTCTGCTGACATCAGTTTGGGTCCCCAGCATTTACACAACCACCATTTATGTTTTTGTTGCGAATATTTTTGTAAATGACTTCTAAGTTTCCTGCCCCTCTCTCTCTGATGTGGCTGGAGTTGGCCAGTGCCTTCTCAAGTTACCAGCAGCAGTCTGGCAGAGAAATGGAGGCTTCACACCTGCAGGTCTCCCTGAGACTGTAAAAGTCAGCTGGGATCCAAAGTGTGAGTGGCTTAGCAAGCCTGGGCACCCCCTGTGCGAGGCTGGATCACACAGACAGCAGTTTGCATCATGTGGAGAAAATGAGAGGCAGTTCAGGCTGTGAGACACAATTCTCACACGTGGGATTGCCTTTGGGGACATCCATGGGGCTGCTGCTTGCAGGAACTTGCAGCATTGGCTGAGAGCTCTGCACGTTTCTGCCCCGGGATGGGAGGCACGTGAGGAGAGCAGCAGCAGCCACGCAACTCATGCTCATGCCTGGCCTCTTCTGACGTCAAATAAACTGATTTCTAAAAAGCCTAAACACAAATGCTGACATTGGGAATAGAAGAGGCACTGTTGTCTGAATTCCTAGCAAATCAATCCATAAATTTCATTAGTGAATCCAAAAATGTAGAGATTAAATTGTGTTTTAAACTAGCACTTAAGAGATATCAAGCACTGGCTTACAACAATGAAGACAATTTCAGCAAAATTCTCCAACTCTTAAAACCTCAATTCCTGTTTGAATTTCACTGATCTGGACCAGCATATGATATTAAGCCCTCTAATATCAGGAATTTTCACCTTCCATGTGTAATAAGCTGGGAACAAATTCCACAATACCTGTTTCACTACACAGCAACATTTTTGTCACCAGCAAATGATTGTGGTAGCTCATCTCCATAACCTTTCCAATAGATCAACACACTGCAAAGTCTCTGCCATGATTTCAGGAATACTGTCATCCCCCGGGAATAGCCACCCTGTTCTATTCTTAGTTATATAATCTTGCAGACCAAGTCAACAATCAGTGTATAAACAGAAATACAGTGAATATACTAATAAAAAGGAAACAGATTGACAAAGAACTTCAGCATTAAAAAAGCATCCACAAGTGATTTTATTTCCGGGGTCAGACAAGAAATAGTTGTAATGAGCTGCTGTTGTATGATCTGTTCCCAGTGCTCCTGGTGTCTCATTATGCTGCTTTTCAGCACTGCTGTTGTCATAGTAGTCCCTGAAGAACCTTATGTAAGGAGTAAGATGATGGTTCTGCAGTATGTTAAAAAAGAGCATTTAACAGATAAGTGCTAATGTTCTAGATTAGGGATTCTCACTCCCTTACTCTGCACTGGCTCATGTAATTGCATGAATCACTTTGATTGCAAAGTACACGCTCTCCTGTCAGCTTAGAGGGATTGAAGTGGAATATTACAGTCTGCTCAGGAAACAGTGCTGGAATAAGAAAAAGCTGCAAACATACCACAAAAACTAACAATTCCTAGTTACTCATGAAATTTGCTTCTTTGATTTGCACACAGACTTTATTTAGACTTCTGTGCAGACATGACTGAGTTGGCAAAGTGCAGGGAAGCACAATTCTGAGTGATTCAGCAAGAACTGCCGATTTATGTGATGGGCAGGGACTCCATGCCTTTCTGTAATTTTCAGATATGTCTTTTAAAAAATGTAGAGTTCCTGCCAAGAAGATACAGAATTGGTTTGGGGAGTTTGCTGGACTTTGGGGAAACATTCTCTGAAACTTTTTTCTTCTTGCTGATTGCTTTTGGTGGAAAACAACTTTTCCCTACACACCAAAATGGGCCATGAGCTGTGAGCTGTAGGCAGAGGAACCTCTGGTGGAGCCAGGGTCTCTCCTTGCACACCTAACCTAGAGAGTGAGGACATTTTTCACTGAAATGGAACTTACTGGGCCTTGGGGGAAGGAGGTGGGGAGGTTTTCATGGCCACAGAGATCTACCAAACACAAGAACTGGAGAGGAGTTGTTCAGGAGGGCGTTATTGTTGATGTGCTCCCACCACTGACAGGCAGTTCATCCTGTGCCTCAGTGGGATCTGGTGAGACCAAAGCCAGGCAGGTTTTGTAGGCCCATATTCAATAAACAAACCAGCCCAAATTTCCTCCCTGTCAGGCCCCTCATGGTCCCTTCCAGTTCTGCCTCCCCACCTCTCCAGGCACCACACAAGTCTCGTCTGTGTCCCTCATCATGGAAACGTGTGGCAGCACTATGAATGCTGCTAATCCCTGGTTTGCCACTGTCTCCAGAGGGACCAAGAAGAAGTCACTTGTTCAATTTTTATTTACTGAGCTGGTGCCATATGGCTTCCTTAGATTGCCTGCAGGGAGCAGGTTTTTTTTTTTTTCTCCTTAACACACAGTTTAGTTTCTGTTTTGGTTTTGTTGCTTTGCTTTTCCACTGCTTGGCTGGAATGTGGTGGTGGCCAGTGAGAGGATACAGGGCAGGTTGTGCTCCTGCCCCTACTAGCATATTGGGTCTGGAAAGAATTAACCAATGAGGCAATGCCCAGAGAAACGAGTCAGTTGTTCTGCAAATTGCCAGAATTTCACCACTGAAATCCCTTCTTCTGCACCCCTGTTCTGTCCCACTGTCTTCCCAAGGCCAGTGGCAGCTGTAGCTGTTCTCCTGTTCATTTGGGGCCTGTATGGCGGCTGGGAGCACATCTCTGTCCACCCCACAGGATGGGGCATTCCCACTGCAGATGTGGGACTGGCAGTTCCATGGCTCTCCAGCCTTCCCTGATGCTCTGAGCCTTGGTCATCCAAGGCAGAAACAGGGAAGGCACATACACAGAGGATCTCACCCACTTACCCATCTGCCTTGGCTTTCAGACCCCCCCAGGAGATTTTTTAAATTTTAATTTCTCTCCCATTTTTCTCATTCCTGATTTTTCCTTTCATCCTTGTAGTTTGCACTGCTTCATCTGTCACTGCCATGGGAAGGCAGGTATTCCCAGCAGAGCCCATCTGAGAGCCCAGAGCCCTCCAGGGCCTGGAGTACCACTGAGTTCCTTTTCATCCATATGCAAGATTGCTCAGAAGGGTGAAAATTCCAGTGAAATGGCATGTTAGCAAAAAGCATGCATTAACAACCCTGTGGGGATGGCTGCAAAATGCTTTCCCTCACCAGAGCCACCTCCAACACAGAAACTTCACTTACTTCTCCCTTAAGGATGAACTTAGAAAATTACAATGTCTCTCTAGTGAGTTATATTCCTAAGAATCCCAAAGCACTTAGTAAATTACATTCTCCTGATTTCCTTCAGCTGTGACTGGGGTATAACCAGAACTGGGGTGACACTGGCCATGATTTAGCTTCACATGCCCTCATTAAAAATGAACTTTGGCTGCACAAGAGAAAGAACCCCACCCCAGCTCAGTTATGGTGCAGTTTGTGGTTTTCTCTTCGGATACAGAAAAAGTGCTAATGTGAAGCTTAGATCTCAGGAAATACCATGGAGTTTTCAGCACCAGAAGAAATCAGCACCTTGGGTTTATCTTTTAGCTGACAAACAGTGGTGACGAGGGTGAGTCCTGCACACGCAAGTGAGGGCATTGCCCAGGGCTGCAGCCCCAAGATCCTTCAGCCTTGGCTTGGCTGGGTCTGAGCAGAGGTGCACAAGTGAGGGCACTGCCCGGGGCTGCAGCCCTGAGATCCTTCAGCCTTGGCTTGGCTGGGTCTGAGCAGAGGTGCACAAGTGAGGGCATTGCCCAGGGCTGCAGCCCTGAGATTCTTCAGCCTTGGCTTGTGCTGGGTCTGAGCAGAGGTGCACAAGTGAGGGCATTGCCCAGGGCTGCAGCCCGGGATCCTTTAGCCTTGGCTTGGCTGGGTCTGAGCAGAGGTGCACAAGTGAGGGCATTGCCCAGGGCTGCAGCCCTGGGATCCTTTAGCCTTGGCTTGTGCTGGGTCTGAGCAGAGGTGCACAAGTGAGGGCATTGCCCAGGGCTGCAGCCCTGAGATCCTTCAGCCTTGGCTTGTGCTGGGTCTGAGCAGAGGTGCACCAGTCCCAGGTCAGGGCAGGGAAGCCCCAGCTTTGCTTTCGAGGGAAAAGCGTGACCTACAGCGTCATCTCCTGAAAACGACCTGCTACAAAGGACAAATTATCCACCTCATCCTCCCACTTCCCACTCTGTTCTCCTGCCAGCTCGCTTTTCAAGAGCCACTAGAGAAAAGGGCAGTTAATTATTCCCGGAATTCAAATTGGTTCCTTTTATGGCAAAGATCAAACAAAAGCAAACCCCCAGCAATGCGGGCTGGCGTTGGCTGCCTGCCTCAGCTGCCAGCCCAGTGCTGGGAAGATGAGTCTCATCCTCCCAAGAGCTCATTATCTGGGCAGAAGTTACCAGAAGACAGATGGGGAGGAATGGAGGCACAGGAGGATGAGGATGGCACAAGGCTGAGAGAAAGGAAGCAGCAAAAGTAGTGTGGTTTGATAGGTGAAAGGTGTGACAGAGGTTGTCCATGCTGGACCACGCAGCCCAGCAGCAGCTCTGTCATCTCAAAATCACTTTACTTTTTATTGTCTCAACTCCAATTCCAGGGTGATTTTGTGGCACGGCAGGTGTTTTTGGGCCATGAACACCCAGGTAGGCTCATTTCTCCCCACCACAGACCTGCCTCATTAGCCAATGTCCCCATGCTGACCTGCACCACCTCTTTTGCTGCCCAGGTTCCCAAAGGGAATTTTCCCATTCTACCAACTACACCCAAACAGCATGGCCAGCTCAGGCACACATGACAGTGACATTTTCCATTCCTCAGTGACAGTGACATTTTCCATTCCCCCAGAGCCAATATCTCCTGTTGCTCCCTCCTGTGACCAGGGTTCCACCAAAACAGCTTTGCCTGAGAACAACACAGTTTTGGGGAATGGCTGAATAAGGTCATAACACTGTTTCTTGTTGCCTTGACAATACACTGAAGCTCAAGAGATCCATTTAAACCCTGTGCTGGGGTATTACCAGCTGATGAAACCCTGCTGGAAACAAGGCAAGAGACTAGACTTGCAAAACCAAGTTTTTACACATGCATAGGATCATCAGGATAAGTGGGGTTTTGCTTCCAGAGAGGGCCTGGCTCTTTGCCTGGGAAGAGTCTCCAGTCTCTCCCTCTAAAGGCTGAATTTTCAAGTTCTATCTAGAAAATCCCTTCCCAGTACTCCATTGGTTTTTTAAAATACAAAAGTAATCCCAAATGTCCAAAACACTCATATTCTTTAGCTAGAGCCTCCCTGCAAAATCTGCTGAGTCTGAAGATGACCTGCAGCCAACATCCATGGGCTTAGGGGGGTTTAACCAACAGGCTGTTGCTCACAGAGGAATAGAATTCCTATTTGCCAGAGCACGGTTTCTTTTACATTGCTATTAATTCCAATCATGGCACATCTAATTTAGGAATTCCTCGGTGACCAATACACTTCAGTGCCATGACAGGAGCATGCAGCAGTGAGAAAACAGTTAAATGTGGCTGCCTAAGCTCAGTCCATTACTTGGTCTCTGGGGAACAGCACCATTTCCTAAAGAAACTCCTCCCTTGTCACTCCATGTAGGAGCTCCATGAATAAATAAGAAATTGGCTTTCTTATGAGGGTCATTGCCCAGCCAGGATTACCCTGCAGGGCTAGAGGTTCAGGAGTCCCTGTTCTGAGAAGCACTGAGCCATCTGCTCAAGGTCTTACAAAGTGTGATTGCATGAACTACTGGCTCTATTCAGACCTGCTGGAAGCATCAAGAACGGAACAGGCAGGTACTGCTCCAGCTCTTTCTAAATCCAGCTCTTTCTAAACCCAGTTTCTCAACTTCCTGCAGCAAGACAGAGCAATTACACTCCAGATGATGAAATATTTCCTTCAGTTTACCCTAAATTCCAGCGAGTGATGTAACCAGCCATCCCTTAGTTTTGCATCACCTAACACAGTAAAGTGTGAACAAATCAATTCTCAGTGGATCGCTTTGGTATTTAAATCCCCCAATAAAACCTTTTCTGTTTTACTTATTCAGATCCCTTTCACATCTGCCATCAGGGTGTCCTTACACGTCTCATCCTGCCAAGGTTAATAGTCGGAGCTGGGATGGTTCCAGCTCGTTTGGTCTTGTCTGAGATGGCATTTCAAGCAGCAAGTGCTTTGTGTCTGACTGGCATAAAGTCAAGTGCCTTACCTCTCATAGCCAGTGCTGACAGTGCTCAGTTAGAAGTCTGCTAAATGGCTGGTTTCTGTAATTACACTAATTGCCTAGGAGAAAAGAGAGAGGAGTGTGTCCTTCATTGAAAAAAACCACGTAAGTGCTAGTCTATGCTGACCTTTTCCTGCTGTTTCCTTCTCCTCTGTGAATGAACACTGTCAGCTGAAACTTCCCCATGCTTGCTCCTTGTTCTGCACTTCCTGGTTACAGCTTGGGGGGACATGGCCAGAAATATGCATGGATTTTTTTAAAAGAGCAGGTACAACATTCATGGACATGGATTTTACTTTTTCTGAACAGTATAAACAGAATACTCGGTTGAAAATAAGGTGAAATGGAGCAATATTCAACTCTGCATGTAATTTTCTTCAACTGAGTAATCCTACTTGCTAATATTAAGCATTAACTGAGGGAAAAATAAAGGAAAGTGTGAGGTTTCAATAAATCAGGAACTTAAAGAAATCCCTCTGTACATTTCATCTTTAGCTGCATCTTAAACAACTTCCTCTACCAGAAAAGCTGCCCAGAATGTGGACAGAAGAGAGAACTTTGCCACAGACAAATCCTATCTCAAGTTCAACCAGCAGCTCTCAGGAATTAACTCCTCATGTCCTGGGATCTGTGACTTTCCTTTGCCCTGAGAATGGCTATGGTTGTTTATGCCTCTGCCTCTAATCCAACATAAGCTGGAGAAGCTCTGGAGGTTTCTATTTGCAAGGACAAATTCATCCTGACTGTCTCAGTGGCAGGACACAGCGATCCCCTGCATAGAAACACAGCTCCCTTGGCCTTGGCATCCCCACTGCAGCTCCCAGCACACTGGGAGTTCCTGACCCTGGCTGGTATCTACCACCCCACTCTCTACTGCACCCTGACAGCTCTCCTTTGAGCAGCTGGAGCCCCACAGATTTCCCTCAGATCCACAGGCCATCAAGAGACCCCTAAATAGGCAGCAGCAGGAGAAAGCCCTGGGTGCAGTGTGGGCCAGCCTTTGAAGCTGACATCACTTGGGTTGGAGGTGTTTTGAACTGCAGAGAGGAAGCTTTAAGAAAAGAAAAAGCTTTTATTCTGACAGTCAAGCTTAAGCCTGCCATGACTGCATAAAGTGCAAACTCAGAACTTAAAGAGGGGAAAATAAAAGGGCTGGATTCAGCGGACAGTTGGGTTTGACTCCAGCTCAGCTGTCAGAGGAATAAAGCCTTTGAAAAAGAACAAACCAAATCCTCAGTTCTTTTCCCCAGCATCAGCCCTGCCTGTTGCAGCTTCAAAGGCTGGGCTATGCCAAGGAGGTCCCACGGGGAGAGCGGGGCTGCCCCCACAGCTGCTCCAGCCCTTTGCATGCCAGGCCACACCACAGCTCCTTGCTCCACACCACAGCTCCTTGCTCCACACCCTGGGTCCCCCAAGCTGCCCTGGTCAGGCTGCTGCCCACCCACAGCTCCAAAGGAAGGGAGGCTCATTCCCTGGCTCTGGGGTTTCTTCCCTTTGGAGCTGCTCTCATGGCACCACTGAGTTTGGGTCAGTGCCAAACTCTCAGATGCTCATTAGGAAATGAGCGAGCAATTATATCTGCTTTGTACCTCCAGCATCTGCTCCTGCACCTCCAGATACATGCTGATGTTCCAGCATGGGGGTGATCTCAGTGGCAGAGCTCCCTGGTGATCCAAAGGCAAAGGTCTGCTCACAAAATATGCACATAGAGTCAGCAAACCCAAATGGCAGAGCTGGACATCAAGGCAGAAACTAAAGCAGCTCATAATCACTGGGGTTGTGTTTGCCTTTCCAAAGGGCATAACATTTTATGTGATTAATTAAGATTAGAGCCCTGAGTGTATTCATCAGGGCCTTGTTGGTATGGAAATTAATCATTTTAGGGTGCTGAGCTTTGATGGTGGCTCCCGTGAGGCTGGGCAGGCTGGCCTTTGGGTGACATGAAGGTGCTTGTGCCCAGCACAGCCTGGCCAGCTCCAGCCTGGAGCAGGGCTTGCTCCAGGGCTGATGAGGTAGCCAAGGGCTCTGGAATCCTGACCACAAGCTCAGCTTGCTGGGGCAGGAGGAGGGACAGCAGCCATCTCAGGCCTACACAGCCCTCCATGGCACAGCACCAGGAATGAGCAATCCCCAGGCATTTGTGTGCTCCCACCTCAGCCTTTGTGGTGTTTTAATAGTGGCCAAAGCAGTTTAATTAAAGGGAGATCATTGAACCACTGCTACTGCTGCCACAATCTTCCACTCTGGTATTTGTGGTCTCCATCCCCATGGCTAGTGCCCCTCCACTGAGGGTGGTCTGGCTGGATGAGTGGCAGAGATCCTGGTGGATCCTGGTCCTTCTGCAGGGGGGACAGCAGCAGGAATAGCTGCTCCTTTGGGACTGGGTCACATACAGGCAGGAGCAGGGGCTGGGCTGTGGGATGCTGCACGCTGGGTGTGGTACATGCACACCTCTGCACCTCAAAGCCCATGCTGCCCCTTCCTGATATGGTATTTAGTCATAACTGAGAGAAGTTAATCCACATTTTCAGTCCTCTGGATATAAAAAAATTGAAAATAAAAGTCTGAAATAGGTAATTTTAAGACTGCTCTATGATAAATTCATAGATTTATTACTCTTATAGTCCTGCATAGCTGCAAAATCTCTGAGTTATTACAGCTTTACAGCATCCTGACCCTTCAAGTGTTTGTATTTCCCACTGCATCCTTACCAGGGATAAGAGATAACTGCACTTGTCTGCAAAACGCCCTGGGTAAGACAAGATCATCAGGAAAATGGCAAAAAGTAAGATGCATGTTCTGTGTTGCACTGACTTCCCTGTCACTTCTGCTCAGTTTATTAGCAGAAAACATACTTTTACTGCACTCCTGCCTTCAGATTCAATCTATGGCAGGAGGTGCACAGACACAGAGGGGTTTTTTTCCCTTTTCTCTTGGTGATGTGATACTGATCACTCTGAAAAACCTCTCCTCTTTGTCAGCTCGTTGGCAGCCTGTGACGCAGGGACAGAGAATTACTGCGCGTTGCCAGGGTCTCCAGCCTGACCTAATCCATGAGCTGACCGAGCATCCATGAGACGACGTTTCTTTTGGCATGAAGAAAATCTCTGGCAAGTTCCCTCAGTGAGACCTCGCAGACTTTCCACAAACATTCCTGACGTAGCAGGGGGCAGGAGACAAGGCCAAAGATCTTCACAAAGGTGGCAATAGCTTTGTTCTTCCACACTGAAATTCAGCTTTCCTGCAAATTTCAAAACTTTTTCTTTTGATCAAAACCATCCCACCTCTGTTTTTCTGGCACAACCATCTCCCTCCAACACTAAATCTCACTAGAGTTGAAAAGAATGACGGAAACCACGAGGCTGTAAAAGGAGGAAGTGCTAAGGTTGTTGCTTCTGTTTCCAAAGCATGAAATAAGGTATTGAATAATGAGTTTTTCCTTTCAGTGCTTGAGCTCTGTGGGGATATTGCTACAGCTAATTCCTAGCCATGTATTTAACAAACTTACAAGCAAGGTCACTTGGTCACATGTCAGGTATGGGAACCCCATGAGCCCTATGGGTAAAGAGAATTAAAAGCAAAAAAAAGCACAAAATGTCTGAATTCATCAGAAACCCAGACAGAAAAAGCCTGTGGAATAAATGCTGTAATCCCTCATCCCTCAGGGATGGAGTGGCTGTCTGACCCAGGGCACTGCTGGCCTAATAGCATTACCTTGGGGACATTTTGGGCTAGTTTGCCCAGAGATTGCCTGTGGTCTGCCAAAGAAACTGTTTCTCTCAAAGCTCAGAGGGTCATCCACAAGATCCCCATAGGAGGAAATAATAACCACAAACTTTCTCAGCTTGTCACCACAGGGCTGTCCACATTACGAATGAACATTTCCCATTCATACTTGGATTTCACCACATGAAGAAGGAAGAGAAGAAACACTGCAAAGAGAGGGAGGCTGGAAAGAAAGAGCAGAGCAAAGTAACAGTCATTATAAACAATGATTCAGGAGATCCTTCCCAAAAGTAACACAAGCAGCTCACTTAACATCCTATGTCAGAAATGATGATTCCATGTCTGGTATTCAGGAATAAGGATCATTAAGTATTGATAGCATTTGCAAATATTCAACAAAGCATTTCTCTGCTGTTGCATGGGTAAGTGAACTAACAGGCTGACATTACATTTCTTACAATCACAGAAAGGCTGGGGCTGGAAGGGACCTTAAAGACCATCTAGTTCCAACCCTCATCTTAACTCTAATTATTATGAAGCGTTTTGAAAGCACTTTATCAAAATCATTCTGTGAAACAAACCCTCCTACAGGAAACTGTGATAGTACTAGAGAAAAATCTGGCAAAATCAGGAAAACTGTTAAAGCTCCTTGGCCCTGGAAGGGTCTCATAAGAGGTCCCCATTCCAACTCCAGCTGGGTGGCTGGCACTGGCTCCTGTACCCCAGCATGATAAGGTTTGATGAATAACGAAGAAAAATTAATGTTGCCATTCCCCAGTTCCCTCCTTTCAGCCCTGAGCAGGATGGGTGCTGTCAGGGATGAGCAGCAGGGTGGATGTGAACCTCCCTTGCTTTGTACCTACTCACCTGCCAGGAGCAGGATGGGGAGCAGAGCTTGGAAAGAGATAGGAATTCTGGATATTTTTATTTTGCTGTTTAAATGTCTTTTCCTTCCTTTAACTTTACAGCCTTGAGTCCATTACTCACTCCATGTCTGAAATTGAAATTATGAGGGGGAAAAAAAACCCTCCATGCATTTACTTGGATTCATTATCTGTCAGGTGGTAGAAGGAATAAATTGGAAAGGAAATTTTAAAACCATTCTTTTGACATGAGTCACAGGTGTAAGCTATCAGAAGCCATGTCAAAGGCACTGCAGTTGGCAAGAAACATATAGCATCTTTATGATTCTTCCTTTCATAAAATCCAAACCATAAACAACAGAAACAAGGGAAGGCAGGGAATGTAATTTCATTAGAGAAAACGTGACATAAATTTAATAATAAATATTAGCTGTTATCTAGGAAAATATGAAAAGCCATTTTCAAAATCATTAGCTCTAATCACAAATGAATTTTGCAGCTTCTTTTCCATTTTGTACCTCTGTAATGAACTCTGATAAATTCAAGGGACTACATGTTAAATAAAGAGATAGAAGGGTCTAATTTGCTGCTTCATTAAACCGGCTTATTTCTGGAACATCTTGCATGTTGCTCTGAATATCCCATCTCTGAAAGGTGGAGACAATGAGCTATCTGTTTCTAATGTAGTGTGGCACACAATTAGGGATTCAAGAGGATGTGAATCTCTTTCCATCAGAGATACACGCAGCGATTATTATTTTATTACCAAATACTGTCAGCGTTTCGGATTTCCAACAGCTACCCTGACACCTGATGTGCATCTTAAATCTGCTCAAAGCATTGCAAGAAAAAGTCAGATGGAGCATATTTATGCCACATTATTCTTTCCTGCTTAAGTCTCTGGAATGGTTAAGTATTCCTGCAGTGAAGATTTGCAGCTGGACAGGATATTTGGAGGATGACTTGCCTGTTTGGGTGTATTTTAACATGGTGACACAGCACAAGCTCAAGTTTACAAACTCTGCTCACAAATCTACAGAGCACTTAGGAACTTATCTGAATGTATCTCCGCTCAGTGAACTTACACATGTGGATCTGAGACACTGGCCTGCTTGGGGATGAACTCCACTAAAGGTCTCTCAGCTTCAGCTGAAATTTATTTTCAAAACACATAAAAACACAAAACTTCTTTAGCTTCCACTTGACTTTAGCCAAGTGGATTTGCAGGAGGAAGATATTTGAAGCAGTCCTGGAAACATAAAAACACTCAAAAAGGCTTTGACCTCACAGAGAAACACAGATGTCTCTTTAGGTGCAGTATCAGCTCAGGATTTATCTCCAAAACCAGGATATATGTAGCTATCCACAGGAGAAACTCTCCTGGTAATCTGAACAACACCAGAAGGAAATGATTTAGGGTTGTGTTTGCCTTCACATGTATATGGTCAGGATTACCACTTTTATACCACTTGTTTACAAAATTTCCAACCACTGAACAGCTCTGGATTTCATCCTCCTCTCATTGCCTTTCTCAGCACAAGATGATGGGAGTCAGGGCAACCTGGGTTAGTGGAAGGTGTTCCTGCCCATTGTAGGGGGTTGGAATAGAAGAGCTCTAAAGTCCCTTCCAAGCCAAACCATTCTATGTTTCTGTGATTCTCATGAAAAAACAAACTTCTCAGCAACTTGCAGCATCCAAATTGCCATGCCAGAGCAAAGCAAAGCAAGAGCTGTAATACACTTTATAACTATAGGGAGGGAAAAAGAAAGAAAGAAACTCCCCAAAACACTGGACTTGAAAATTCCAACTCTCAAGTCAGAACATTCAAAATCACGGTCCCCAAAGCACCCATAACTCACCTCCTTGCACATATGTCACACATGCTACTGGGTATGAGGTTATATTTATGTCTTGTTCTTTCTCTGCCAGGAACAGAGTTATGGCTACTGGGGGAACTGTAAGTTTGATTTTCCTGACTTATGTGTATTGAATCTTCAAGAAAGGAAAAAAACCCCAACCTGCTTGTTCGGATGGTAGCAAGTCATTCTCTCTCTCTGACTTTATTTCCACTTCCTTTTCTGTTCCCCTGCCTCTTCACAGCCAGCTAAAGCTGTGGACTTTACCCACATGAAGAAGAATTAGTTGTTAGAAAGAAACAACTTTCTTCAGGAAAAATTGTTGACTGAAAGCCATTGGAACAGGTTGTCCAGGACAGTGGGGGAGTCACCACCCCTGGAGGGATGTAGAAGGTGTGTAGATGTGACACTGAGGGACCTGGTTTACTGATGAACATAGCACTGCTGGGGTAACAGGTGGACCTGATGGTCTTTGAGGTCTTTTCCAACCTGATGGATTCTATGATTCTTTGGAAGAGGCAACATCTTCCTACGCAGTTCCAGTCCTCACAGGACTGGGTTGGAGAGGCTGCATTAAAACCACTGAAGCCTTCTAGGTTCTCATTACTAAACTACTGCTTGCAGCAACCTTTTAAAATAAACTTTCTTGTGGGTGACTTGCAACAATGCCTAAGCTATCCCTATCTGGAACTGCTTACAACATCAGCTCAAAGTTTATCAAAATGCAACTGGAGCAACTCAGAACCCCTATTTCAGAGACATTTACCAGCACTCATTGCACAGTGGCAATTGAGAGGTGAGGAACAATTCTTTTTCTTCTGTCTGCAGTGACAATAGCTGTTTAGTGGCCTTCTTGCTGGAAATAGTATTTGGGAGATTGGCACATACTTTCAAAGAAAATTTCAAACAAAATTTCTCCTTTTTCTCTGCTGAAAGTTATGAAGTAACTCCTCTTGCAGTGGCTCAGAGGTGGTTACAGGGCAAGAGTCTTTGCAAAGGCTGTGGGGTGGTTCCCAATGCCTTTGATAACCCCTGGATTAAGTTCTAAATTCCTTTGCCTGTTTGACTTCCCCACTCCCTCTTTGGCATTCCCAGTTTCCTGCTGACACCCACCATGGGCACTGGCACAGGTACAGCAGTCTGTGTGTCCAGGCACTGGGCACAGCTAACAGGGACAGAGAGAGAAATAAGCAGCACTGACCAAATGAGTACTCAGCATTTTGATGTTCAGCAGAGCACTGCTGCCATGGCTCACTCTGCAAAGCCAGTGATGCTCCTCATTCCCTTTGGTCATTTATTTATAGGAGGAAAAAGAAAGAAAAGAGAGTTAACCTGGATCCTGCTGCTGAGTCTCTATGCTGTGATACTTTCTTGTGGAAGCCCCACTGATTAAAAAATGCTTTTGATTTGATTTCCTGGAACATTCTGTTGTTTTCAACTCCAGTATGGGTTTATTTCAGACATATTTCCTAGGCTTTCAACGAACGAGGATGCAAAGAAATATATTGCATTTGGGAAAACCATACAAATGGTAAATGTCTTTTCAAATAAGTTATAATGATATTTCAAGGGCAGTTTAGACCTATTCAAATTGCATATTCTCATTACCATTCTTAGCAACAGACCTAAGTCCTTCAATCTCCATGTAGTTTTGTTACTCTCTCTCCACAATATTCAATTTCCTTACAACTATTCAACTGATTTATTATTTCCCTCCTGTATTTTAAATGCATTGTAACCCCATACATTTGTTTCACTCTCTCAGCTTCAATACTCAAGGTCGTTAAAACCCCCAAAATATCCTTTGCTTATACCACAACTTTAAATGTGCTCTTTCTTGTCCAGTGGCTTGTTACGTAATTATGAGTGGCGATACCATCCTGTTTTTATATTTTTATGATTAAAGAGATAAAAATGAACTCAGCTGAATAAAATGTAGGGAGCTACTTGCAATATCTGTGGCAATTCTGCTGCTGCCCCACTTGCAGAGGTGACAGAGAGATGCAGAATTAATCTTTCTCAGTGTGTTGGTTGAAAGTTAACTGAGAAGAAATAAATTATATAGTATTAACATCTGACCCTTCTGATTAAGTGCTGCTTAAACATGCAACAAATTTTAAATCAATTGCATTGTAGAGAGAGGCAAAGTACATGCCAGCCCAGGCAGTCTAAATCTGCCTTAAAAATGAAGATGTCCTGCCAACCATGTCCCAGGAGCACACCTCAATGTCTCTGTGGGTAACACTTGGTTGGACACCATCCCTTTGGTCCTGTAACTGGCTGGGAACTGCTCACCCTGCATTCCAAGGCAGCCCCATAGGCTTCCAACATGCAAGGACACAACCCTGGCCACTTTTGTTTGAAAATGCAAATCTACAGTTCAGCCAAACCTCCAAACCTGACAGTGGAAGCAAGAAGCTGGTGCGAGCACATCACAGCTCCCTGGGAGTAAACCATGCGTGGGAATTCAGCTTCCCAGCTGTGCTGAGGGAGGTCAGGAGAGCTGAGAAAGGTGGAGGGAAGGTCTGGGTGAGCAGAGCTGAGTGCAGGGGGTGGCAGGATGCTGCTGCAGGGAGCTCAGGCTCAGGGACCCACCAGGTGCTGCAAGGGCTGTGCTGCCGGAGCATGGGGTGACGGCCGTGCCCGCTGCCATATGGGACTGTCAGCACTGCTCACAGAGCAGCAGCACGGAGCTGCAGGGCACCTGCAGAGCCCAGGCAGCCAGTGCCCTGCCCCAGAGCAGGATCAGGCCTGGCAGACCCTCCCTGACAGCTGATTTCTAACAGATTGCTCCTGCCTCCTCTCCAGATCTAGATCACCCGTTCAACACGCCCTGCCTCCACCACCACAGGACTCCCTGACTGCTCATCCACATCCTCCCTGCCACCCGCTCCTGCCAGCCCTTTGCCAGCTCCTCGCCAAGCCTGAGGAGCACCAGCTCCTCTGCAGAGAAATTCTGATGTAGGCACACAGGGAAACAGTGATGCAGAATACTGCAGTTGTGGTTTTTATCTCTGTGTTCCTTAGTAACCCATTCTGTGTGCTGGAAAAAACAGCACAATATCTGAGCCCCTAAACTGCTGAAGAGAGCAGTGCAAAGACTATGGACAAAGGGGCATTAGAGCCAACCAAGTTCATGGCCAGATTGCCTCAAGGGCTGTTGGAGCTCCTCACTTCAGACATGTCTCTTCTCCTCCCAGCCCCTTTGCTCCAGGTGTAAATCCAGTGATGGAAAAAGAGGGGACAGTGCCCTTCCGGAGCTGTCCTCAGCGGGGCTGAGATCACTGCCTTTTGTTCCACTGCTGGCTCCAAGAGGTGTCAGCGTGGGATGTGCCAGCCTCCTGCAGCGTGTTTACTGCGTGGATGAGCCCAGGAGCTCAGACAGGACAGGAAAGGATCCGCTTTCATTCCCGCCAGCCCGGGCCCTCCCCTTGAACCACAGCCTTGGCTTGAAAACAGAAGGTTTATGTAAACATATAGCTTGCTTTCAGTCTGAAGCTGCAATTCCTTCTTCTCTACTCAAAGGTTATGGAGTTTTTTTCCATGTGACTGCCAGACTTGAAACCTGCCTGGTGCAGGCACAGCCAGTGTTGGAGCTGGGATGGGGACAATGAAGTAAAACCCATCGCTGGTAGAAATCCCCCATCCTGAGCTCCCCTGGTCTCGGATCCCGTGGCTCTGGTGTTTCTCCGGGCAGGCACAGCCCCGCACGCCCAGAGGAGATTCCTGATGCTGCCCTGAGAGACAGCCCCGGGAGCCGTGGCTGGAGGGGAGCCGGGGGATGAGGCAGAGCTTCTTCAAAGCTCGTCGTCAACTTACAAAAACAAACGAAAGGAAGAGAAAACCTCTGCCATTACTCACTCCCGGGGCAGCCGCGCTCCCAGGAGCTCTGGGAGGGCAGCCGGAGCATCCCGGCAGGCGGCTCTGAGTCACACCTGACACACACACAGGCTGCTGTGACACCGAGGCTCCCGGCCACCCCCAGCCACCGGTCCGTGGCTGCCCCGGCCATCTGCATCACTGGCAGGTACCTAAACCATGCTGGCCCCAGCCCATCCAGGAAGGGAACACACAGTGAGCCTTTGGCGAGCCTGACACTTTCCTCAGCATTCCCAGCAGGTTCTCCCAGCACGTTCTCAGCTTTTCCCCCCACCTGCTTTACCACTGCTGTGGCTGCTGCTCTACCTCCAGCAGCACAATGCCACCTCCCACTGCTCCTCACTCTTCAGGCTCTTCTTACACATTTTATCTGTACAAAATAGACTTGGCTTCACTTTTGCTGGGAGTTGCAGTAAAATACAAACTTTATTTGCTCATTCAGCTGGGGCTGGTGGGAAAAGGTGCCCACAGCTGACCCTGGACCAAGTACCTCCAATCCTTCACTCTTCCATGGCTGGCTTTCCTGGGAGAGACTACAGCAACCTCCTTGGCAGCTTCACTGCTGAGAGAGCAATGATGGCAGCAGAGCCCCCGCTTCCCTGCCTGACACCCCTCACTCTCCCCACACGGAGTGCTTTTAAAAGCAGATTTTAAGTGAAGTAGACAATCAGAAAACAAAAGAAAACAACACCAAACCTGGCACACAAACACAGACCTCCCTCACATCACCCTTCTACAAAAGCAAGCAAATTTTGCACCGAGTCATTCATTTCCATCAGAGAAAAAGAAGCCACTGGTGCATCTGCTCTCCAGGCACGACCCCTTCAAGCTGGCACTGCCATCCTCAGAGATCTGCTAATTTCACATTCCCTAACAAGGGCTGCAGACCCACACTGCTGACTTGCTCTGTGTTATCACAACCATTAAAACACTCATTAGAGAAGTGCTCCACTTGCTCTTTGGCCTTTGGAGCTCATTTGAGTCACTGAGTAGCTGGTCAGGCTCTTGGAAGAGTATTCTTAAGAAAATAACATCTGATGATAAATTTACAGCTCCAGCAACTGCATATTAAATGCATTTTAGTCCAGCTAGTCCCGTGTCACAAATTGTCAGTACAAACTGGTGGGGAATGAATATGAAATATTCATGAAGTTATCAATGGGACCAAGATATCTGGTTAATGATGCTGCTGAGCAGTTCCTCTGCTCTGGATGCCTGGTGCTGACTGGCTCGTTAGGGTGGCTGTGATTCTCTGGTGCCTTTGTGGCACTGTTTGCTCCACACCACTGACACACCACCATCTCCTGGACCAACTCCATCTTAATTAGCTCTGCTGCCACTGGAATTAGGCAACGTGTTGGAGGAGTCTCTTAAATTAACTTCTGACTCTTCCTCAGACAGATGGGCCCTCAATAGCTGTGCCTGCATATTACATTTCTTTAATCATTCCTTAAAGGACTGTCACAGCACTCTGTACTGGCTGGGTGCGTCAGAGACGTGACCTTGGCTCCAGCCCTGGGTTCTGAAAATGAATGCTTTTCTTAGAAGGTATCTGAGCTTTGCCAGGCAAGCTGATTAGCAATTTGGAGCACAGTGCAGAGGTTTCCAGGTAGCGAGGTCCTGCTGGTTTGTGCAGCTGGTGTCCCAAAATGGGACCTGCTTTGGAATTTGCATCACACCCCCAGTACCCACTGCTGACCCTGGTGATGGGGTTGGGGTCCATGGTGGTCTGTGCTGGTTGGGTCCCCCCATGGCACAGGCTGGACACTCTCTAGTCCATACACAGAGGCCTGCTGATGGGTTTTGCATGAATGAGCACGAGTACCAACAGGAACCCCTCGTGCACCCTTGGCTGTGCTGAGCTTGCCTGGGAGACCACCAGCCTGTGGCTGACCTCTGACACTCCAAATACAGAGGGTCAGTGCCCTCTGTGCCCATTCCAGCCCGGGGCTGTCACAGAGGGAGAGGCTGGAGAGCTGCAGTGGGTTTGTACCACAGCTGTGTGTGAGAGGGGCTACAGCACTGCCCTCCTAAAGCTGTAGTGTCTGCAGACTGCAGGATGGCTGGACCGAATGCTACAGGATGGGACATTCTGGAGTATTTCAGCCAAAATTCCTTTGGGAAACTTTAAGACATTTCTACAAACATTAGCAATGACAAAAGGGGCTGGGATGAGGCTGTTTGGTGCCTGGAGGTCACTGTGCTGCAGACCTGGCCCTACCACACCTTCAGTACCACCAGCCAGGGCTTTTGCCTGCTGCAGGAATGTTCCTCTACCACCACAGGATCAGCACCTGCTGAGGGTCCTCTCACCCAGCTCTTGCTTTAGTTTGAGTCCAGAACCACAAAGAGATGGCACAGCCCCAGTCCTACCCCTGTATTTGGGTGCAGGAGCAGATCTGAAAACCTGAACTGATGCTCAGTCAAGAGACTTTTCAGAGCCCATCTACTCCACTTTATGTGAAGGAGTGAGCAGAAAGTGCTCATAGTTTCCAGGGTTTAAGAAAAAAAAAGTTCACATTGCTTCCTCCCTGGAGGTTTGCTTTCAAGTTTCAGCTTCAAACAAGCCCAGATTTCAAAGTTCCAGCACACACATTGCTCTGCATGCAGACCACGCAGGTTAAGGATTTCCCTGCAGCTTCCCACGGTGCACAGCCCTGCTGCTCCCTGCCTAATGTACTGCACAGCTTAATTGTGACAGAAATAAACCCACATCACTTGCAGGACCCGAGCTGTACATTGGTTTGGGGATGTTTTTCCTCATTTCTCTCAAGATTTTCTGGAAGATACTAGCAATGCTGTTGTTCTTTTCTGGAGTGATAGCATCTTTCTGATAGGACCATACTGCAGCTTTTCTGAAACTCACAGCAAGGAGCAACAAAAAATGCTTCCACCATGCCTTGTCCTACTGCAGGTTTACTTTAGTGCCAGCATTGGTGCTGATTTAATTCAATAACTCTAACTTTTAAAGGCAGGCTTAATCTGCCATACTGTGGCCTCTCTGTTGCAAGTCATCTTCCCTTATTCCAAGCAATTTAGTCCCTGATGCAGTGAGGCACTTAAGTCTGTGCTTAAGTATCATCTAATTCAGTGCACAGGCCTTAGCTCTAGCAGAGCCAGAGCTACAGCACTGTAAAATCCTCTGCTGCTGTGGGCACGGGGCTCTGTGTGAGTGGTGTCCCCTCCCTGGGGTACAGGATGTCTCTGGGTCATGGCCCTGCTGACCTGGAGCTGCCCTGCTGAGTGCTCTGCTTTTGTGGGGAATTAAGGGCAGGGATGTCTGCTAGCTGTGACTGCTCTGCAATGAGTTTATCAAACCAGAGTGGGTTTGGAGGCCACGCTCCCAGCCCTTGCTCCCTGTTCTTTACAATGAACATTATTCACATGGAAATAGCCATGGCTTGGCATTCATTCCCTAACCCATGCTAAGAGCTCCTGTTGTTTCTGTGCTGATCCCTGAGTGTTGTCCCTCTCTGTGAAGCAAGATCAGCTTTCCATGGCTCCAGAAGCACAGTTGGCATCCCTGTGCAAACTGCCTGCTCTGCAAGGGGAAGGAGCAGCCATCCCCTGCACAATAGTGCACAAATAAGGACATGATTAAACCATACTGGATGCTGAGAGGCAAACTACTGCACTATGATGTTCAAAAAGCCAGAATAATGTGATGGTTATAAAGACAGACAGCTCAGGCAAAGCTTGCCTAGAGCACAGAATGATTGTCAGGATGGGCAAAAATGTAGAAAATCATGTGAGTGTGTAAGCTGCCAAAGCCAATTAATCCAAAGAACATTTTGCAACCATTAGGCTTCTATTACTGTGCATGCATTGTAATTACTATGGGTCTGCACAGATATCATTGCAGATCTTTAATGATACTGAGGTTCTATTTGAACTTTAATTATTTTCATTTAATTTGTTTGTGCTTAATTGTTGCAGCACCTAAAGTTGGAAAAAGTGACTTATTTTTTAATTTGTCATTTTGAGTGCTGCTGTACCCAGATTGTCCTAGCAACCAAGGAAAGGAGCCTGGAAGGGCTGCTCAGAAGGAAGAGATGCTGTGGTGTTTCCCTGCCTTGTGCTGCTTTACAGGCAACTCATGCTGTTAATATCAGAGCCTGGAAAATAGCAGGAACGTGGTGATCAAGGAAACTTCTGCTGATAAAAAAGTACAGAGAGCACTTTTCTAGACAGCTTTGACTGAATCATTGTCCTCTATGTCAGGGTTGAAGCAGCCAGAGGAATAAAGGTGAACCCAAACCTTGCAGTCAGGACTGGACCCACATTCTGCTCTTGGCTTAAATCAGTGCTGCAACATCCTGGACTCTAACTGTGAGAAATATACAGGATAAAACTGAGATTTCAGCTTGGGTGTTTGGGCTTATCTTCTGCCAAAGACAAAAATATGAGTTTATGTCACTTTCCTCTCTTGATTGGTAGCCCCTCCTCCCTGTTAGACAGCACAAAATCTATTTTATCAAAGTAAGAACATGAGAACATGATATTTCTCATCTTGGTGTATGGCTGACCTGAGGAAGGTGCAACAACTGTTTGTCACTTTTAGGGAAATGAAGTGAAGGATGAATTATTAAATAAATCACTTCAATCCAGTGAATATTCTTTCATACCTTGTATCCATGTGGTTAAAACTACTGTGTAAAGCTGCTAGTAGGAAAAACATGAGACAGGGAAAAGTAGCTAAATGTCTAGCAAAAGAGAGTTTAAGACACAAACCCCACTGCTTTGTCACCAATAGAAGCATCTCAAACTGCTGAAATTGAGTCTCAAGTCTGTAAGTTGATCATCAGATCTCACAAGTTGGGGCAGCACCTGTTTTGCTTTTTTTTAATATGTCTGCTTTACTTAGGAATGACAGAGAAATTTGTGGCTGACAAAACTTACAGCACCATCTCCCACCTCACTTGCAGACCAGCCCTGACCTAAAATCCTGGAAAACAAAGTAAAGCCTGAGCTTCTCCCTCCCTCCAGCCCCTGACAGCCTGGGCTTTGCTTCCATTTCCTTTTCCCAGTGCCATGTAAAACATGCACAAGCATTGCAGGCAGTCCTGTAAGCACAAAACCTCAACCCTGCACAGCCCATGCTCACCATGCTGTGGGTATTTACAGCCCAACCCCCTCCCCAGCCATACAACTCAGACTGCAGCTCCATCCCTGAGCAATACATCCTCATGACTAATAGAAACCATCACTTTAGACGAAGGCTCACAGGTATTTAAACAAGTTAAAAGTGTTTCAGCAGCCTGATTAAAACAAGTGGGCCAAAATCCAAACACAATTTTCTCCCTGGCCAGCCTTAGCAGTGGCTGTAAATCAAGAGTGGTTGTAATGTTATTAATTACTATTTCAGCTCCTGTAGCAGCATTGTGGAGACAGAGCACAAAGATCTCGTTACAAGTCAGATGGACAGCTCTGAAGTGATCAGAAAGCCAATGAGTGCTCATGGGAGCACCCTTTTAAGCTATTAGTTATTTAAGCAATTCATAAGAAGAGGGAATTGAGTTGTGCTGGGAAGGAGAGAGTGTCTCCCAGCCCCTCACCACGGAGAGAGCTTTCCTGGTTTGTCTACATCAAAGGCTCGTAGCTGCACCTCCTACTCATTTGATCTTAATTCAGCTCAAAAAAATCTCTGCTTCATGCATTTCTAGGTATGACTTAGACATGAAACATGGTGTGATGGGCCTTTGATGAATAAGGGAACATGTGCTGGGAGTCATCTGTGCCAGGAAGATTTGATCTGATTTTGGGAAAGAGGTGAACACGTAGCCACACACGCACATACGTGCAGCTATAAATAAAGCAGGAGCTGTTTGCAGAGGAAACAGGAGCCCAGAGCCACTCCCTTGATTCAATTCATTGTCCCAGCTTATCTCTGTAATTTTATCAGCCTAAAAATATCCACACAGCCAGTGTTCTCTATGCAAATCATCATAATTTGAAGCGAAGCACAGGGCAGCAGCAGGAGCACAGGGTGAGGCCAGACTCTCCTCTGGCTCCGGAGCAGTGGCTGCTGGTGGCACCACAGGGAGCAGCCCAGGATTCCAAAACCTCCTGCTCTGTCCCCCACCCACTTCCCAGAGTCCCTCAGCAGCCACAGCTTCCCAAGGAGAGCCTGCAGAAACCTGCCAATGGGTCCTGTGAGACACATTAAATACTTAAATGTCTTGGGAGACTTCTCAGTCACTAACACGTGCTGGAATGAAATAAAGGCTTTTTCTGGTGGTGTCTGAAAGGCAGATGGGCTGGCAGCAGGCAGGCACTGTGGTGGGCGACAGGTCACTGAGGACACCCCCAATTTTGGGGTGCAGGGCTACCCCAGCCCTCCTTCTGGCCCTGGGACTGCCCTGTCCCCACCCTGCTTGCCGGGAAGCACCCTGCTTTCTCCCTCCTAATTTTCTTCTGAGATGGGTAATTAGTATTTCAGTATGAACAGTTAATTACTTGAGGATGTTTTTCAGCTCCTTCACTGACCATGTGTCCAGGGTCAATGTTTCTCAGGGGTCTCTGATATGTAGCTCTCAAAACAGGGATAACAAATGACTATGAAGTCTTGGTGACTCGCATTCCAGGGGAAGAAACCACCAAAGGAGGAACACCACCAGTGCTTTCTCTCTAAAAAGCAGCAAAATTTTCTTCTCTGTGTCTTTTGAAGCAGGGTGGCCAAAGCACAGAACACAGAAATGAAGGTGAGAGAAGAGATTTGGAAAGCATCAAACCTTAAAGGATGTAGACACAAGAGATTTCCAGGGGCTCAGATAGCTGAGCAGAGAAAAAAGCTATGCTTTTATGGCAGTCACATGATGCTTGACAGATGCCTGCTCAGGAGTTCTCTGTACACCAAGGGAGGGAGGTTATAATTCAGAGGAGAAACTGCACCAGGGACAGGAGATCCAACCACTGAGGAGGACCAAAGGCCTCTGGTTGGCACCATTTGTTTGGTGTTTGTTCAAAAGACATCCCAGCAATGCTTACAAAGCTTCATAAACCACCATGGAGCAAAGCTCAGCCCAAATGGACTCAAAAACACCCTTCTCAAAGGGCTCCTTGGTGGTAATTGAAGATTTTTTGTAAATGACAAGAGTGTAGGCAAACCAAGGCAGATATTTTTCCATTGAGTGCCGTGTGTTGAAGCAGGGCACTGTGGATGTGCTGTTCTCAGCACACATCCCCATCTGTTACACCCTAGCACAGGGTGGGCACCTCCCCAAACATTGCTGCTAACAGAATGGCAAAAGCTGGTTACATATCCCAGAAATCTGTTTGGGTTTTTTGTAATAAACAGGTTCTGAATGACGTCAGTGGGTTAAAAAGGCACCATCATCACACTGACTGCCTGACCCAAACCCTGCTGACATCTACACATGTCTTTTGGTGACTTCAACAGTCAGGCCTGACAAGAGCACCACCCACTGAGCCATCCAAAATCAAGACAAACTCAATCACCTTTGTGAAATAACAAGATTTACCTCACTGCAGCCTCCATAACCCCTGCTAATGCCAGGGTTCAGGCTTTGAGGAACCAAATATTAAAGGCTTCTTCGACATGAAAGTCAGCAAGTACTAATTTTGGGTAAACCTCCACTGGGACACAGGATTAGCTGGGGGGGGGAACAGCTGGGCAGCTATTGCTCCTGAAAGTCAAGTCATTCTTTTCCTTCTTTCAGCCTTTAATAAGCTTCACTGGAGGCAGCTTTTAAAGTAAGACCCAAAGCCTGAGCATAAGACCTTCATTCCTCTCTGTCCTGGGCAGCACTCAGTCCCTGCCCTGATGTCTGTGCATGTCCACCTCTGAGCAGAGGCCACGGGGTTGTGCCAAACCCGTTCTGCAGGATCAGCTCCTTCCACAGTGCTACTCACTGGGCTGCAGAAGACACAGTGCCAGGCCCTGTAATACAAATAGCTTCTGAAAGAAAAATTAATGTGTAGTGTCAACAGCCCAGAGCTCCAGATAGGCCAGAGGAAAACAAGCTGTGGGGCATTTTGTGAAGGTGAGGAAATGAAAAGGCTGTTTGCCTGCATTTCACCTTGCACAGATGGGAAAGTAGTGCACGGGCACACTGACACTCATCACCTTTATGAGGTGTCCCAGGGCTAAGTCCTCACTCACCGTGATGAAATGTAGGGGCAAGCCTGCAACTTTTATGCTTCAATAATAGAAGAAGCTATTTATACAGATATGTGAAATATTTAGACTCGGAGTGTTTCATTTCACTTAATTTAATACCACTTAACACTTGTGGAACTTCTATAAATGAAATCACTAGAGATTCAGATCCCTACTGTGTCCAAATGTATCTGGAAAAGAAATGTGTCCATTTTCAGTGCAACAAATGCTCAATTGCAGATTTTCAGCACAATAAAATCCCCAGACTAGCAATTTAATTATTCAGCTGACTGGTGGAAGAACAAGAAGTTAGAGAAATCTAAAGCCATGTGATGAAAACTCTGGAGCAAGTTATAACAAATGTTTGCTTTAAGACACTACCAGAGATACTCAGAAGCTTGCACTTATGGGATAATGATCATTTAATAATTATGCAGGAAAGTACCATCTTTGTTCTCATAATCTCTCCTCATATGGTCAAAACTATTTTCTTTCTTAGAGCTACATTAAATAGCAGTATTCTTCATGCCAGAATTTCTGACCAAGATTTTAATCCTGTAACAGGAGGCATATGGCCAGACACATTCATTTCCATGGGTACCCATGCAAACATAAATTTCCTGCCCTGAAATCAGTGTGCTGAAAAATACCCAAGTCACACTATTAGGTCAAGTATCAAATTATTGGGCTCAGTGCTCCTTCCTCTTCTCCTCCAAGCACCTCCAGGAAGGTCATCACACTTTGCTACTTGATATTGGTGGTGGACACCAGCCAGTTCCTGCCATCTCAGCACTGAAATGGGAATTTTCAGGGGTTTCAAGGCTTAAAAACCCAAGCACAGATTCAGAGCCAGTAATACTCCCTGTTTTCACACAGCCTGTGATCCAAAGAAGGAGACAGGAGAAAGGAGGATGGTTGTGTTCCACACAGCTGGGATTTCAAGGAATAAACAAGGAGAGTGCTGTCAGCACATGCTGTTGGAGCACTGCAGGAGCTCCACCAGCAGCCGTTCACCCAGCCTCCTTCCAGGGAAGGATCCACCAGGATTTGGTCTTTGTAACTTGCTGATGAGCTGTGGGAGCAGCCAGCACAGGATGCAGGCCCAGAGCTGGGATCCAAATGTATTCTCCTGGCACAGGCTGTCATTAGCCACAATACACTTCTGGCATTAGACAATTTATAATTGCGTTACTAATTACATCACCAATTAAGTACAATCTGCCATTTCTGGAATTCTCTCCCTAGTCAAACGCTGTCCTTGAGGCATTAAAAACACGCTGACATCCAGCAGCAGGAGCAGCAAACCACAGTGTCCTCCTTATCACAGGATCCCTCTTGAACTGCTGCCCATCAGATAAGCCTGCAGGAGCCTCAGCATCCTCCAGCCAGCTCAGGCTGTGCCTTCACTCACCCTGCAGCTGATGCAGCCCAAATCACAGAGCAGCACTTGGGAAAAAAGCATCTCCCATCACACCAGGGCAAGCCCCTGCCTGCTGGGGTCGGAGGTGATGTGAGGTCCTGGCTGCCCACGCAGATCCAAAAAAGACTGAATCCTTCCTGCTCTGGGATTTGACTGTTTGCTTCAGGCCATGCTTTCCACAGACTCATCTCTGCCATGGAATAATTTTTTTCCTATTCTGGCAGCCTCAAGACCCAGCAGCCCTGATGAGCTCTGTGCACAATCGGGCACCAATTTGGGACACAAAGCATTGGTTATGGGGACTTTCTGGGAGCCGTGGGAGGAGATGGCAGCAATCAGGTGCCAGGTGAGCCCTCCCTGCTAAGGAGGCAGCTCACAGCCCTCACAGGGAGAAAGGCAGCTCCCAGCTGGCAGGGGTGCTGGCACGTTTGCCATAGCCCCAGTGCCCCTCAGCAGCAGTGAACGAGCACAGTGTGGCTTTGGGAACAGCCTCACTGTTTCTCCTCCACCACAGCTTAACCCCACATGGTGACAGCCTGGGCTGGAGGATGTTCCCCTGTACCACCTGTGTGGGTCTGGAGATTTTACTCATCCTTCCAACACCCTCCTGAGAAAAAAAATTGAGGAGACCCAGGCAGTTTTGCAGACAGTTTCACCCTTGGGGGACACAGCTTGATGAACTGCACCTCCTCTTCTCCCACCCCACTTTGCCACCACTTGGTGCTCTCCACCATCACACACTTCATGTTCAAATCACTCTCAGAGAAGCTCTCACTTGCTGCCCTGCATTTTGTGCCATCAAGCTTGGTCCCTCCTGACTTGTTATGACAAAGCTGGCCAATCACTCACTCCTAGCTGCTTTATTTTAGATGCTTCTTTATCCATCACAGCTCTTACTGGAAGGGGAAACTTGCACTGCAAGGATAAAGAGCAAATGCCCCAGTAACTCCTGTGCATGATGCTGCAAGGCTGATGCTTATAGTTGTGGCTTCATGTTTGCAGAAGAGTCAGCAAATGATCTACAGAAGGAAAGGAAGGGGATGGCCCAGGAGCTGTGCATCAGTAGGGCACAAATGGTGACAAACTCAGGCTGTGACCCAAGGAGAGTGCCACTGTCCCTCTCTCTGCCCTCACCACAATGGGACCAGCTTCCCTACACAGACCTCCTGGTCCCAAAAGTGCCAGAAGAAAGGTGTAATTGGGTCACCTGTAACACAACAGTGACACCAAAAGCTTTGTAACACATTTGATATCCACTGGGGAAAATTGCAGCACAATATTTAACTAGGGTAACCGTGTTAACTCAGCCTTTTCAAATTTAGGTCCCTTCAATAAAATTTTTCTCCTGCACAAGCAAAGGCCAAGTGAAGAGTGATCAGATTTGTACAGTGCTTCTCCTTCCTGTGCATTGATTTTCCAGACCTGACATAAATCCATTCCCAGCATCAACTGCCTGCCCAACTCTCCTTCACTGGAGTTGCATTATTGTCTGGTTTTGCTCCAATACAACTTGTTGGAGGCAGCACTGAGACAAGTCAAAAATTCCTTGGGGCTACAGAGTCCCAGTGTGGATGATGCCACTGGAAGAAGAAACCTGCACTAAAATCTGGGAAACAGCACCCCAAAACACCTCACAGGATCACCTCTGAGTGTGCTGAGACCACCTATGTCCTGCTGTCCAAGGGGGATGCTATCTCCTCCCAGCACCGTGCCCTTGCCATCCCTGGTGGTGGCACAACCCGTCTTGGGGAAAATTTTGCCCTCTCAGATGCAAAAGCTGAGTTCAGGCTTTGGATGCTTTACAGACTGATTTAATCTTTCTTGACAACTTGTCTTCTATTGTGTGGATTAGTTTAAAAGGGAGAGAGCAGTTGTTAATGTCTACAGGAAGGGAAAGAAAACAGAGTCCCCGCTCCACTGGTCCAACAACCCTGCTGCCACTGCTGCCTTGTCAGGGGAAATTAGGTTGCAGGGGTGCAAGTCCCACAAAGAAGTTGTGTTTTCCTGCTAAATGCTCTTTAAGAGACCTCAGCTGGCCTCTTCCTGACAGCGATACTTAACTCCAAAAGTTTTCACTGGCTCAAATTTCTCTGAGGCTGAGATCTTCTAGTGGGGAAGAGAAGGTTCCGTGGGAGTGAGTTCCTCAGGAGCCCTGAGCATCCTGGAAGCTGAACTCTACATGAAAGGCACATTGAGGACAGGCAGGGAAGGAAATACAAATCATTTGCCTAATGAGCAGAGAAACTTTTCCTAGCTGTTTTCACTGCATTTCCAGAGGAGTAATTCCGATTTCTCCTGCCAGGTTTCTGCTATTGGTCTGACTGTTGTCGTCATTCCAGCTAGCCCTTGTCCACTCAGGAAATTCATGGTATGTATATTTTTGTGCATGGTGCTCTTGAGATGTCTGAAAAATGTTCCTGTGAACCAGGCACTGATTTATCACTCTCTGGAGTAGATAAATTTCTGTCTGCTTCCTGCATCTCTGTGTTAAGATACAAAGTGAATACAAATTTGTTTGGAAATGTTGCATTAAAACAATAATATGCCTTTCTCTTCTTGCATTTTATGTAATGCAGTTATTCCCATTTCACATTGGAAATGCAAGATATCAGTATTTGAACAGATATTTGGCTGGGTTAGCTGAAGATGTCTCATTGTTGGTTAACATTAACTTTGCCTTTAGGATTATCTGTCTAACTTTCATAAATAAAATGGGAGAAAATACTTGGTATTTAGGGGTTACAGCTGCTCTGAGCATTCGATTGCTCTGCAGAATTCCTGCCCCCAGCCCGCTCCCCAAATTTTGGCACAGCTCTGGTCCTACCCTGCAGTGGAACTTCAGGTCTGGCTCTCTCTGAGGGCAGGGATAAAATCTCCAAGCACCTCCAGGATTTCCCAGTCCTCACAAGGACAGGACACTGCTGATTTCTGTCCCCTGCAAGGGGGCTGTCTGCAGTGGGCACAGGCTGGTGCAGAGAGCAGCTCCCAGGGAGAGGTGGTGGCTGTGGCCAGGACCCCCAGCTCCCTCCCTGCAGCCCCAATCTAAGCCTCACACCCATTACAGCTAATGGAAAATGCTACTCCCTGGGGCTCTGGGGCCAGCCAAAAATGATGAATGAAAATTGAAATTCAGCCAGAGGTCTGATCCTGCCCGAGTTCACAGCTGCACAAATCCCAACAAGATGAACCCTACTGAGCTGTAGCTTCAGTTGTGTCCCTCTGTGGGCTGGCACTGGGGCAGAGGGACTGGGTGTCACCCCAGGTCTGTGTGGGCAGAGGGACTGGGTGTCACCCCAGGTCTGTGTGGGCAGAGGGACTGGGTGTCACCCCAGGTCTGTGTGGGCAGAGGGACTGGGTGTCACCCCAGGTCTGTGTGGGCAGCAGCCAGGTCTCTGCCTCCCCAGGGAGGGGAAAAGCCAAAGCAAAGTCCTTCCAAAAGGAGGGACAGAAGGGTCTCAGGTCCCGTGCCATCTGTCGAGACCATCTTAGCTCCTTTGGCAATTAGCTGCATTATAGGTTAATTTGAAGTTCTTATGCCCACTAAAACAAGTAGAGATGCAACCTGATAAATTCAGACTGATAGACAATGCTGATCTCTGATGCAGATCTGGCTAAGGAATGGAAAGAGCCCAGCAGCACAACCTCTATGCAGCAAACATCTCCATCACATCCTGCTAACCCCACAATCCTCCTCTGGGATGAACTGGGCAACCTCAGCACAGATAAAACCACAAAAACCGCAATAGGATTTTTCCAAATTCCCCTCTTTTGTGTTTTTTGAAAGTTTTTTTACAGATCTTGGATGTCAAAGATTGGCAATACTGCCCGAGGGAATCTGGAGGAAACAGAAAAACACATCTAGCCTTTTGCCTGGACTGGGAACTAGCAGCACTTTGTAGGCTGAACTCAAATACTCTCAACAGCAGTTCATCTTACTCAGACAATTTTCAATAAATGTGTACATTTTTAACAGCCTACATATACATCAGGTTCCTTTTGCAGATAATGACAAGAAAAACAAGGAGTTCCCTTAGTGATGTGCCCACGTAATGGAGACAGCTCTCAGGAGCTGGGAAGGCAGGGAAAATGCAGAAGAGGAGGATATTTTTTACATGGTAAAAACTGTGCAATTTGGCTCATGATATGTCCTTGGACAAATCTCTCATTCTGACCACATTTAGGCAAAATTACCCTGTAATAGCAGCAGATGAGACTTTTATTTGATCAACAGTGTGAGAAGAGGGAAGCATTTGGGCTTAGCAAATGCTTGCTTCTGCCTCCACATTCTCACTCTGCAGCATTTTGTTACTGAGGATAGTGCATGGCACAGCATGAACCCCCTCCATTCTCTCACCTTCTAGGCTGAAATACTGGGACTGAATTTACAATTAAAAAGAGACAACAGCAGCTAAGTGAGCAGCTAAATATTTGCATTGTTGTAAACTGCCAGGTTGCATGAACTGTGAAGTCCCAGGGCTATTTTGGGATAATTCAGCACCTTTCAACTGTCACATAAAATTTCATGGGGGATGATGCTTGGTATTGTTTATATGACATTAGCTTCACCTTTTCATCCTACTGGGGACCATCAAATGCAAAACTGGATTAAATTTGGCAGATCACATTATATATGGGGAAGTGAGAAATATTGCTGTATCACAAATGATTTTCCCAAAGGCACCAGCCAACCTCTAGTATTTTGATGCTGAGGCGATAAATAATTTTCCACTAGTAATTTCCATATTCAGTAAGCTGAGAAGTATTTCTCAGTATGCAAATGAGATTTATTTAAAGCACCATTTTCTGTTGCTTACAATTAGATTGATTTGGATGGCTGCAGTAGGATGTTTGTCATGGGTGTTGCTGAGTGGGCAGGAGCACAGGGAAGTCCTTCATGCAACACAGACTTGCCTTTGAACTGAACTTGCTGGGCTTGTCCTGGCTGGACAAGAAATCTGCCCAATTAGGGGCATGTGGGTGATCTGGAGTTCTATGTTTTGGGTACTAGAATTATTTTACTTGATTGTAAATACTTGGCTAGACACAGAAATGAGCAGGTAACGCAAAATGAGTGAGCCTCAAAACCAGCCCTGATTAGGTAGAGAAAACTTCCCAGGTACCCATTCTGGAGAGACTGCATTTGGGTTGTTTCTGCAATACTACAATTTCTTATTTATTTTGACACCACCATTGAAAAGCACCAACACAGTCAGGTCCACTAATCTTGTAGTCAAACATAACAAGAGGATAAAAGCAATGCCCAGAAAGTGAATCATGAACTTAATCACAGACATAAAAGAAAGATCTTGACCCAGATATACTAAAAAAAAAAAAAATAGCACCATTTTTGGCAGGACCTACATTTCTTTCAAATGATAATCAAATAGACAAAGTATAAAATGTTGTTCCCCAGCCCACTGGTTGTTCCCCTGCATGCTAAATCCAGCTGAGTTTCTGCATTGGTTTCTCCTAAACTCCAGGAGAAAGCTCTGGCCAGCTCAGCACATCCCATCCCTCTGCAGCATTCGGTGACAACACTCTAAGAAGTTTGACATGTGTTTGAAGTTTCTGATGGGCTGGATGGGAGCAGAGCAAGCAGGAGGGGAGAAGCTGGGCTGGAAGGGCTGTGAACAGCCCAAAACGAGCTGAAGCATGTCCTGGGTGCTGTGCCCTGCTCTCCCACCAACATTTCCCACCCTCAGACCTAGCAGAGGACTCAGACAGGGGCTCTTGGATGCACTGCACAAGCCTCAGTGAAGCAATTAGCAAAGAATAAAGTCTTTCCTCCAAACAGCTCCTCCTCATCTCACTCACAGGATAAATCAGCCTCGGGTAGCACAGCAGTGGGAATGTCCATGAGACCCCTTCCCCTGGCACCAGCCTGCCACTGCTCCAGCCTGGCTGGGGGGTGCAGAGTCCCCTCTGGTCCCCCTTGCTGTTCCCCCTTGCTGGCTGGCTCACTCAGGATGACACAAGGTTGTTGTTCTGAGTCATCCTCGAGCTGCTGCTCCTCTGCAGACCCCGCTGTGAGCATCACCAACGCGCCTGTTTCCAGTCTCTCACCACGTGAAAGCAGTTTAAAGGAAACCCAGTCCCATGGAGAGAGCCAGCACTAGGTTGATGTGTCTCACAAAATCTAAATTAGTGAGTGATGCACAGAGAGCTGAACTCAGCTCTCAGAATTTGCTTTTGTCACTGTTGGAAGCCCTGTGCTGGCTCAATGGCAAAGCCTGTCCTTCCCTTCCCAGCCTGATCTGGCACTTTCAGTGGAGGTGCCTGCAGGCTCTGGAGAACAGCCCATGGATTAATCACACTTGCTGGACCTTTCCAATGGTCCTACACTCTGTCATGTTGTTGCATGGTTTTAAATTTGCTTCCTAAGGCTTCACTCCCAAGCTAGACGTGATCTTCTTTATTTAACTGGCATTGCTTTCTTCTTTCTGCCTCTCCCCAGCAGGCAGGAGTGCACCTCAGTGCCTGGTTGAGGATCTCTGCTGACACAAATGGGTGCATTGCTGCAGTTTTGATGCTGCTGCTCTCACTTAAACGTGGAGAAAGTTTGATCCCCTAAAGTTTAGAAAACTCACTCCAAAAAGTTTGAAATCTCTGCACTGGGAGACTTGTTTGTTTTGTTTTTTTATGGTAGTACATGAAATGCTGCCTGTTAACAAGGTGTTCCTGGCAGTGGTGTTTGAATCAGGGACGTGTGAGTCGGAATGCACAGATGTAAAACCCACACTGGTTTGTGCTTGAGCTGCTGTGTGACCCAGCAAGAGCTGGAGGGAGCAGAAAGCTGCCCTGAATCTGCATTATGGGCTGCTGGGGCCCAACAGAGCAACCAAGAACCAGCTTACTCAGACCAACAGCCCTCCAAAACCTATGAAATGATGGTTAAGGTGTCCTTTAGCAAAGAGTGGCTCCTGGTGCCTGAACGTTTAGAGCCCATCTTGAGCACTCTTATAGGAAATTACATTTCTGAAGCAACTCCCTTCCAAACAGCAGACCCCTTCTCCACATCCCAAGTCTGATTTAAAGTTTGCCATCTAGTTGTCCTCAAAGAAAACCTGGGAGTGACAGAGCAGCCCATGAAATGAAGCCTGTCCTCCTCCCAGGGAGTCAGCCTCCCTCAGAACTCCAGCAACAACCCAGCATGCAGGAAAAGAGAGCAGATCCTGAGTCACTTGCAAGTTTCTCTTCCTTGAGGCTGTTATAAATATGATAAACCATTTTTTGTTGTTTTAAAGTGCTGCCTAGAGTTTAATAAACGTTCATATGTATTATTAATCTGAAATATTAAACCTAAATCTCATAATAAAATGACTCAAGCATTCCAAGCCATCTCAGATGCTTGCAAAATCCTTGCAAGATACTAATTAAGCTACATTGGAACAATTGTTCAGTAAATTTTGCAGTCAGGTTTCATCTTCTCTTTAGAAGAGCAGACTACAAATTTATGCAACATGAAATGGAAGCTAATGAACTTGGAGGATATTCAGTATGGAGCATACATCTAGGAAGTGGGAATAAAAACATTAACAGTGCTTTGAGATAATAGACTATTTAAATTCATATTTGTGGAAGCCATAGACTAATCTGCAGTGATGTACAGTTTAGATGCTGTCTCCTGGAGGGCACAATCCTGAATACTCAAGGATTCAGACACTCCGGCGGAAGAAATCTCACACTGAAAATGGTCTGGGAGGAAATGAGGTGCAGTGCAAAGGACCAAAACGTGCCAAAACGAACCTCAGAGATGCTGCAAAAGCAGAGGAAAAATCAAGAAGGAAAACAGAACATTGAGGGGAAGATATGAGAGACATGGCATGGGTGCTTAAAAAAAAAATCTTTGCCAAAGTGAAAGCCATCAGAAGGCATGGGATGCCATAAAGTGCAGGGACATGGACCAAAGCTTGCCAAAACTGATCCCCATTGAAATCTTGGAAGCAGAAAAGAAGGACTTACAAACGCTCTGGAATGGAGATACGATCAAAGGAAATGCAATTGAAGAAAGAAAAAAAGAAAACTGGGAAATTTAGTGACTACAAAAAAATGGACCAGGATTACATGAGGTGCAGTGCAAAGGACCAAAACATCTCAGGCTGTGACAGCCAGCACAGACTGGAGACCACACCATGCTGGGGATCTCCACTGTGGGAGCATCACATGGATCTGCAGGTTGGCCTTGTGCTAAGGGAGGAATCCACAATTTGTTCTCCTTAGAGCTGAGGGGTGCCCCTGGTCTGGTTAACCAGCAAGGAACAGATGCTCCTGCCCAGGGAGAAACACCCCTCTGGGGTAAGGGCCAGTGTGAGGGCCACTCTGCTTAGTGGTTGGCATGACAAATATTAAAAAGCAAATAATGGAACCTGTTAACAACACTTCAGTCACCTCAGAGCTTTGTACAAGGATCTTTTGCAGGTTGGAGAACCCAGAGCTCTCATCAACACTTGCAGCAGTCCTGGGTTGGATGAAGGAAATCCAGACCCACTCATTTCCACAGCTATGAGATGGGTTTTGTAAGGATAAGTCCTACATCCAGCAGGACTCAGTTTCTGGTATCCAGCCAATTCATAAAGCCTTATAAAGCCTCCTCTTTTACTCCATATGTGGCTGAACCAGGGCTGGCATGTGATGAAAACAGTGAATCCCCTCCCTAAGGCAGCCAACACAAATCATTTAATTCCTGGTCTGCCAATGGCTGAATTTTAGCATTGTCTCACCAGACCTGGAGCTGGAGGAAATTTGGACATCCATTACTATAGCTGTGCAGCACCACATCCTGGCTTTTGATCTCCAGCACTGGCATAAATCAGGTCCTCAGGGAGCAGAAATCCCTTGGGGAGCTGTGCCTGTGGCCCACATCAAAAACTGCTGGGAAGCACAGACCCAGCCTTTAGTATTTACATCATGTTTCCAGCTGTCTGCAGAGCTACAATGCCAATGATTTATTCATTTATTTATTTCACCCTTTGCACAGGGTTTGCAATGCAGAGAGCAAGCGAGATGCAGTCATGCTCCAGCTGTGTGCCCTGGGGGTTTTTGGGAGCATCCCCATGTGCTCAGCACAGCCAGGAAGGGGCTCCCAGCCTTCAAGGGCACCCAGGCAAGCACTGGCACCACTCCTCAGGTCCACAAGACACACCAAAAGCTGCCACAAAGCAAAATAAGGAAGGGGCTCCCTCCAAGAGCTCCTCAGGGCTGGGCAGAAACGGGAAGGGAGATTTAGACAAGAGAAAAGGGAAAGCACCACAATTATCTCTGGTGAAATCCAGGACTTCCCTGGGACTTTCCCACTGGACTGGTGGGAATAGTTAAGGCATGAAGGAGGTCTGGCAAATGCTTTTGTCCTTTGGACTGCATTGACTGCTCTTTGTTAATCTAATTCTGCAAGACGAGATTGGCCCAATACCTGCATCATACTTCACCCTTTTTACACCAAAAGGACACTAAACTCTTTTTTTTTTTTTTTTGACCACAGCAGAACCAGACCCTAATGGATACCATTTTTGTTCAGAAAATGTCCCTAAACAGCCTGGGCCAAGGATGTTTGGAGTGTGATGTGAACTTGTGTCCTCTCTCCAACCCCAGCCTCCTCCTGGGATCACGGGCTCCAGTCCAGCCTCAGGACCCCAGGATGCTCCACACCCCCATGGTGCCTGGACAGAAGATGCTCTTGGCCCTGAGTGATGTGCTGCCCTGCAGGGAGCTGCTGGAGCTGAGAGCACATCCAGGAGCTGTCACAAGGACAGGTTTTAGTCAGGGCTGGGGCTCCCTTTGGGTTCCACTCTCAATTCACAACAGCTGCCCACCCCTCTGGCAGCAGAGGAGGGTATGAAAGATCTGCTGGAGGCTTCTGGGCCTCTCAGAGCTCTGAGGGGCACGTGGTGGGTGTGTGGCCAAGTCTCAGATCCAGGGGTGCAGCATGAGCTGCTCTGCAGCACCTGAGCCACGGGAGAGCTGCACAACACATCAGTGCCTGGTTCACTGACAGATAGGCCTCATGCTCACATAACCTCTAATTTTTTGCAGATGATGGAAAGCTCCTCTCTATATCCAGAAGGATCAAGCAGTGTCAGTCAGCTTAGCAAAGCTCCCCAGCATGCCAGAGGAGACTTATGCAGCTCCAGCCTCACGCTCCCCCTCTGGAAGGATGCCAGGCAGAGTCTTGTGCTCCCAGTAATCTCACACTGGCTGCTTACACAAACACAGAGCAAAACAACCCAGCATTTCCCAAAGTTACAGTTTTCAATTAAATTCCTGAGTCATCTCAGCCCTCTTTTGTCTTGTATAAATTTTAGCTCTGTTCTATGATTTTCATAACTCAGGGTTACAGGGTTATTTTTTCTCCTCCATTTCCAGCAGCTCCCCTGCTTTGCTCTGGCATCTTTGCCTGTGTTTAGCAGTGACTGAACTTTCTCTGTGCTGTCCCCAGAGTTCTCTGGTTGATGGAGGCAAGGGACCTTCCTGGGCAAAATGGGGAAGAGGGTGGGCTGTGGATTGGATCTGGATCAGGCACAGTGTCCAGCCTCAAAATGAAGCAAAGGTTACTGATATGGCAAGTCAGAATAAAAAATGGGCTATACTTAATTCTAACAATTTTTGTGATAATACTGAGGATGGAATTATAACCCTTGGCTAAGTCAAGAGGGCCTTTGCCTGAGGCAGGAACTCTGTTAAACCACAGAGCCTTTATGTACTTAGGAATCCACCAAAGCAACTTCCAGAAACATCCCCAAGACTTTGCTATGCCGATGATCAATTAGCATTGTTATTTTCATGGTGCAATAATCTTCCTCGTTAATTTTCTTTTTAAAATTCAGATGGGAAGATGAGGTGGATTAGATAAGGCACGTACTCAGGCAAAGAACAAATGTGTTTCTTGTACACAGAGCGTGGATCAGGAAGTACAAGTGACTGAGCAGATGTGCTAATGGACACAGACCCTGCACTGGAACCAATTACTTCATCATTAATAAGAAAATAGCCAGTTACACATCCCAGTGATGTAAAAGGGAGGACAAGAATTTCATTAAAGGTAAGATCAAATGGGAGCAGCAGAACTTTTACCTACTTTTCACCTATTTTTCTGGGTGCCCAGCACAGCACAGTACACTCTTTCTATACTGAACCCCACAAATCCTCACTGAGCCCTCCCTGGAAACGTCACCCTCTGAAGCTTTCCAGGATTCCTTTCATCTGGTGACTGGAGGGCTGGAAAATTCTGATGCTTTTCCTCTTCCTTTCTGAAAGTCTGCAAAAGGGCAGTAATAAGCTCAGAAAAGGGTCTCTCCACCTCCAGGATGTTTAGCTCACTGTGCAGCAGGCATCAATGGAAAGGCCAGAACAGTTCCTGGGATTTCTCCCAAATTTGGAGGATGCTGGGCAGCATCTTCCCATAACCTGCCCTGCACTGCACATGACCTCAGTGCCAGCAACAAGGAACCACATCTAATGCAGTGACCACCTCTGCTAGAAATTGAGATTGTTTATAGCAAGCAAAACCAGTTGTTCAGAACAAACAGGCTTCAAATTTTGACTGAACACCACCAGTGCCGGACCGGGATCATTTCACTGCTGAAATCTCAGGCAAAACCCTGACACTGACAACAGCCTGATGAATGAAGATCCTGAAGCTTGTCCTGACTCCCAGGAAAGCAATAAATCAATGACATAGGAAAACCCCAAGCCCTTGAGTGCTTGAGAAGTGAATAGCGAAATTTAAAATCGATGGGAAGCGTGGCAGGAAGGCAGCGCGGGGCGGTGGCAGGAGGGATGTGCAGCTGCTGTTCAGCTGGGGTGAGCTGCCAGCATGCTGGATCCTATAAGCCAATTTTACTTAATAATCCCACTAATATGGAGTGACACTGGTTGTAATCCTTCGGTGATTACAGTGTGGGCCAATGCCTCAGCATCTCTGTGAGGATTTCAGGGGCAGTGCAGCATCAGAAGGCTGCAGCCAGACTTTGCCTCTCAGCTGGAAGGGAAGGGAATATCAAGGCACAGAAAAGCAGGAGCTGCTGCACGCTCTGGAGAGAAAAAAGAGAGCAAAGCTGGAGCTTCCTCACTGTGATATTTGCCAAGTGCCTCTGCAGAGCAGAGCCCAAACCCAGAGAAGAAAAAGGGGGACAAGCACAGCAAGGCACTGCAGCAGGAACGTGACACAGTGTGGGGAGAAGTACTTCAATGAAACCAGTGCAGGAAATCAGGGACCAACCCCAGGTTTGAGGAATAGCAAAGAGAACAAATAAAACATTTACAGCTGGGGGGATTTTGATCTCTGCTTGCATCAAGTGGGACCAAGAGAATAGACACTGGGGAGCAAAAGAAAGGCTGTGAAACATGGCCAGGAACCCTTGATCTATCCAGGGACACAGGTTCATGGAATGTTTTGGGTTGGAAGGTATCTTAAAGATCATCTCAATCCACCCCCTGCCATGGGCAGGGACACCTTCCACTATCCCAGGTTGCTCCAAGCCCTGTCCAACCTGGCCCTGGGCACTTCCAGAGATCCAGGGGCAGCCACAGCTGCTCTGGGAAACTGCCAGGGCCTCACCACCATCTTTGCAAAAATTTTTCCTAGGATCTAGGCTGGATCTACCCTCTTTTCATTTAACTGACCATCCCTTGTCCTATCACAGCAGGCCCTGTCAGTCCCCATCTTTTTTATAACTCTCCTTTAAGTATTGAAAGGCCACAAAAAGGTCTCCCCAGAGCCTTCCTTTCTCCAGGATTAAAAACCCCAAAGGCATCTTAGGTATCATTTCATGGTCTCTTGTCCACTCTGTGGAATTTCCTTCACCACAAGATGTCTGAGCTTTTGCTGAAAGCAGCCTTAGGATAATTCTGTGTGTGGGTTTGGATAGACCCACATCCTGATCTGCCAGGAGATGCCAGGCAAAACCCACCAGATCTGTGAATTACTACCAGGAGTTTAAATGACTGCTGATTTATTGGAAGTGCCACTTGTACAATATTTTCAATGTCTATCACCAGGCTGGGAAGTGAGGAACTGGAGCACAGAGAGGAGGTTTCACAGGCTAGTGAATCACCATGGGGGGTGCTGTGAAATTATCAGCTGGATATTGAGAACTGCTGGAACAACTCCAAGAGCTGAGGACAGATGCAAAATTGTAGGAAAGATTGATTCAACATCATCACCAGCAGCAGTGTATGAGCCATGTGGGCCAGGAGGCCTGAAGAACAGCTGGCCAAAGTGGACTTGCTGAATTATTGTAACAAAATTGGATAAAAACCACAGAGGAAATGACTGCAACCCTTTACATTAAGGCAAGAGGCTTTCCATGGTGGAACAGCTGGAGGTCTTGGAGAGACCATGCTCTCCCTATAGTAATCACTAAATTGGTCAAATTTAGCCAGTGAAGATGTTTTATTATCAACAGATGGAAATTTGAGGCTTAACTCGTGCTTTGCATGAGTGTATTCAGAGCAGCTGCTAATCACACTGACACAGGGAAAGGATGTCAGCAGGACAGAATCACAGACTGGGGGGAGCTGGCTGCACCCAGGGGCTGCCCAGAACTCAGGGCAGCCACAGGAACCCAGCAGAGACAAAGCTGAGGCAGATGCTTGGCATCACCACCAATAAAATACCCACATTGCTTCTCCCAGTTGAAATGCCCCTCACAGCATTTCCCCCCCCACTCCAACTGGCCATTCCCACTGGTGACACAATCCCAGCTGGCTGACACCACCTGCTCAGGCCACTGGCAAGCCAAGGTGGTCCCCTGGAGGTGGAACACCAGGAAGGGGTGTCTTCAGGACTTTCATCTCTCTTGAGATTCCAGAGGGGGGAAATACCTTCAAACTGCAAGTTCAAACAAGAGGCAAAGGACAGCACAGAGCCATCTTTGCTGGTTGTGGGATCACAAAGCTGCACCCCTGGAAATGCCAAAATCATCAAGCTGGTGGTTCCCCATGTCCTGTATCTTATCTCCAAAGCAACAAATCAGCAGCCTCCCAGATAAAAGCTATAGCAAAATGGGGAAATCAGAGAAAAATCTTCTTCTGCCTCAGTTAGGGGGTACTGCACAGCTTGAATCACAAGGGTTTGCATTTACATCACAATCTGGTTGTAAAGAGCCTTTTAACTGATTTATTTTGAAAATTACTATGCTCTTGGCATAAGGTGCCTCTCAAGCAGAATCATTATTTTCCAGACATGGTTGTGTGGTGCCTCTGAAGGCACTGGAGACTGCAGAGGGAGCAGTGTGCTCTGGAGTGGTACCTGATGGGCTGCTAAGATGCTGCTCTGAGCCTAAAACAAACTCAGAGATTCCTGTCTGCTGGCAAATGAATATTTCCCCTTATGAAAATCACTTCAAATTTCTACTCTTTCAGTAAGTGAACATGTGCTTGGCAATGCTGAAGCATTTCATCTCAAATGACCTCATTCTCCATGTTGTTCAAGTTGTGAGCTGTCCCTTGTCATTCAAGGTTTGTCCTAATATAGAGACTCTCTCCCCCCATCATCCCAGTGTGCTGGGATGAATCACAAATCATATTTGTAATTGTGAACCCACATGCCAACCCACATCTGGAGAGATGACTCCTTTCAGTAGCCTTAAATCTGCAGTTCCTTTTGTCAGGGTGAAGTTTTACAGGTTGTTTTCCCTATCTCTGAACAAAGAAGCTTTGAAAAACCTGCAGTGCTCAGAAATGCCTCCTTGTTTCGTTCCTCCAGTGTAGGCAGTTTCCATGAACTTTGCTTATCCTTGCATTATATTAGCAGGGAGACTGAGAGTGACTGAGCAATAACAGCTTTATGAGCTTCTTGCAACAGAATTGGAATTAACTCAGAAAATCATCTGAAAAGGAAACTTCTGTAGGGAGGAGAAAGGAAACTAAAATATTGCAACCACAGATTGAATCTTTTTGCCCGTCTGACCAGAACCACACATGATGAGGACTTCTGGAAATGTGTTTGCTCTGTGGTAGACCTGCGGCTTCACCTGATGGAAACCCTGGTTTCAGCCCAACTGAAGCTTTTTCCTAGCTTGGACCACACCAGGAAAAAGGGCAGCTCAGACACCCCCTAAGTATTCAGTAAAATCCCAAATGAACTCAAACAACACTTGGTGGAGGCAATGAACAGCTCAGGTGTGAGGTGCCAAGGTGCAATGACCACGTTTTCACTGCTGTCTGCATTTCAGTTACCCAAACTGCAATCATCCAGAGCTAAAAGTCATCTTGGGGACGGTGTCTATGAGCTATAAAGGCTGTGGCATTCCCAGCAGGCTGCACAGAGAGTGAAACACACAGCAACTAACAGACCACTGATTTTAAACCTCCCTAAAACCACTGGTGAACGTCTGCAAAGGGGAAGCAGCAGCACTGCTGTGACTCACAGAGAGCTGGTCCTGCTCTTGCTCAAGTGATTATAAAAGTGATGGTGCCTCTCACTGCTTACTTATTTCCCTTTTCCCTGATTGACTGAGAAGGGGAAATGATTTGCACTGAGAGATCTGTCTTCTGCTCTTCCAGGAACTGACCTTAGATCAGTTTCAGCATCCTCTGCCAAATCAGTTTGTATAAATGTATATATAACAGTACAAACACTGCTGCAGAAACAAGCACAGAAAGCAGCAATGCAGAACCTGCCCTGAAAAAAGCAGAAAATTCTGGCAAACCTTTTACTATGTGCTCCTGCATGGACAACAGGTTCTGTTAGCCTGGAGGAGCTGCCACTTTTCAGACCTGTAACAAACAAATCATTCTTTTTTTACTGAAACCACTTAGGAGCTCTCCACAGAAAGCCCTGGGAGAGGAGAAATAAACAATGGAAGCTGTTTCCTGAAAAGCAAAATTGCTTGTGGACCATAGGAGCAGCCCCTGCCCCAACCCTCCAGGGTGTCACCCACCTACACAGACACCTGTCAAGGATTTCTGGGGAAAGATGTGCTCATGAGGACTGCAAAGTGCACCTAAAAACTGAGGAGGAGATCCACCTCTGGGGAGCCTGGATTCTGGGGAACACTTGATGGCAAAAGGGAAAATAAGAGCATCATTTAGGCAGTGCTGCACAGCCACTGCCCACCCCAGCAATCCTGGCCCTGCATCCACAGGGACTTGAAGTACAAACCTAGATTTAGCATGATTTTACACTCCAAGAAAGCACTAAAATTAGTCAAAGCTTGATCCCCTGACCTGTTTCTGGCCACATCAGCTGCTTCAGATAAGGGGGCTAAGGACACGCAGACATGCAAATTTCTTGGCAGGATTTTTAATTCAGCCCCAAAGATATTTTGTCCTGGCATAGTCTATTCTCCATACATTTTTTTATTATTTTTGCCTTTTGAGCATTCCCCTAGAATGCTTCTAAACAATGAATTTTGCACCTTCCCTCCCCAAAGATGATGTGCTTTTATACCTGAAAACATTTAAGTGGGATTTTTGACTTGGTGCCTTTGTTCCCATTGTTAAACCAATCAAGCTCCAGTACTTTGGAGAAAAAGAGAAGAGAAACAATTTTGTTTTGTCTGCTAACATGATTGATAGACAACTTTCAATTATTGTATCTTTACTGACTGGGAAACACTTAAAAAGAGACAGGCTGCTGAAAGATGGGTTATTTCCCAGCTCGGTGCTGTTTTTTCCACAGAAAAAATATACAAGGATGCTCTCTGGTGGTAGCTGTAGGGCAGGGCTCTGCTCTGGCCACCACACTTAGAGTTCATTTTATGGCCTAAGTGATAGTCTGAAACCTTGTTATCAAAATAGTAAATATATTTTATTTTTAAATCACTAATTGGCCCAATTATTTCTCTTTGAGTATTCCCAGTGCATGGGCAGATTGGAGGGTTTGTTTTTACAATTTATAAAGAACAATGATGCAATGATGCAGAGATGCTCTCTAGGGCTGTGCTGGGATGGGGATGCTCCTGGCAGAGCATCCATTTCCCATTTGCCTCTGGTCCCACCTGCCCCTTCTCCCTGGTCCTCATCTCCCCTTGCCAGCAGCACCAGCCAAGCTGGGATTGGCCCTGAACAACTCCCAACTGTGTGGATGCCTCAGCTTCCATCTCCCAAATTCAGCTGCTTCTCCAGCCATTCCTTCTATCCCGGAATTTCCACCCATAAAATAACTCCATACCCACAGCCCCATGCTGCAAAGTCCTCCTCAGCCAAGGTTCCTGCCTGGGCCAAGATCTGGATCTTGCTCTTGCCAAATTCTGTAATATCTAACTAAACATCAAACCCGAGCCAGTCAGTGTCACCCTTTGAAGCACTAATAGTTTTTCTATTAAATCACATCTCAGTTAATTGTGCCAGTGCAAAGACTTCTTTGGCTTGACTTACTACAGATTTTGATCTGGTGGCCAGCTCAGGGGCTGGTACATGACTTCCCTAAATGCAAGCATTAAAGCAATTTTCATTTTACAAGGACTGCACTACAGTTTATGGCACATCAGTGTTATGAAAATGGACTTCTCATGAATCCATTGCAATGCCCTAAATGACAGATAGACCTTGCACCCTTCTGCTGGCCGAGTGGAGAATGGTTTTTACCCTTTGATTCCCCTGCTTAAGGCTCTGAAATGAACCTAATTCATGCCTGGAAATGAAGATCAGTGGTGGAAATTAAAGCAGTGCTTAGAGGAGCTGGCAGGCTCCCACAGCTGAGGTTTGCTCTGACAGCAGAGTGTAAAATCACAAGCATGACCCTCAGTTTAGTGACGCTGATGATTTTCAGCCTGGGTACAAACACACTTCTGGTGCTGTTTCAGTGCTGGCCTCAGCAGTACCTTTTCTGTCAATTTTCCTGAATATCCTCCACATCAGCCTATTTCCTCACTGCCAACATGAGCCACCTCTTCTGCATGTGATGGTCCCTGGGGGGATGTTCCCCCAGAGCCACTTCTGAGTAGATCAGCAAATCCTTGCCTGGAGAGCAGGCTCAGGTAATACCATCCATCAGGAAAACACTTATTTTTGCCAAACCTCTTCCCCTTCTCTCAGGGTCCTGAACATCTCTCTTCTTTAATCCAAGACCTACAAAAGCAGAACTGCAGGACCTCCAGCCCAACCAACCTGCCCTTACCATGCAGGCAAGCCTCCCCCAGGCATGCATTAGAGACAGAAAGCATCTTAATCATCCTCCCTGCTGCAAATGGGTTCGCAGAGCTTTAATTGATTAACAGGCAGTCCTTGCCAGCAAATGAGCGGTTGGCTCCAGGGAGCTCTTGCTTGCTTGTTTTTAAACAGTGCAAAGTGGGAAAATGGCAGGAATAAGCAGTGAAAGCTCCAGGGACCCCTGAGAGGGAAGGGCTGGTGGGAGGAAGGCAGAGCTGCTCCACATGCTGACCTTATTACTGCAGGGACCTGGAGGTCAAGTGGTGGCAGAGCAAAACACCTCAGGGAACAGGGAGGAACTAAACTGCTTCTAACCTCGAACTGCCAGCTCAACTTCAAGCCATGGGGGTAAATAGTAACTGTTTGTGGATCTGCAGTAGATAAGATATTGCTAAAACTGCCTGAAAGCCACTGATGTGCTCATCTCTGGTGACACAGCTGAACTGGCCATGTCAGCCAGAAACAGCTTTCCAGCATCACCTGGATGTATGAGCAGGGGAAGGGAGAGAGCAGGGCTCTCCAAGGGGCTTCCATGGCCAGCCACCAGCTGCTGATCTCTTCTTCCAGCCATCCTTGACCCAGGAGAGTTGGCCTGATTTCAGAACCCCTTGTAAGCCTGAGGAAGGCCCCGATCATACAGAGAATGGCTTTGGCAGCATGGCCAGAGCACTGGTGGCGGTACCACCAGCAGTGGAGAGAGTTGGTCCATTGATAGACCCCAGCTCTTCTACAGGCTCCAAACCATCAGGATAGAGGAGGCTCAGGGAAGAGCAGGACTGATGGTTCACTGCTGAAACTGCTTTGCAGTGCAGAAAAATACACAAGATCCCAGAAAGAAGAGGGTCATTTTCTAACCAGCTCAGCTCGAGTGCCTCTGGCCAAGGGACAGCAGGGCTGGGCCCTGGCCACCCATTCTCCCTGCACTGAGCTCCCCTGCTACTGCCTCTGCTTTGGCTGCACAGGGAGCTGCACACTCCCAGCTGCAGGGGAGATGCTCACAGCCCCCAACACAGCCAGAAAATCCCTATAATTAAATTCATGCAATTAAAAGTTGGCACAAAATCCGAGGGTGTTGCTGGCGGCGTGGGCGGGCTGCTGGGAGCAGGCAGCTGGTGCGTGTCCTCACCCTGCTCTGCCTGGGGTGGGGTTTGCTGCACGGTGCTTGTCACCTCACTGCCCCACAGGGCTCCCCAAAGGCTGAGCCATTCCCCAGGGGCTCGAGGAGGGGACAGCCTCTCTCTGCACCAGCCCCAGCACTGCCTCGGAGCTCCCATCCAGCCCAGCACAAAGCACCGTGCTGACACGAACCACTGAGCTCGAGCAAAGCATCAGTCCTGCCTTTAGCAGGGGAAGGAAAGCAGTTTAACAAGGTGGCTGCAGCTGGACAGCATCCAGCTACTGGCACACACAGCTCGTGGGGATGCATTTCAAGCTGGTTTCTCAGGGCTGCTCCCTCCTTTCCAGCTCACACAGCCTGCTCCTTCTCCAGGCGCCCACAGTGAGATCGCCAGTGGGATCTTCACCTCCCTAAACTGATGGTTTTCAGGTCTCAGGCTCAGTCCCTGGGGATCCAGCTGTGAGGATGCCAGTGTACTCCACCACATCCATGCCTCTCTGCTGTAGGAGTTGCACCTCAATCACTTTCCTGCTCCTGGAAACCCTTCCAGTACCAAACCAGCGTTGGCCAAGGCTATTTCTAGAAAGCAGGTGTAATCTGAGGTGGGCAGATAATAAAAACCTTCTGGATGCAATCACTGGCTGCTTTAATAAGTCAGATGGTGCAGGAATATCCTGCTTGCTGTATTTTCTTGCAAAGTTAAAATCCACTTCATAACAGAAGAGGAGAAAAGTTGCCCATCTGGGTGCAAAACCCATACCATCATGCTCAGAAGCTCATTTACTCCACGCAGCCCAAAAGGGAGAAGCAATATGCTGCAGCTCTGGGAATCTGGGGCAGTATCCAATAGTAGGAAGACTCCCATCAGATTCCAAAACGCTGTGAACCTCAGCCAAATCAAATTACTCCCATTGCTGAATATATCATTTTCCACCTTAAGTGGAACAGCCTGCCTGCCCTTAGCACGCTGCAGCCTCGCCCCAGCGCGGCGCTGAGCGCTAATGGAGATGTCTTTCCCAGGGCTGTCACGGCCGCCCACCCGCTGTTTGATGACTTTACACACGTGTGACAGGTAGTAATGTCACTGACAGCCTCTCCCTGGCACCCAGTTTTTATTCATACCAACACCTTGTCTGTCTTTGTTGTTCCAGGGGAAGCGCTGTGCCTGCTGCTGGGATGGAGATCACTTCTCCCCTCTGGGGGTTGCTTATCTGTGCTGAGAAATTGGACTTAATTTTGCTGCTGCTTCCCCACACCAGTCCATACATCAGCTGTGAAGGCTAAGCCCCAGATCATGACAGGGCAGGATTGTAACAAGCTAGGAAATATATACGGTGCCAAATGCCTTGCAAAAACACTGACAGCCTCCTGACAGGGGAGGGATCAGATATTAAACTGATGCTGCACTCAGTCTGAGCCAAAAGGCCAAAGGAGAGCAAACCCAAAGGGGAAAAGAGCAGCCCCAACTTTTGCCTATCCTCTCCCTCTCTAAGCTGATGGCAGCTCAGATTCTTCTTAAGTATTACTGCTGTGGGGACTGGCTCTGGCCCTGAGGTGCTGTCACTTCAGCTCTCTGCAGAGTCACCTTCCCTGCTGCGCTGGGGCACGGAGGGACCTCTGCTCACACAGCCCCCTGCAACCTCTCAGTTAGAGCAATGCCAAGGAGATGGTGACAAATGCATTTCTGAGGAGGAAAAATAACTCCTGCAAAGCTTGGAAGCAGCAGGGAGCAGAACATTCCCTCCCCCAGCAGGCAGGTTTTCCCTCTAATGCTTTTTCTCATACTCAATATTCAAACTATTGGGGATGCTGTCAAATGAGAGTCTATTGCTGTTTCAAAAGACTAATAATAGAAGTTATTAGACTCTAGAGAAGCTCAAATATCACTAAGAAGAGTTCAGTTGGAGAACTGGAGAAGCAGTATTAAAGAAACAGGCAGCAGCCCAGCAGCCTGAGAACCTTCAGCACTTAACTAAGAATAATTAGCTGTAAAAATACAAAATACAAAATGAGTGCTTAGGCAGCAGCACGAAGGGGTAGAAGAGGACCTAGGAATTATAACATGAGAGGAAAAACCCCTGTTTTAGAGCAGGGGGAAGCAAGTATCCCAGTAGGAGCTATTGCCAGAGGTGGCAGCAGTAGGAACCTTCCAGGGCCTAAGAGGAGGAGCTGAAATGGAGGGGGACAAGGAGACAGAGCACAGTTCTTGCCCCATAGGGACATGCAGAAGGAATGATCATAATTCAGTTTAGAGAAAAGAAAAGCCTTGGGAAGAGATGATAAAAGCCTCCAAATCTATAAAAGCTCCTTCAGAAAGTTGGTGTTCATTTTTCCTACTGCTGGGAAGGAGGTAGGGCTTGAACTGCAGCAGAGGAGATTTATTTTAAGATATTTCGATGGGGGAAAAACACTCCTCACTGACTTTCAAAGGTTGGTTGAACTCTATCCTTCCTGAGAAGGCAACACAATGCACAGGGGAGAGCTGGAACCAGTAAACCTTTTCATTTTGGGTTGGCTCTGCCTTCCCCTGCTCTGGGCGAGGCAGCGAGAGTGAGCAGAGTTCACAGCAGCAGCAGCAGCCCCAAGCCCTGGGCCCCTGTTCAGTCAGATAATTAAGCAGTGTTTAGACATCTAAGCTGCCCTGCTGGCTACTGCCCCAGTACCTCGGGAAATGAAGTCATTGCTTTGCTTCCCACCAACTTCTCCCCTGACTGTGAGACCTGGGAGGTGGGACATGGAAGTGGAACCCTCCCCGGCCCCAGGAGTCCAAGGAGGTGGATTTTTAGGTGAAGCTCAGCTCTCTCTGCTTGCAGACAGAGCATGGAGATAATGAAATCCTACCAAGTACCATTTGTGCTTTAGAAGGCATGATGGTGTTAATTAGTGTTCAAATTAAGCAGTAAGATTGAAGTGGGCATATAATGGACCACTAATAAATGCCTTGAGAGTGTTGAGATGCAGGTCTGAGGAAAGAATGATTTTAATCACCAGGAGTATATTAATGATGGCCCATAGATTCCCTTATTGCTGTTCCAACAGGCTGGAATGCTGTTTTCCCATTAAATCACCCATTAGCCTTGAGCCCACTAAAACCCTATCAGTGAAGCCACACTCAGCTCATTTCTGCTCTATGTATGACCTAATTAACACCATTGAGCCCAGCTTCAAATACTGTTGCTGGATCTGGAAGCCCAGGTAGAGTTTTTTGGGAGGCAGTTGGACCTCTTGGGGTACCCACCACATCAGTATGAACACTGCCATCCCAGCTCAGAGCCAGAGGAGCCAGCACATCCCTGCACACACGGAGGGCACGTGGCATGCCCAGCATGATTGATTACACCACAGCATCAGTTAAAATAATTGTATTTTTCATTTCCATGCAGATGAATTACTTCTCCAGAAAGCCATTTGTGCTTAATGTCATTTGTCTGCACTATGGTGCTAATCCAGTGCAAGGACATTTTTGTGCCAAGATTGATTGACTCCGTGTAAATAGGTGGAACCTTTAATTAAAACACAAGCGCCGTCGCGGCGTCTCGGTGCGCTGACAACGCGCGGCACACACCACTTAAAGGGCTGATTCTATTTTAATCTACCCTGGCATAAATCAGGAGAAAGACCCAGTTCAGCAGAGCACTTAGCACATGTTTAAGTCCATCATATTCAGCAAAGTATTCAAGCATGAGGAGAACTGCAGCAGAGGCTATCACAGAAAATGATGGTGCCTGCTGAAAGGACGCGGCTTGAGCGTGACAAAGCGATTTGTTTACCAGGTTTGTGCCCCCTGAGAACACACAGTAGGTTTATGGCTTGGAGGAAAACTGGCAGGGTTTGTAAAAGTCCATTGGGTGGTGGTTAACCCACCAAAGAGAATTGCAGTAAGAGCCTGGAGGAGGCTGAGCAGAGAGGAGGAATCAGTGGATGGCTAAAGGCAGAGACAGTTTCTGCACAATGGAGTTTTCAAACAAACCCCACCTGGTGTTTGATAAGTTAAAGCATGGCAGAAAACAGGTCAGAAAAACAGGCCTCCTTGCCTTCCTGCAAGGTTTTCATCAGGTTGTGCTCAAAGTGCCAGAGCTTGGTGCTCCAGGAGCAGCCACCCCATCCCACACCTTCAAAGGAGAGAATGATCCCCTCGGCCATGCAGCAGCTCACTCTGCCAGGCTCCACCACAGATAACAGGGATTATTCATTCCATCAAGGAATCACAATGCCAGCTGTGGCAGGAAGAGGGTCTAATGTGAAATATCAGAGAAGAAACATGGAACAACTGCTGGGCTGACCTGAGCTGCTGGTGGCAACACAAGTGAAATGGCTTATGACAACTGAAATCAGAAAAGCCACTGAATTCCTTTCCAATATTATTATTATTATTATTATTATTATTAGCGGTGGTGTTGGTGGTGGTGTAATTATTGTTATTATAATTGTGTTGTTTTTATTTTGCTTGAGAATGATGAAGTTTCTTTGTGTATTCTGGCCTGACCCAAGCTGCAGCAGTACAATGCACCAGGGCAGTTATGTCAGAACATTTTATCTCCATGTCATGTTATGCCAATTTCCTTTTGATTATTGTATTTTTAAAATCCATTAGCGGCGGCTGCAGCTCAATACCAATTAAATCCTCTGTTGCACTTTCTGCAGTGGAGTGCTTCTCCTTTGCTTCATCAAGAAGCAATTTAACACTTTGAGTAAAATAAGCATTAATTATAACAATCAATTGGAGCAAACCTGGAAAGATGATACTGGGCTGGCAAAAGGAAATTATCCTGGCCTAACCAGTTGGAATAGTCTCAGAGTAGAAACCATCAGAGTGGGTTGTCTCTGTGGCTGGTGTAGGAATTCTGACAGTGTTGTGGACAGCAGGAGGAGATGGCTCTGATCTACTTTAAAATCACCTTTTCTGGACAGTTTAAGATACCATCTGTCACAAGGAAGTGGCCAAAGGGAAACTCTCTTCTGCAGAAGGAGGTGTGAAGTCTCCTGCTGGCAGCAGGCAGAGAGGAAGGGAAGCATCAAATCAATTACCTTTGAAACTCCAGCTCCTCTGTTGCTAACTTTCTCAAAGCATTCAGGCAGCTGTTTTCCAGGATCCTACCAGCTTTATTAGTTACAAATAAGTTGTTTAACAGTCCCCTTCAGTCATTAATACCTTTAGCTATTTTTCTCAGTGATCCCTCAGTTCTCCATAGCTGAAGTTAACCAGGGCAGCTCCTCTCTGGATTCCCAGCTGGCAGTTTTAGGACCAGGGGAAGAAGAGATAGGTAAACCCACAAAATCCTTGCTGTCCCTCCTGAAAAGCCTTTATCTTCTGCAGCTTTGCTGAGTTATAAACTGGCTGCAGCCCTGACCTTGACCGAGAGCAATAGGAGTGCAGTGAAATAACACCATCCTACATCCAGGCCTGCTGCCCCTGGGATCACTGTATTCACCTCCTGTGAACGAGCAGCAATTTGCTGGGTCTGACCTGAAAATTGCAGTGCAAGTGACAATGCTCAGTGAGAGCTGCAGGCCTCCTTTGGGGAGACAGCTGCACAGCCTCAGCAAACCCAGCTCCCAGGAATGGCCCTTTTCCTAACGAGAGTTGACAGGCACAGTTTACCCACTGGCAGGAAATGATAACAGACAGATTTTCCCCTTGAAAGCAGAGAGCCTCACATGCAGATCAAATGCAGTGTCAGAGTCCATCCTGTGTCTTTTGGTGACTGTCCCTTGCCTGTGGTGGCTTGGCAGAGCACTACATTCCCAGCAGACTGATGCCTCTGGATATGAGCAGAGACTGAGAATTGCAGGAGAGAAGGGAAGATAACATCCCTATCAACCCTGCTGATGTAAATCTTACTTATTAAAAGTCATTTATTTAAAACTTCCTGTGAAAGAGATGGAGACCCCAAGCAAAATATCCCAGGAGGGCAAACTGCTCCCTTAGCAGGTGGGCAAAAAATTCTCAGTTGCTGCAGAGGTGACCTTGCACAGACACATACACAGAAGCCCTTGATGAGCTTACTCCTCACACTCTTAGTCAGCTCTATCTTTTTTACAAAAACAGGTCACCTAAATGTTCAGGTTTAGGGCTCTCCTGCTGCAAAAGGACTGAGGTAGCAATAGGTATTAAGCTCAGCTGAGATGCAGATTGTAGCCCAAAGATGTATTTTGGGAATTTGTTTATAGAGTAGGAGAATTATAGACTGGTTTGAGTCGGAAGGGACCTTAAAGATCAACACCCTGCCATGGGCAGGAGCACCTTCCACTAGTCAGGTTCAAAGACCCATCCAACCTGGCCTGGATCACTTTGGTCTGGGATACTTCTATGTGGCCATTTGTTTCAAAGGATTGTGTACAATTTTACAAACCAGCAGCCTGTGTCTCAGCCTTGTCACTCCCACTTTTCTCATTATTAAATCACAAAATTTTCATCCACTCATCATTAGAGGCATCATGTGCACCACACCTGGGCTCAGGTCTGTTGTAGGTCCCAGTGGTCCCTAAAAAGCAGGGATGAGAGTCCTGAACTTGCACACTCCCTGTTTGTGGGATCATGCTCAGATCCAGCACCAAACCTTTTTGCTGTTAGTACTGTTATTTTTGGCAGAGCCACAAACACAGCAAGAAGTGAAAACCCCATGGGCTCTGTTACAGAGTAAGTTAATGGATGAGCACAAAGGTCTGCCCACTTGAGAACAGGAATCCCTCCTTTGTGACAAAGCCTCTGACAATGAAATCTGAAATTTCTGAGAGTCTCTTTAAAAATTAAATTGCTTATTTCTAAATTAAATTGTGATTTTATTATGAAGCTGAATTTAAAAGGTTTTAACAGGAAGGTAAATTAGGATTGAAAGGAAGGAAACACCTTGCTCTGGGTCAAACGAAACTTTGGATTTGATACAGGACTAATATTTTGTCTCCATTTTAGCTGAAGGAAATCCTGCTTTGATTTTATCAAGTTAATCCTCTTTTTCCTTACATTTATTAATGCTCTCCAAACGTAAGAATCCCATATTTGCTCAGCTTTCCCTTGCAGAAGTCAGAAACATCAGGGACCCAGTGGGATGAGTGTCCATACCCTCCCTGCGTGCCAAGCTCCCACAGGGCAGAGTGCTTTGTCTATTACACCCCAGACACTGCACCAAAGTACTTTTAAGCCTCTAAACCTGAGCCTTTCCATTCTAAATTTGATTTGTAACTTAGCATGGAGCCAGCTTTGGCTGGGAAAGGTCAGACCAGGAGTGTGCACTGCAAGGCTCCAGGTACCTCTCCAAAAACCCACTGCACTGAGCTTGGTGGGGTCCCCTGGGTGGGAGAAGGTCTGGAAGGGTCTAAGGTCCTCCCAGTCATCAGGCAGCCACCCTGGAGGCAGGGAGGGGAAAGAAATGGATAAGCAACCAAGGGAAACACGGTGGTTATAAAAGCAAGCTGACTTTTCCCCCCTCAAATTTGACAGTGGGCAATGTGCAGCACAGCTGCCAGGGGAGCAGTGCTGCTCCCGGCAGGAAGATGCTCTTGCTCTGCCTCTCCTTTCCCTCCTACATCCAGCTTCCCTTGCACTCTCTGCCACCAGCTTTATTATTTCTCCCTCCCAGCTCGGAGGCTTTCAGGTCCACACAAGAGGTGGCTGCACCTCATTTGCCAGCAAATTGCGTATGGAGCTCATGTAAACTAATCCAGTCTGGTGAGTCTCCAGCAAAGGGCACAAACCACGATTATGAATATCCACCAGCTAGGAGGTGTCAGCAGGAGAGGACAGAGCCACCAGCGGCAGGAACCCGACCCTGCAGGAAGGAAGAGCCGTGCGAAGGGGACGGAGCGCTGCGGGCTCCGCTGCGGGGCACGGCCGCCAGCGCCGCATCATTGCTGCTTAAACCGAGCAAAAGCCTTCCGTGGCACAGAATTCCCAGCTGCCGCATCATTGCTGCTTAAACTGCGAGCAAAAGCCGTCCTCGGCACGGAATTCCCGGCTGCCAGCGCTGCTGCAGAGCAGCCGCAGGCGCTTGCAGGGAGGCGAGCGGTGCCAGCCCGAAACACCGCCCGGCACGGCTCCGTCTCCCTGCCGAGCGGTGCCACGCAGGACACCGGCAGGGACAGACGGGGATGTGACCCCCGAGCAGCCCGAGGACATCGCAGGGCACCGACACAGTTCCTGTCAAGGCGTTATCTGCACCTGCCCTGTCATCCCCCCTGGCACAGCGAGGTCGACAAATCCGCTGCCTGGAAAATGTGCTTCCCAAAACAGTGGAAGTAGTTACCATGGAAATAAAGAAAGGTTCCTCGGCCCAACTCCACCAAAATATTTATGTGCCTCCCAGGGTTTCAGGCTACTTATTAACAACAACAACAGCAGCAGCAGCAGCAGCAAAACCAGGGAGACGCTGGAGCAAGACTAGCAAGTAGGGTTTGGGAAGGACCTCCAGGAATCATTGTGTGCCTGCTGGAGGAGTCACTGCTGCACAGGATGAGCCCGTGAATCACCCAAGGATTTCAGCTTGCACACAAACATGCAGGTACAAAGATGTGCTTTGCTGTTCAAAGGCTCGAGCAGATCTGCTCACAGAAATCCCAGGTTACACCCCGAGCTGGCTGCAGTTTACCCCAGTTCTTGAGTGTCTGGTGCACATCGAGGTAAAACAAATTGTTACCAAGTGCTGCTGCCCGGGACAGAGCTCTGCTTGTGCTCCTAAATACACCTACACCTTGCCCCAGCTGGCAGCCACCAGTCCCCTCCTGTGTGGGGAAGGATGTGAAGGAATGCTCACAGCCCAGCAAGGACCATAGCACAAACCACACCTCCTGAGCTAAGCAGGGATACAAAAGTTGTTGTTTATAAACCACCCATTTCTGAAATAAGTAGGGAGCAGGAAAAAGAAAGGAAAATGCCCATTAATAGGAAGGTGGTGGAGGTTGGTTGTCCATGAGAGGCACCTGTAAGAGCATCCTGAATGCACTGAAGCTTCCCCAAGCTCTTAGCTCAGCATCAGCTCCAGCCCATCTCAAACTGAGCACCCCACCCTGTCCTGCACTGTGCTCCACATGCTCCTCACACAGCTCAGAACTGACACCTTAAATGACCACTGAAACACCTTAGGCTTAGCAGAGGACAGGCAGCATCAGGGACACATAGCCAATGACAAACAGCTTGTGACAGATGCTCAGATGCAGAGAGTCTGCATGGCACCTGTGTAGCATTGGTAATCCATGTAGGAGCAGTGCAGGGGATGCAGATATGTCAAAGGCCAGGTGTTGCATAAAAATTAATTTCACTTTTAAAACTTGTTATGACTGAAGGCTATTTTGTCCTAATTTAAGTAACTTTGGTCAGAAATATGGACCCTGATCAAATTCAGATCACTCAGCCCCCTAAATACCCTCAGAGACCTGGTCCATGATACCCATTGGAAATGGATTGAATCTGAACACTTTTACTCAGATTGGGGGATCATTTTGGATATTGGACAAAGCCTGCCCTGAGGAAATAAACACCGAAGGGAATCATCTGGTCCTTACTTCTTACCCCCTGCCTGCTGCTCCCATGGAAGGCTGGGAGGGGCAGGATCATGGGGCAGTTGGGCAGTGGGGATGACCAAATCCCAGCCACCCACAGATGACACTTCAGGAACTTCAGGGAACTTTATGGGAACTTCTCATATTCATTGGTCACCTGGGGTTAGTAAAACAGTCCTGAATAGAAGAGAATGAATGCAGCCTTTCTTTGAAAATACCATATTGGAGAAAAAAAATGTAATCAAGAGAGTGTTTTTCACCTTAGTGAGCCCTGTCCAGATGGGAAGAGCAGCTTTGTGCCCTGTACCAACAGTACTTTTTGTGCACCCAGCTTACCCATACTGCAGGAATTTGGGAGTCAGTTTACCATTAACATGCATGTCTGGGAGTGTCATGTCTCATCAAAACTGTCTGGGACATATTTTAGCACATCAGAGCTTCGATTTGAAGATGCTTACACAGAAATACACAGATGGGTATCGGCGCAAGATGGAAACACTTCAAAATATGTGTGGAGCTCACAGCAAACTTTGCCTTGCTGATCCTTCCCTCCTTGGAAGGGTTTGTGAAAGTCCTTGGGGGCATCTGGATCGTGCTGTGCTTGTGGGAGGGAAAGGGGATGAAAGTAAAGCATAAAGTCATATCTTCTACAAGGAGCAGGCCTTGCAAAGCCCTGCCCCAAAGCAGCCTGGCACAGGTGGGGCTGCAGCACATTCCAGAGCTATTCCATGCATTTCTGGGCTCTCTGCAGAGCCAGCCTGCTCAGCTGAGTTTAAAACACGATTTTCCCCAGAATCACAGCATGTAAATCTCTCACTGAGGGCTGGACCTGCCCCACTGCTGCAGCAGCCAGCAGAAAGGGACATTCCACTGGAAAGAGAGCTGCAAGGCAGAAGAGGAGGGAGAGGGATTCCCTCTGCTCCCCTCAGCAGCCTCTGCACTGAAAGCAGCCCAGCTTCATCTACCAGAGCCTGAGGGAAACGAGCAGCTGAGCTGTAAACAGAGGTAAATGAATCCTTCAGGGATCCAGTCCAAGCAGCGAGAGCTCCGAGGGGCTGGAGAGCAGCCTGAGAGGGTGGCAGATCCCGCGCTGGCTCCAAGCGCGCACAGGCTCTCATGGCCCCGGAGAAAGTTTAATTTGCTGCAACTGTTTCAACACAGCCAAAGCCCCGGTAAAGCTGTTACACACTGAAATCACTCAGTGGCAAAGAGCACGGAGCAGAAAATGCTGTGGGCACAGAGGAGCCCCTTGGCTTTCATCAGGCACCCACACCAGCCTTGGCACCTGGACTTTGTAAGGCAGAAGCAAGGAATGCCTCCAAAACCCCTGAACCACCCCAGAGCACTTAAAATATATGGTGTGCCAAAACAGTCTCTTGATTTAGTGCAGGGAGGCTGAAGGGGTAAGAAAATGTGGAGAAACTCCACATAATGTCCTGGAGAGTGTTTAAAGAAAAGAGGTTAGAATCCCAGAGTATCCTGACTTGGAAGACACCCACGAAGATAATCAGATGTGACTCCTAGCCCTGCACTGACCATCCCAAAGAATCACACCAGGACCCCTGAGAGTGTTGCCCAAATGCTCCTGGAGCTCTGGAAGCTTTGAGAGTGTGACCACTGCCCTGGGGAGCCTGTTCAGTGCCCCACCACCCTTTTCCTGATATCCAGCCTAACACTGCCTCCCCCAACAGAGCAAAGAGCTGATGCTGGGGGTATTTTTTGGCCAAAGAATGAGGTTTACATGAGGACAAAGAGGTACTTTTTGTGACAGTCACATCCTCCAACACCAGGATCTGAGCACCTTGCCTGGAGCTCCTTTACACCCACTCCTCATCCCTCTCACCTATGCTACAGGCAGAGGCATCCACATATCCACAGAGAAACAGGTTTGGGCTGGCAGGACACAGAGCTGCTCTCTTCCCTTCTCCTCCTCCAGCTGTGGCCATTCTGCTCAGGCAAACCACCCCTTCCTGCTGATGCTTCCCATCTGATTCCTGCCTGACCCACAAAGATGCCCAATTTGTATCTACTCAGATGATGGCTCTCTACCCTTCAGTGCCAGGCACTGCCTGGACACAGAGTTAATTCACACCAGGTTGCTCTGCTGCACTCTCTGGACACAGACACTCAGATCTGAACCAGTTTAAATCACAGTTTCTGCCTTATTCCAGCTAGTGGAATTTCTTACACCAGCCTTGCTGCCAAGATCCTTGTGTAACTCAGCTCCAGCTGAAAGAGTTCATTGGACCAGAGCTTCTGAAGGGGCCAGGGGAACTCCAGTAACTCTGCACCATCCCCACATGACATCCTGAGCCAGGCATAGTCAGCCATACACAGGCCACATGCTGAATCACAGCAGGAGCTGCTGCAAGCTAAAAAAAATCCTGTGGGGACTTTTTGGTTCTCAGTTTTTTATTCTTAAGCTACTCCCTTCCCCTTCCCAGATCACCACAAAGCTCCTTGCACACACACCCCCAGCACTGGGGAAAGGACCTGTAAGGGGAGGATGAGTGCTGCCCACCACCACCCTGCAGACTTCAGAGGCCTGCCAGAGCTTCCTCTGACAGCCCTGGCTGCTGGGGTTTGGAGCAGGCTTTGTGCACACCTCCCTTACAGGGTGGTCACAGCCAGCACGGTGTCAACCAGCAGCACCAGAGCCAGCCAGGCAACCAGTCCTCTCAAAGCCCAGCAGCGTGCCAGGGATGTGTGTCAACACCTATTCTGCACTTTGCTTCTCTTTCAGCTGGCAGGGCTGCCACCTCAATAGGGAGGTAGCCAAGAAAAACAAGAATTACCTTACGTTCCTGGGCTTGTTTGTCATTATCATGATGTTCTGCTCTAACTGGGAGGCCGCATTATGCATCACACTGCCTACTTCCAAATAATAAGCTACATGTGTAAATAGGCTCTGCTATTTCGAGTTGAACAGCTAACAAATGAGCAAACAAAAGCTTCCCAGCCTGCCACACTCCTGTTTAACTGATGCAATGGGTGCCTTTATGCATCCTGAAGGTGAGGCATCCATCACACTCACAGTGTGAGCATCACTGTCACAACCCAAACACCCCGGTGCTGGCTGCAGCCAGCACAGGCATTCTGGAGGGTCAGGCTGGAACTGCCAGCTCCTCTGTGAGCCTCAGACCTAAAACTGATGTGATACTCCCCCTACATCATCATTATCACAGTTGCTGTGGAGGCTTGATGTGGATTCAGCTGTGCTGAGTCTCCTCACACTGGGAAGGAAATGTAGGGTGTTGGGAGGGTGTTTGATCCAGGCAGGTGTCCCATGGGACACCCTGGCTCTGGATTAGACCATGGCAAGGCTGACATAATGAGCCCCTATGAGTTTCTGATCCCCTTCCTGCTGCACAGCTTTCCCACTCCACTGAACCCTCTGCAAATGATATTTCCTTCACCACAGCTCTAACTCCTTTTGTATTCCCTAATTTCCTTCCATAGTCTGTATTATTATCTATTGCAAGAAGAGTTATTTAAGAACCTTTGGGCTATAATGGGCTTGGCATTACAGGAAAATAAAGCAGCTCTCCAGGAAACTCGTGCTGATTTCAGCCTTCCCATTTACGCTGTGATGCATCACACTGTGCTCTAATGTCTCACTAATCTGCAGCTCAATCTGCTGTTAAACAGGCTCATGATGCAGAAGCCGCTCGCTGAGGTTGCTTGATATTCATCTGTTGATTGAATCATTTGCTTCTTGTGATTTGCAAATGCGCCAAAGAGCCAGAAGCCCTTTTTCTTCTAGAAAAGTTAATTGGATCAGCATCCTGCGCTGGCAGGTGGCACCCGCTCCTACCCAGGCTCCCTCTGACTCCAGCACGGCAGAGAGGCCACCCAGCAGGATGGGGCAATGGGACACCACAACAGACAAATTCCCCAAGGAATTAAACACCCCATTTTTTTGCAGAGCCCTGAGCAGCCCGTGCAGAGATGCTCCTGCCATGGAGTGATGCCTCATCCCTTCAGCCTCATTGCAACACAGGTATGCAGCAGCAGGGCTGGTCACCAACAAACCTTGTTCCTAGACATTCCCTACAATGAGTTCACCCCTCCATACTTCCATCTCTCTCATTTTTGAGAGCTAAACTTCACCAGCAGCCCCTTTGCACACATCCCACCTGGTTATTCACAGTTACAGCTACTCCTTCGTATCCTGCAAATGAAGACCCTCCAGCACCACTTGGTTTCAGCTATTTTTTCATACTCCAGCATGCCACACACCATTTGATATCTTCCTCAATAATTAAGTGCTCAGTGCCATTGTCAAAGAAGCCCTGGATGACATTTCTATGGGGTTTCCAAAGAACTGAGGTCCCAAGCAGGGACATATCAGGCACCAGGCCTGCAGGGCTGGTGATTATCTGGCTGTAAATAACACCTCGGAATATATGGTTTATTGTGGTGATAACACACATTTTGTAGGTTACATAAATTGGAGCAATCCTGCTGACAGAGGAAAAATAGTGGTGTGTGTGATGGTTTCCTCTGGTTGCTAGGAAATAGAGTTAGTGCAGGGTCCTTACATGCCTCGGTGCACACTGGTGACAGATGATAGATTCAGCACATGTGTGGAGCCCAGCCTGTTAGCAAGCCCTGACTGAGGGGAAGGCAGCAAAGCAGTGACAGCAAGATCCATTTAACCAAAATATATGCATTTTTCATTAAGAGAACTACATTTGTTTGCCCAAGGCGTTTAGGGAAACGTAAGCAAAGAGTAAAGTTAGATCTGAAGAGACAGGTGGCCCATGCAGGCAAACCCAGACCAGCTACACAGATGCACAAGAAGGGCTGTGGTAAGGATTTTAACACCTGTCCAAAGCCCTAATGTGAACGAGCTGTGATTTTTCAAAAATGGGCTTTTATTTCACTGCAAAGCCCACAGACCCCAAAGGTCCCCTCCCTTCCACAGGGGCTCTAAGGTTCCTTCCCCTTCCCCTCCCCTCACTATGTGGGGTTGTATTCTGTTGCATCAAGAAACTGAGCCTGGTTTCTGCTTCTGCAAATGTTTGCTAAAGCAAATTGCAGTTTGTTCTATTGGTCTCATGCTCCAATTTGCTTGAAATAGCACAGCACTTGGTCAAAGGGCATGGAAAGTGGCCAGAACCTTCTTCTTTGAATATTTGTACATATAAATAAATATATATATACACGCACACATGCACATAGGCACTGTTAGGTCAGCTAATCTCTCCCCCTCCCTCAAGGCAGGCACAGATTTACCACCCAATCCCCAGGTGCACCTCTAACCTGTTTTTTACCAAGGCAAAGCTCAATTTTAAAGACAATGTTAAACCACGCAGCTTAAAATAAAGCAAGCAATTGGCATGATTGCAGCTGTGCCCTGTCCACAGGCAGGGGATTTCTTCCACAGCCAAGGGAGCTGCTCTGGCTTCTGGTGTTGTTATTGCTGATATTACAGTGTTGTCCCATCAGGACAGCTCTGTGACCAGCTGCTCTGCAGGCACAGTACTGGCCTTTGCTTCTTAGAGTGATTAAATTCTCCTAAGAGATGTTCCTAGAGTGATCCAGTCTGTCTTTACTGCTCTCACCAAAACAAATGGGACATCCACTGCCAAATTCAGCAAAGCAATGTCAGAGGAAATAAAACAGGGTTAGCAGGGTTGCAGACTCCTTATAATTAACTATTTGGCACAGACCAATGGCCTTTTCTTTAGGAGAATTGTAAGGATTTGTCAGAGTGTAAGCATACAGGTGTTTCCTGATTTTTGGGTGCTTTTTGCTGCCAAAGCTCTTGGTTTTGGATAACCACCAGAGCAGCACTGTCCCGTGTGCAGGGTGCAGCAGCTGAGGGTGTGTTTGGGCTGGGATGGAGGCAGAGGACGGTTAAATGCTCTCTTCCCCAGCTCCAGAGGGTTTCTCTAGCTCATCCCCAGCCAGCCCTGGGCAGGACCTCCTGAGCTCAGTGCTGGACTGGTGCTGCCAGTGGGACTCAGCCCCACGCCAGCCTGGCCAGTCACACGCTGGGAGGTGAAGCAGAGCCCATTTCTACAGCCTGATAAAAATGTAATTTAATCCCAGCCACACAAAAGGCTTCCCTAAGCCTTTGAAAGGCCTGCTAATCCTTGATTTACCCTCAAATCTGGAAATTCTCTTAAAGAATGAAGGAGGAGCTTTGTCTATCCAGTGCCTCTATGGCTAATGAGGTTATTAAGGCATATTAGCATGCACAGAAGGACATACCCTCCTGATTTTGGCACAGCAGAGCTCAGGGCTTTTGTCTCCCTTAATCCAAGTCCTCCTGCTCTGCTGCTGCCCCAGTGCCATGAGTTTGTCCCTGCTTTTGGCAGAGGTGGCCATCACTTCACTCCAGCAGCAGGGGAGAGTTCCCTGACCCAGCTCCACATGGTGCTTTTGTTGTTATGCCTTCAGATGCTTCTGAAGAGCTCACCATGCCTCTTCCTACCTGCCTGGAGGACTAAAGAGGTCCCTGAACCTACATGTATATCCTGGGGTCTATCATCTGATACAGAAATTTATTTAATTTTTGTTTCAAGCAGAAATCATGCTGCTTGCACAGAAAGGACATTGGTTTTGTGTATAGTCACACCTCAACCCAGCAGCCCCAAACCCTTCAGCAGAGCAAGGTCACCTCCTTTAACACAGAGGATGCAAGAGTCTGATTCCTGCCCAGCTTCAGGACAGCAGGACAGCACAGATCCACATTTCTGGCCTGCCTCCATTTCCCACCACTGCCATATGGGAAAGGGAACGTGCTTAAATTGCTGGGGGCTCAAAGCAAGATTTTGCTCTCAGCTGAAGTGAGACATATCATTTCCCCAGGATGCACTTTTAAAGAACAGAACCTTTGCCAATGTTATGCTTTACAATGCAATGATTTTCATAACAGCCCAACATGGTTCATCAGCATGTGATCTGGCATGGGATCAGCATTCCCTTAAACCACCCAAACGGGCTGCAAAGAGGTGCAGGAGAGAACAGACACAGGATTTGGTTGGGTTTCCAAGCAATCCTTGCAGCAGCCTCAGTGCAGCTGGCTCAGAGAGAAACTCAGATGTGGCTCTGCTGGGTTAATGGTTGGACTCGATGATTTCTAAGGTTTTTACATCAATCTTACACCAACCTTAGTGATTCTATGGTCCCCTTCCTGCCTTGGACCAGAGCTGAGCAGCCTCACCTCAGCACCCCAGGTGCTGGGCTGGAGGGTCACCTCCCCAGCCAGCCTGGGACCACCCCATATCCATGGGATTTGCTTCGTTTTCAGCATGAAGCTTGACAGCCTGCACTCGTCTCTGTTTACAGTGACCGTGGTTAAACAGATACTTACAAATTCAGATAAGCAGCCTTAAATAATTTCACCACTAAGAAGGAAAATGAGGATGGAACACAGCCCTCCCCAGAGAGCTGGGTCCCCTCAGTGAAGCCCCTCTGACAGAAGCAGCACAGAGGTGCCATCCCACCATCTTCTCCTGGCAAAGCCTATTTGGGATGTTCCTATGCACCAAAAACAGGGATAAATTTTCTCCTCTTTTTCAAAACTTCAGCTCATTTTAGTGATGTGATGAGCAGAGCAAGGTGCAGGCTGTGCTGGGACATGAATGGATGGGGTGGGGCAGGGTGAGGGAGCAGGCAGTGTCCTCAGCAATCCCTCCTGCAGCAATTCCTGCAGCCCCTATACACCCACCCCACCCTCCACCACTCCTGCTTCTGCACTGGGAGGGCATTTGGGAGGCAGCAGAGGAAAACCAGCTCCAGGGCTTCCTGGAGTCAAATCCCTGCTCCTCACCATAGCACAGGATTATTTCTAAGCCAGGTGAGGTCCCCAGCTCAGCTGGATTTTGTAGCAGCAAGGGAGGGCGAGGTGGAACCAGCACCTGAGGTTTCAGCTCCTGGGAGAAGCACCCTCAGGAGCCAGGCTGAGGAGACTGGAGCAAAATCCCAACATTCTAACTCCCTCCCTTGGCTTTACAAGAGCTGGAACGTGCTATCCAGCACAGTTTGGCACAAAGCCCCATGAAGGCTTGAGCAACTGGGAGACAACATTCCCTGAGGGAATGAGGAGCTTTAACTTCTGTAGCACAGCAAGCATGCAAGCCCAGGATCTCGAGGGAATAAGTAAGATATGTCATTTCATCACTGTTCTTGGAATGAAGACAAAAAAACCAAAGGAAAACAAAACAGAGCACCCCCTGGGATCCATAAAGAGGAAACTAAAAATATGATAAATAGGCTGGATCATTATTTTCTGAAGATGACATATTGCAGCTCATGTTATATATCTAGATTCCTATTGTCACGAAGGATAAAAATTTTGGCACAAAGGAAGTCAAAGAGAAAAATTTAATTTCTGCCATTCCACAAACCAAAAAATACTGGGAAAGAGCCATCTACTAAAAATATAACCCAGAAATTCCAGTCCTGTAAGACAAGAGAGGAAGAGGACACCACCAGCTTTCCTTGCCAACAGCAGGCAAAGGGTTAAGCCAAGATGTAATTCATCAAGTTAGCTTGAACGTTAGGAGAAGCTAAGAGAATTACAAGATCAGAAAATAATTGCAAAGTGTGTAAAGATAATCATAAATCCGAGGGAAATAATACAGGCTAACAAATGCTCAGGAGATTACACTAAAACACCTTCTGGTTTTATAATCAGGCAGGAAGAATGGCTGGGTAGCCACTGCAGCAGGTTATCTCCTGCAGAGGGGGACACTGTGGCCTGCACTGGGATTTACCCATGGAAAAAGAACTCCCAGAGGAATCTGGAGATAAAGGCAAAGAGTGGAAAGCTGAGTAATATTAAAAATAAATTCAGAGGAGGCAGAAAGCTGGGATCCTTCATGCAGTTTTAAAGGCACAACAGCATAACAAGAGCAGCAGCCAACAGAGATGGGAACCCCCTCTTTTAGAGCTGCTTGGCACCAGGAGGGAAATCTTGAATTTTAGATATTGGGGAGGAACCTATACATTAGCACATTGTGACAAGATTCCACTGCCCTCCTGGCTTTCCCAGAAAATAGGGGTCACAGAGCCAGCCTGTACTCAGAGCTGGGGAATTTTTCCTCATTTTCTTCCTGACTCTGCTAAGTCATCTTGTAGAGAAGTCTCTCTTGGTATAACTGCTGCTGTTTTAACCCTTGAAACCCTGAGATAAGATGGGGAAGGTTATGAATTTGTGGGTTTTTTGAGTCCTTAAGGCTTAAAGCATTTTACTGCTCCTTCCCATCACCACTCAAGGGGAAGCAAGTGGACTGGGCAGAGCTGGCAGGATGCCCAGGGGCAGCTGGCCAGTTCCTTCTCATCCTGCCCCAGATTTCACATGGGCTCTTGAGAGCTCTGCTGAACGTCCAGGAACATGTAACCTCTCAAAACCTGAGATTTTAGCATCACTGAATGGTAAAATGAGGGCTTTGGTTTACATCAAGCAGAGGATGGAGTGCACAGGTTTGGTGCTGCACGTGGAGGTCTGTAGTGCAACAGGAAAAAGCCTGTTCAGAGTGGTTTGCTGTTTTTCCTAGTTCAAACAGCTCTGAGCACATGATCCCCTACCAGAACCACTGGCCAGGTGTGAAAGGAGCAGTTGGATTTGTGGCTACACCTCACACAGGGCTGCAGCTGCCCTGGGCTTTCAGACACCTCCCTGGGCAGCAAAAATTCACAAATGCACAGGCAGGTAACCAAACCAGGAGCACAGGCAGGTAACCAAACCACCAGGACAGAGCACCCTCAGGTGAGTGTTTCTGCCATCACCAAACACCTTTCAGGTCTGTCCACATGCTTACAGACACACAGCAGGTCCAGGGGAGCTCAGAGATGCCAACAGCCCAATGTTTCTCAGCTGCTTACCCAGATGGGAAGGAATAAACCTGTAACTACTGATTTCTCTCTATTCTGGTGGGTTGGAAACTTTCCTTTGCCTCACCCATGCATTTCAGGAAGACACTTGGCCATATACCCACAAAATCAATTCTTTTGAACACATTCCCCTCATGTTCCCAGCATGGGACTCAAACCATGTGTTTTGAGTGAAGAAAAAAGCATTTGAGGGTGGGATTTCCTGTGGAGACCTTTGGATGCCAAAGCAGGACAGGTTCTCACCCTTCAGGACAGTTCTCACAGGTTTCCCTCATAGGAAATCCCATCCTCAAATGTTTTTTTTTCCTGACCCAAAACACATGGTTTGAGTGCTGTGGTGGGAACGTGAGGGAGGTCACAGACCCACTGCAGGCTCAGTCCATCCTGGACATGCTGCACACCCTTGTGCACATATTAAGGAAAATATTCTTGAGTTACAAAAAGCCTTGTACCTGCAGCTTTGTCTTGGGCAAGAATGGAGTACCATCAGACACAGGATAACCCTCAAAGTAAAATTTTCAGTGCAGTTTGGTGGAAAAGAACAAAGGGGAAGAAAAAGAGATAACCAGCTTCTAAAGTAGCTCCTGTTTCTAGCCTTCTCCTCCTGCATGCTTGAATCAGCCCCTATTCACCCTGGAATCCTGGATCTTAGGAAGACACATGTACTACACCAGGCCTCTAGCAGGTTCCAGTCAAATTTAATCTGTTAAGTCCTAAAAAACCAAAAAAAAAAACACCAACAAAAAGAACCTAACCCAAGTAGGACTCTGGTATTGAATCTAATACCTGGATAAATCCCTGTGGAACACCAAGGGAATAAAAAGGCAGAGCAAGATGTGTATCCTTTCACTTCATAGCAAAAACACAGCCACTATTCACACTGCAGAGTATTTCAGATGATAAATACTGATCCATCCTTCATTGGAAAAACATGGGCCTGCAATTTCCATGGGGGCTCCTTTCCAACGCTACGGCCCCAGCCTGTCTTGGAATTATTTTTTCCCCTAATTGTACCCATAAAACAAGGTTTTGCCCCCTACATAATTAATTGATGGATATCTATTTCTGGGTGATGATCTCACCTTGTTTATGTAGGAAAATTTCCAGAGGGCTCCAAAGACACACACACTCACACAAAAAGGTACCCACCTCCCCCAAATTATTCCCAGACTTCTCCGGTCTGAACGTATTTATTTGCAATAATGATTGTGGCTTTATGTGAGCAGATGGGCAGTCCCTGAGAGGATGATTTGTTTCCCCTCTTTCCTTACTTCATGACGTATTTTATGATTTCAGCAGGTCAGTGGCTGCCATGTGTTTCTCTCTAATCTGCGAGCGCTTTTCGTTTGCCTCACTCTTGGCAGCCGCCGTATTTACCAAAGAGATCAGACACGGACAGATGATGGCAGAGATCCAGGCTCCTTGAGAGTTCAGCACTTGGATGTTGGCAGCAAATAAAGATATATGGGTTGCTGTTGTTGGTTCAAACTTACAGGGGCTTTTTCCCTGGTTATATTTCAGTTTACATGTGCACATATATATATATATGTATATATAGATGTGTGTGTGTGTGTGCTTGCACACATGTTTTTAAATTCTCTTTGCAATACCCTGGACCAGATAGAATACAGATGAGCTGTTATACAAAGAACAATAGATGTCAATTAGATTACTACCCACTCCTTTTTTTCTTTTCTCCTCTTCCTTTTTTTCCCCCCTTTCTTTCTTTATAGGCCTGGGTTGTTATAAATCCTCCATGCCCATTAACCTCTGAACCCCAGTGATGATATCTCTTCCAAGCTAAATTGCCTGTATTTCCAGACATTTGTTTGTTCACTTAGAGGTCTATTGGCAGAGGGAGGGGGAGGACAGCCCATCCCTGAATAGGTCTCATGGATTATAAATGAAAATTCTTTCTCTCCTTGTAAGATGATGCTTTGAGACCTGTAGCAAATGGACAGCTTGAGTTTACAAACCCACAGGCGAAAGTCAACAGCAAAAAGTTAATCACAACAATAACAAAAAGCTCCCAGCAGCACTGTGGGAGCAATGGATCCATCCCTGTAGGTGTGTCCTACCCAGAAAAACCTCTGACCTGCTGCAGCAGTAGCAGTGAGGAGCTGAGAGGGGCTGGGACACTGCCCTGCAGTGCCAAGGAAGGCAACAGAGTCCCTGGAATGGACCAGAACAGGGACACTCCTGTCCCAGGGACACTGACAGAGGTGGGGCACTGGGACAGAGGCAGCTGCTTCCAGAACTCCCATTATTGCCCAGAAAGGAAAAACCTCTTCACCCTACTGGCTCTGTCCTTTGGATGGCTTTGCACAGAGTTCAGCCACCAAACTACCAAAGGTGGAACCCTGTGGCTGTCAGTAGCTCCCAAACATTCTCCAGCAGGACCTACCATGCAGTTTCTCAGTAAACATGGCCTAAGCACTTCCAGGGAGCCTAGCAGCTCATTGGAAACATGCTGAACAGCATTTCCAGTATCCTGACTTTAAAATTAAACCTTGGAAGCAGCAAGTGTGCTGGCATTCCCAAGGCAGATCTCCTGCCTTCGTTACTGTTAAATATATTTAAACTTATAGTTCCAAAATAACATTTTACTTCCATACATCATTACATTCATTTAAGAATGGCTTCCATCTGATCTGTCCTGGAGGCAGTTCCTGAGTCTTTCCTGCTCACCATGAGTGTGAGTCTCTGAATGCTGTGGATACTGGGAACAACAGTGCTTTCCCAGATCCTCTGGCAAGTTACACCCCCCTCCCAGCCTTTACATGGAAGGTATCCTTCACCAGCCACTGGTGAATTATGGACACTATGCTCAGCTTTCTGATCCTATCTCCTGGTTCACTCCCTTCCCTGAGAACAGATCTGGACAAGCCTTCCAGATGAGATACCCATGGATAATTGGGGGCTTTTCTGCCTGGGGTTTGTCACACCCTGCTGTGACCCATGGCAGAGGCTTCCCAGCTAATTTCCATGCCTTGGTTACAGTTCCTACCTCCTCCTCTGGACCAGGCAGTGGGCCAGAGCCCAGAGCTGCAATGAAAAGTGGGGGTTACGTGCCCCCAAAAATGCATGTGCAGCCTGCTGTCCTGTGCAGCTGCAGCACAGGGACAAACATCTTCCCAGAGAGGAACTCTACAATCTGGGGTGGGGGTTCACATAGCAGAGGACAGGAAGCTCCAAAAACCCATGGTTTTCCAGATCATTCATGATTTTCCTGCTTTTTCAGTAACAACTCCTGATTTCCATGGCAACCCCCAAATGCTTTGGTACATGGTGCTTTTTGCTTATGTGGAGCACTGCTCCCCCTTGCTAGGATGACCAAGTTCACCAAAGAGCCAACAGAAAGTTCCCAGCACAAACACTTCAACCTCTCCATCCTCCTGTGCTGGACATGCACATTTCCCTCTGCCTGGAATGGGATCACCAGGATTTACCCTCCTGCCTGCTCCCATCCAAGAGCTCATTTTAAACTTGGCCATGGCTTCTATTTTAATCCCACACAGACATTTTTGGAAACACTTACTAAACCATTAACACATTTATAGGAAAGGAAAGATGGTGATTAACATTTCCCCTTCCCCCATTCCCCATCCTTTCTTTTTGTGTCAATTTTTTGGCTCAGGGGCTGCAGCAGAACGTGGTTACAGCCATGCACACAACTCCAGTGGGTGTGAATTCCTTCACAGCATAGACTTGAGTTACCTCTCCCTTGTTTTGCTCTTCCTCTGTTTCTATTCCCACTGTTCCACCAACAGTCCTGTGCTTGTAATCAGATGAGCATCACGAGCTTCACCCCAAGCTCAGAGCCCAATGTGGGAACTTCACCTGGGTTCAGAGTGGGTTTTTGAACAGCCTGTGTTAATGTTTATTAAAACAGTTGATTTGCCTGGTCTGGACCAGATGTGTCTCCTTTCCACACCTTTTGAGCTGTTTTCATAAGCAAGAATAGTTACAATATAAAGCAGCAGCAATTAGTGCATTATTTATTTTACTGTAATTCACACCCTGGCAGTCTCTGACGGCCGAGGTGCAGAATAAATAAACAAAATCCACTTAAGCCATGTTAAATTTCTCCCATATGATGGGTCAGAGGAAAATCAAGGCTGCTGGGGGATCTCTGGCCACACAAGACTGTGTGTGCAAAGATGCAACCAAGAGGCTGCAAATTAGCACAGAGGAGAGAGAGGGTTGGAGAGCGATGCCTAGGAAGCTCAGCAGCTTGGAGCTGGGGAGGAGACCCAGCCAGAGAGCCTTTCCTTGATGAAAATCCTTCTGACTGATTTTCCACTGCATGTTTTTCTTCCCTGCACTGAAGTCTCATTTGACACTTCCCAGCATTCATCAAGGAGCTGCATTCAGGGTGGAAATGGCACCCATGACCAGGAGTCAGAGGCTGAGCCAGCTGCTGGACCAGCAGGCTGCAAAGGAGGACATGACCTGAGGATCTGCCCAGAGCAAGAGCACCAGTGTCTCTTTGCGTAAAGATGACTCTGAATATACCCTAAATCTGGCCAAGGATGCCAAATTTACCAC